>NC_080087.1:70329388-70689633 GCF_950005125.1 Chionomys nivalis
TCTCCATGGGTTCAAGGCTAGCCAGGGCTACACAAACCTGTCCACAGAAAGAGGGTCTCACTCCTTATGTTTGGAAGATAGGCCAAGGAGCAACTAGAACTGGAACCAGAGTAATTTGGTTGATGACTTGAAAAGATGGGCGGATCAAAGAAAGATTAAGTGCTGTGTGCTGAAGAGATCGGTGGGAGAACTGGAGTGTCACCTGTAAAGGGGTAGATGGCCCCATATGAGCACAGGGGTAGACCTGCACTAGAAACCAAAGCGGGTAGGGTGCTGGAGATGGCACAGTGGTTAAGAACATTGGCTGCTCTAAGTTCCAGAAGATCGGAGGCCCACTTCTAGCCCCCATGTGCACTAGGCACTTAAGGGATGTATGTACATACATGTATTTTATTCATACACTTTTTCTTCTTTGAATCAGGATTCTGTTGTGCTGGACTGTAGGGCTGCTATAGGATGGAAAATGCTCTGGGCTCCTGTTGGGACAAGGGAGCTCTTGTGGTGGAGACAGGATGTTTTTGGAGGGAATGGGACCAGTGGAGGTAGGGCAGCTGATAGTGTCAGTGCAGAGTGGTTAGGGAATAGTGGATCAGCACTGGATCATGGAATAGATTCCTCAGGACCAGGGACTGGATGGTGGGTATGATAGCCAAGATGGCCCAGGTAGGAGAAGAGGAGGTTGAGATGTGGACATTTGAAGAAGGGTAGCAGGAAGGTATGGCTATTGACAGACAGGACATGCTGTAGGTGGAAGAGACTTTGTTATAGTTGTGACTTTTTTTTTGGGGGGGGGGAGTCAGGGTTTCATTGTGTATTGTAGCCTTGATTGGCCTTGAACTCACTATGTAGACCAGGCTAGCTTCAAATTCAGAGATTCACGTGCTCCTGCCTCTGAAGTGCTGGACAAAAGGCAGGGGCTACCATAAATGTTGAGATCTTGACTTCATGACCACAGACAGAACCCAATAGCCTCTAAGCTTGTTTCTCTCTACCTGCTTTTGACTGCCTTAACTATGGAGCAGCAATCCTCCTCCTTGCCCCCATGATCAAAAGGTGTTAGGGGGCTCAGCGAGTAAGCACTTGCCATGCGTGTATGACGACCTGAGTCTGGATCCCCAACGTGCACATAAAAAGCCTAGTTCAGCCGGGCAGTGGTGGCGCACGCCTTTAATCCCAGCACTCAGGAGGCAGAGGCAGGCGGATCTCTGTGAGTTCGAGACCAGCCTGGTCTACAAGAGCTAGTTCCAGTCTCGAAAAACCAAAAAAAAAAAAAAAAAAAAAAAAAGCCTAGTTCAGCGCCCATGGACTGTAGCTAGTCGAGCACATCAGTGAGTTCCAGGGCTCGTGAGAGAGGCTCTGTCTCAAAAACACAAAACCGAAAAGAAACAAGCAAACAATAGCAGCATCATAACTTTATTTGTGGCGTACAGACAGTGGAGAAGAGACAGAGTGGAGATAGGTAACCCAGGCTGGGGCTTGGTGAGGACAGTGGTTACTGGGGGATGATGCCTCAAGGGGAGCAGCGCTCAAGTGCACAGTCAGATTTTGCCCGGGAAAGTCCCCTGCTTGATCTGCTCATTCCAGCGCTGCACCTGGGAGAAGCAGAGGGGCCCCCCCAGCATCTGGCTCAGCCTGAGTCTGAGCTCACCACCCTCTCCACCAGCCTCGCTCCGCCCTCTCACCCAGCTGACGGGACACAGTGAATGGAACACGCGGAATAGTACTCGCAGGGCTGTGTGTTTTTCCCGCGACGGTTCATGGTCTTCAGGCACCGGTGATAGTCTGCAGAGTGCCTCGGGGTGGGGGTGGGAGTGTCATGAGACAAGCCACGCCCCTCTAGGCATTGGCCCCATCCTACCCATCCTAGGACTCAGTCTTACTCTCTTATTCTTCCAACCAATCGGGTTCCTCCTCCCACTGTAGACTTCCCCCTTACTCCAAATTTCCATCTAGACTGAGCTCCACCACCTGACAAGGTCCAGTCCCTTTTGGTTGTCTGCTTCACCTTGCCCCTCCAGGACCAGTTCCAGCCAGCTCCACATCAGGTGCCTCCCTTGACCTCAGACCCCGCTCCTCTTCTCTCGACCTAACCTCCTCACTCCTGGTCTTGCCTTTACTGACAAGGTTCCATCTCTCCTGGCTCAGTTCATTTCACTCTAGGGTGGCAATCTTATGGCCTCCAGACAGGCGGCCTCTTCCACTCCAGGACCCGCCCCTTCACGGCTCAGCCCCACCCACTTCGGTGCAGGCCCCGCCCCTTGAGGCCACGATCCAGCCTCCCATTTCAACGGTCTCCAGGTGGGGGCCTCCCCTCTAATCGGGCCCAACCGGTCTCACCCAGAAAAATTCTGGTAGCAGTTACGCGTCTGGTTCTGGTTAGGGAAGCGCGGGTCGAAGGGGGGCGTTTTCCATTCGCCCGAAGAGGGCATCTGGGCTTCAACATCCAACATCCACGGAAGGGTCAGCTCCTGCAGAAAGGGGTGCGGGGCTCCGTGGGTCCTAAGGGGCGCCCCTCGCTCCGACCTTTCCCAGATCCTGACCCACTCTAAACCCCACCCACCTTGGCCTCACCACACTGAGGTGGGCAAACTGAACGTAGCTGGAATAACAGGGCTGCGGGGGGGGTCCACCGGTGCCTTTAGCTCGAGAGTGAGGGCTGGTCTCAAGAGCACAGGAGCAATACGACCCTCAGGTCGGATTGGCTGGCCCCCAAGGAGTCCCAGCCAATTGGATCCTTCTGTAATGTGGAGGTGGGGTTAGTGGAGGCCCCGCCCCCTACTTCTTGCCGGATGCCCCCTTGGGGGTCCCGTGCACCCGAGCGCGCACACATTAACAGGCACCAAGGCTGGGCTTTTGGGTCTCAGACTAAGACTTTTAATCTCTGCAAAGCTGAGCTTCTCCCTGACATCTGTCCCGCCCCACCCTCCCCGGTATATAAACGTCTATCTAGCTCTGGTCTCTACTGGAGGGGGAGGCTTCCCCCACCACCACACTGGTGTTCTCAGTCGTCTGTGTCTTACAGTCGGGGTGCACAGCACCCAGCGGGCCAGTGAGGGAAGGAGGAAAGGGAAGATGATTTCTGGATCCTGAGACCCATTCCTCCAGGTCCAGATCTTCCGGGTCTCAGGGATACCTGGTCCCACTGGGCTTCTGGACAATTTGTTGATAGAGTCTCCTGAATTATGTTATCTTAAATCCTTGGGTCGCTGCTTACTGTGGGGAAAGAAAGGCAGAGAATGTTTTAGGGGACTGGCAAAGAGATAGGTTCCCAAGAGTATAGAAGTTTTACACACACACACACACACAAGGCAGAGTCAGGCAGATCTCTGAGTTGGAGGCCAGCCTGGTCTACATAAGGAGTTCCAGGACAGGCTCCAAAGCTACACAAAGAAACGCTCTCTCAAAAAACATATATATTTCACAGCTGTTATTTACACCTTAAAAGTTGGTCAATATGTTTATCACTCCTTTCTAGTTCCAAATGTTTTGATCACCCTTCACCCCACTCCCAGCACATTAGAAGTCATTCCCCATTCCTACCTCTCTAAGCACTTTTTAAAATTTATTTATTTTATTTATTTATTTATTTTTGGTTTCAGATAAAGTTTCTCTGTGTGGCCCTAGCTGTCCTGGAACTCACTCTGTAGACCAGGCTGATCTTGAACTCACAGAGATCCTCCTGCCTCTGCCTCCTGAGTACTAGGATTAAAGGCATACACCACCACTGCCTGGCTTCTAAGCATTTTTGTTTTGTTTTGTTTTTTGTTTTTTTTGAGACAGGGTTTCTCTGTAGCTTTGGGACCTGTCCTGGAACTCGCTCTGTAGACCAGACTGGCCTCAAACTCACAGAGATTCGCCTGCCTCTGCCTCCTGAGTGCTGGAATTGAAGGTGTGCGCCGGCTTTCTAAGTACTTTAAAATCACCATCTTTCTGTCTCCATGGGTAGAAATATAATCTTATTTGGTTGGCTTTTGGGGTGTTTCTTTCACTTGGTATATGATTATTTTTATTTTTACTTTTCTTTTTCTTCTTGAGACAAGGTCTCACCATGGCCTAGAAATTGGCTGGCTTGCAACTGGTTCTGTAGATCAGGATGGTCTCTAACTTACAGAGATCCACCTGATTCTGCTTTCTGAGTGCTGTGATTAAAGGGGAGGGGTGACATGTCATGGGGGCTTGCTTACATAGATCAGAGGACAGTTTGTGGAAGTTCGTTCTCAACTTCCACCCTATGGGTCCCAAGGATGGAACGTGGGTGGCTGTGTCATGCTTGCTGACAAGCCCTCTTACCCACACTGAGCCATCACAAGGGCTCCTATTTTCTTTGTTTGAGACAGGGTCACTTCATAGTACAGGCTGGTCTGGATATTGATACAGAGCCAAAGGGAAACCTGGGCTCCTCCTCCTATGCCTCTGCCTCCCAAGTGCTAGGTCTGGACTACCACACCCACTTTTATTTGGTGCCAGGGTCAAATCCAGGGGCCTCCTGCCTGAATGCTAGGCAAGCAAGCAGTCTACCCCATGTGTTATATCCCCTACTCACTTTGTCTCTGCTGGTGACCTCCCATCTCACAATCCTCACAGGCTGATAACTTCCCCCAAGTCACTTCCCCTGAATTCTAGACTTCCACACCCCATTACCTGTTTGTTTCACATCTTCCCCCATCACCTCAATCACCTCCCTGACTCCTCCATTTGCTGTCTTGCCCCCACTGCTACCTGTGGCTTTTGCATTCTGCAGCTCTCCGAAGCTACAAACATCCCAGGCATCCTCAACATCGGGAATGGTTAATATTGTCAACCTGATGCAACCGAGGATCACCCAGGAGACAAACTTCTGGGTACATCTGAGAGGGTCTGATGGAAGGAGGAAGACCCACTCGCAGGGTAGATGACGCCATTCTGCAGTCTGGAGTGTCAGACTGAATGAAGATGAGAAAATGAGACTGAGGAGGGTCTGTGGGTAAACCGCCTGTTGTAAGAGCATGAGGGCCTGACTCTGGGACCCTAGAACCTACGGAAAGTACACTCCTGTAACCCAGCAAGCATGGGTAGACACAGCTGGATGTCCAGGGCTCACTGACCAGCCATTCTAGCCCAAAATGACAAGCTCTAAATTCAGTGAGAAGCACTAAATTCAGTGTCTCAAAAAAAGAAAAGGGAAAGTCACCAAGGAAGACACCCGACATTGTCTTATACATTTGCATGCACAAGCAAGCACACACACACACACACAGAGAGAGAGAGAGAGAGAGAGAGAGAGAGAGAGAGAGAGAGAAAGAAGTAACTTCCCACCATGATTGGGGCTGGACCCTTAACTCAACCTGTGCACCAGAATAAAGCACTCCTTCATTTTGTCTGGTATTTTTTCTTAGTATGGAGAAAAGTGACGCATGGCTCCTTAAGCGTCACATGTCACCTTACCCTTGACAGCCTCTGCGGACTCCTAGGCTTCTCAACACTCTCTTGTCCTAGTCAGCATCACCTCCTGGGTGGCCTTCGACATAAACACACTCCCCATTTGTCGCCTCTACATTCCATTCTGGAGCCCACATTAATCAGTTCCAATTATTCTGACCCCAAACCTCCAACTTGCTCATAGTCAAAGCCAACATCCTTAAACTTGTCTACAGTTCTTGTAGGCTCTCAGGCATGCCCCCCCAACACCCAGTGGCTCATGCGACAGCATTTCCTATGTTAGGACTCTGTGTAGGGTACACTCAACAAAGGAACAGTGAGCATGCATCCTTCTGCCTCAAGGACTTTGTTCCTTCTACCTGGTGGTTTTCAACATGAGGGTCGTGACTGCTTTGGGGGTCTCATATTAGATAGCCTGCATATGGGATATTTACATTATGATTCTTGGCAGTAGCAAAATTGCAGTTATGAAGTAGCAATGGAAGAATTTGTTAGTTCGGGGTCACCACAACATGAGGAACTGTATTAAAGGTAAGTATTGGGAAGGTTGAGAACCACTGCTCTACGTGAACTCTCCTCCCCTTAGATGCTCTTGCTGCTTCCATTTTCCCCACAGGTCTTTTTGTTTTGTCTGGAGACTAGGTCTCACGTAGTCCAGACTGGTTTCCAACTCACTATGTATAGCCAAGGCTGGTCTTGGACTCCCGCTCCATTTGCCTTCACCTCCTGATGGCCAGGAGTACAGGCGTGTTGGGCCACTACACCTTGTTTCCTTCAGGGTCGGGTGGTTCCAACTCAGGGCTCTGTACATGCTCCGGAAGTACCCTGCCATCTGAGCTACATCTCCAGCCTCCTCTTTCATGTCTTTACACAAATGACTCCAGCCCTGAGGCTGAGCCACCTTAGGCTGTTGTGCTGTGGTAGGGTCTGTCCTCTGCATTACAAATATTTAGCAACATGCCTTATCCCTAACCACTAGGTGCGAAGTGGTATAATCTGCTTCTGCCACCCTTATCATTGGGTTCTGTATCCCCACTGCTTAGGGCAATGCCCACCACACAGTCAACACTTCATATCTACTCCCTGTCTAGTGATGGCAGTCGTGGATTGGCTCAATGGTAAAGTTTGCACTTAGCATACACAATGGAATGAATTCAATCTTGAGAACCTGCTCTCCTCCCCCCTCTTTCTTTCTCTCTCTCTCTCTCTCTCTCTCTCTCTCTCTCTCTCTCTCTCTCTCTCTCTCTCTCCCTCTTCCTCTCTGTATGCATATGTATATTAGAGTTGATAGTGGATGCCAGCTGCTAGTGTCAAATACCTGAGCATGAGGGGTGCCAAATTCCTTCACCAGAATCTCCTCTTTCATGGACATTTTTCTCTTATTCTCCATTTCCAAGACAATGGGCAAGAGAACTTCTGAGGTTGATCCCACGACAGCCAGAGGCTGCTGCTGTGTTTGTGCTTGTTTGAGCCCTTGATGTTTCACTCCAGGCTTTTGGGGCACCCTGACTGAGGACTCTGTCTTGGTGATAGGAGACATCAGGGATGTCAGGGGTGTCATTGGCCGAGAAGTGTTCTCCAAACCTGAGGCGGTCATGGTGGTGGGAAACTGAACAGTTTTACCCACCTTTGGGCTGTCAGTCTTTGGCAACTCAATTATAGGTTCCTTGGAAGTCCTCAGCGAATCCTCAGGTGGCTTCTCCTCCACCTGGTGCTGTGTGTTCTCTTTCACCTTAGTAGGGGACCTGACCACTCCCTGTGTATCTTCTGGTAAGGCCATCTGGCTGGCATTAAAGGGCAAATCAGTCAGCACAGACATGGCAGACCCCCTGGAAGTCATGGAGAACCAGGAGGGCAGAGATATGGTATCTGGCTTCAGGTGCTGCTGTTTGGATTTGGCCATGATCATCATCTTGGCCAAGGCGAGCCCCTCCACAGAGAAGGCCCTGTTGTTCTCTGTGCGGAGGCCCTCAACAGCTATCTCTTGGGTCAAGACCCATTTCTTCTGCTTCTCTATCTCCTTGGACTTCAGATCAGGCAAGTTCACAGTTGTCTCTTCCCTCATCTTGTGGGCCCTGTCCTCCGATTTGCTCCTGCACATCAAGGCCTCCAGAGTGACCTCCTGGGTTTTGCTAATCAAGATCTCCTTGGATTGCTTCTTGGTGGTGGCAGAGGGCAACTGCAGGGCTGTGGCCTGGGCCCTCATATCTACCACTTTTGTCTTCTGCCCTCTCACCAACACAACAGGTTCCTGTTTCCCTTCAGACTTTCTCTCAAACATGTCTCCTGCCGGTAACACGCTAGTATCCTCAGGGGCCTTTGCCCTTGATTCGGGAGTTTTCTGGTACCGGGCAGTTGGAGCCTTCTGAGATTGAGTATTTAGGACTAGAATTTCCTTCTTTGGGGGTGTGGCCTTTTGAGGACCTGCAGGTACTTGTAGAAGCTTTGGAATTGGGGGTAAAGTTTTCTGGGGTGGAGCAACTAGAACTGGGGCCTTCCGCGGCGGTGCAGGGATGGATGGGGGCTTCTGGGAAACAGAAGGTGGAACCTTATAGAAGAGGCTAGGTTTGGCTGGAGACTTCTGGGTTGACCATGGTGCAGCTGGGGTCTTCCGAGCTGGAGCAGGGAGGGCTGGGGCCTTCTGAACTGGAGCTGGTTCAGCTGGTACCTTAGTAGACTGGTCCAAAATGAATGGTGCTTTCCCTGGTGGGATGGGGGCAGATGTAGCCTTCTGGGAGGACAGTGGCCCCATGTACTTCACTGAGCCTATGGGCATGGCCTTGTCATTGGACTTCGGAAAGATGTATAAGGCAGGAGGGTAAGGAGACGTGTACAAGGAAGAAGACAACGAGGTGGATTCAGTGTCCATGAGCTCATCAAGGTCTTGTGTCCACAGGAAGGTATCCATGTGATCACAGGAGTCGATGATGGGTAAACCAGGGCTTTCATGAGCAACACACTGTGTGGGAGTCTCGATAAGACCGCCCCGGCCTGTGGTTCCCTCAGAATCAGATCTGTAGGTCTGTAGACGGATGGGATGAGCATGCTAAGGACCAGGGGAGACACAAAGCTTGGGAATCTTGTCTTTCAGCCTGTCTTCTTTCCACCCTTCTCCCTTGGACCCCGGACCCTGGAGTCCACATCCCAAACCTCCTCCCTTGGACCCTGGAGTCCAGGCCCAGCCCTCCTCCCTTGGACACCGGAGTCTAGACCCTAGCTCCTAATGAATAGCTGGCCTTTGAATTGGAGTGCTCCTGGTTCATCGTGCTGGAGATGATGCTAAAGATGGTTCGGATGGTGATGCTGGCCTTCTCTGTAGGGCAGAAAGAAGTGTGAGCCCTCTGGGAAAGGGATCAAATTCACAAGCAGGTTCATGCAGGTGGCAGAGGATGGGCATTGGTCATACCAGAAACGCGGATGAGAGTTTTGGATCTGTCATGGCAGGCATCTAGGTAGGATCTACAGAAGTAATGTGACAGGATATTAGCAATGTGTGAGCCAGGGTCCTAAATATAAACAGCCCAAAATGCTCATTGCCTACTTCTTTTCTGTGACTTTCATCTGATCCTCAGGAGGTTTCAGTGGTGACCAGATGAGAGGCAGAGAGTCACCCACAGCCTGAGACCTGAGTGTGTGCTTGACTGTCTGTCCGTGGGCAGAGAGGAGAGAGAGTCAGAATCAGGGGAGGGCCAGCCCCACCCCACACACACGCGCATGGCACACACACACACACAGAACCCTGGCTGCCTCACCTTGGTCTTCCTTTGTTTTTGAGAAGAGAATATCTTGTAAGGGAAGGTACGCTGAGCCACTTCAACTGGAAAGAGAGAGAGAGAGAGATAGAGAGAGAGAGAGTCAAGGACTTCAGGGGGCAGTGACACGGAGCAAGCTCCTAGGACAAGGTGAGAGGTGAGCTCAGCCAGGGTGTGCAGGAGAAACTGCCAAAGAGTTTACACTCCACCCATGCTTTGAGGGAGAGGGTTCCTAACATGCAGAGGAAGGTGGCCTAACCTTTGACAGAGATGGCTCACCTGTAAGTCTGCTTCCAGATTGATCCTGTGGACAGAAGAGGCAGTTTGTTGAGGTCTTTTACTGGTCCCCCCTTCTTATTTTTATTCTATTTTAGTTTAAGATTTGCTTATTTAGCCATTTTTTCAATTTCACATGCATTTTGTGTTTTGCCCACATGTATGTCTGTGTGAAGGTGACAGATCTCCTGAAACGGGAGTTACAGGCAGTTATGAGCTGCCATGTGGGTACTGGAAATTGAACCCAGGTCCTCTGGAAGAGTAGCCAGTGATCTTAACCCTGAGCCATCTCTCCAGCCCCTATTTATTCATTTTATGTGTATGTATGAGTGCCTACATGTATGTATACCATGTCATGTTAATGTGGGAGCCAATGTCGGGCAGAGCCATTGGCTAACACTCAAGTTGGAGTTACAGGCGGTTAGCGCCACTCTGAGTTCTCAGCACACATGGGTCCTCTACAAGAGCAGATTGTGTTTATTTGTTTGTTTCTCCAGACAGGGTTTCTCTGTGTAATCGCTGTGGCTGTCCTGGGATTTGCTTTGTAGACCAGGCTGGTCTTGAACTCCCAGAGGTCCTCCTGCCTCTTCCTCCCAAGAGTTGTAATTAAAGGCATGTGCCACCCTCCCCCCACAGTATGTGCTCTTAACCACTGAACCTCCTTTCCCTTTCCCTTTCTAGGCCCTTAATATTTGGGGTTGTTTGTTTGTTTGTTTTGGGTGTTTTGTGTTTCTCTCTCTCAATCTTTCTCTCTCTCTTTTTAGTTTTTTGAGACAGTGTTTCTGCCCGCCTCTGCCTCCCAATTCAGGGATTAAAGGCATGCCACCACTGCCCGGTTTTTTTTTGGTTTTGTTTTGTGATTTTTAAGACAGGGTTTGTCTTGTGTAACAGTACTAGCTGTTCTGGAACTTGCTTTGTAGATCAGGCTGGACTCAAACTCACAGAGATTGGCCTGCCTCAACCTCCCAAGTGCTGGGATTAAAGGTGTGCGCCACCACCACCCTTATGCTGCCCTTAGCATTTTTATTGCGTTTATTTTTATTTTGGGGCAGTGCACATGCCATGGTACCTCTTTGGAGGTCAAAGGACAGCTTTTAGGAGTTGCCTCTCTCCTCCTTCCACCATGTGGGACAGGGGATCCAACCCAGGTTGACAGACTTGGAGGCAGGTGCGCTCTTACCCACTGAGCCTTCTTACTGGCTCACACCAAGCATTTGTACATGAATTTTGGAGACAGGGTACAACTTAGATTCTTGAACTTGCAAGGTAAGCCCCTTATGGGCTCACCTGCCTCTCCAGCTCTTCCTTTGGCTTTTGTTTCTGTTTTAACACAGGGTCTCACCTATGATGACCTGAAACTCACTACGTAGCTAGACTGGCCTCAAATTCATTACAATCCTCCTGCTTCAGCCTCCCACGTCTTGGAAACTACAAGCATGAGCCACCAAACCTCTTTTTTTTTTTTCTGAAAAAAAAAAAAAAAGAATGGAAATTGGTGGGCGGTGGTGGTGTGCACCTTAGCACCTTTAATCCCAGCACTCTGGAGGTAGAGGCAGGCAGATCTCTGTGATTTGGAGTCCAGCCTGGTCTACAAAGTGAGTTCTAGGACAGCCAAGTCTACACAAAGAAAAAAAAAAACTGTGTCTCAGAAAAAAAAAAATAGAAATTGTTCCCAAGAATGGGAAGTAGGGCCAAGGACTGCTAAGAAACACAGCAGGTAAAGGCACCTGCTGCTGCGTCTGATGACCTGAGTGTTCTCCCCAGGATCCACATGGTAGACGAGAAGCCCCAGTGTGTATCCATGCTCACACACATACACGAAAAAGAGTGGAAAGAGGCTAATGAGTTGAGGGTATAAACCAGACCAGCCTCAAATTTGTATTTTGTGTGTGTGTTGTTGTTTTGTTTTGGTATTGGTTTTCTAAGACAGGGTTTCTCTGTATAACAGCCCTGGCTGTCCTGGAACTCTCTTTGTAAACCAGATTGACCTCAAATGCATAGAGATCCACCTGCCCCTGCCTCCCTCATGCTGGGCTTAAAAAGCACATGCGGTCATACCTGGCTAGAGCCTCCTGCTCCTGCCTTCATCTCTCAAACATTGGAGATTACAGGTAATGCCTGGGTGCCTGGCCACTTTTTCTGGTGTGTGTGTGTACAGGTGTGTGCATGTGGAGGTCAGAGGACACCCTCAGGTGTCATTGCTCAGAAACTGTCTACCTTTTATAGTTTCTTTCTTCCGAGACAGGTTTTCCTCACTGGCTGGAATCAAAGTAGGTTCAAAGTAGGTTCAAGCAAAGCCAGGAATCTATCTACCTCTCTCTGCCTCCCCAACACTGGGATTACAAGCATGTACCGCTACATCTAGCCTTTTTATGTAGGTTCTGAGGACTTGAACTCAGGTCCTGATACTCCGAAGGCAATTTCTTTATTAACCGCGTTATTTTCCCTGCCCTATGGTTTCTGATTGCTACCTATCCAGCCAGCAACTTCATCCCTAACTTTCCTTCCTTGGTCCCATGAGTTTAGACCCTCCTTTCAGACCCAGCATTCTAGGAACCCAGCTCCTTTTCCTGTCCACCCCACACCTCAAGCTTTGGGCAATGGGTCCTCTGTTCTCTGTGGAATCAGGACAGTGGTCTTCAATCCCATCTCATTGAATCCCACCTGAAGGCGCCAGGTGGAGGCCGGCGCTCCGTCTAGGGGCGCATCCAGGGGGGGCGTGTTCATGGTCCTGGGTGCCCAAGATATGGTAGGTTCATGAAGCAAGTTGATGAGGCGAATCCAGCGGTCAAACAGGAAGCCTAGCTCATGATCAGGGGCATCCAGTTCCAGGTAGTAGTAGCGGCCGGTGATCAGACGAAGCTTCAGGCGCCAGGAGGGCAGATCGTGGACATAGAGGTGGGCAAGGTCTAGCGGGATCATCCTGCGGGAGGTGGGAGACCTCCCGGGTAGCTAGTGCCAAGGTAATGTAGAGAGTGGAGTGAGCTTGGGGTAGAGCTCGAGGAACGAGGAGAAACATACCTGGTCAGGTTGAGATTGGAGCAATCCTTGCCCTCCGGGGGCCGAGCAAGCAAGAGAATGTCAGGCAGCACTAGACCAGGCAAGGATGCCGCTACACCCATAGTCAGCTTGTTGGTTCTGTGGTGCACGAATGCAGGAGCCCCATGATTGGTCACCTGGGGCAGCCAGGGAGCAGGGCTGGGACCAGTCCTCTCTCCAACATGCCTCCAGCATGCCCTCACCTGAGAGTCTCCTTTCTTTCCAAACCCACTTCCTACCTACAGAAGTTCAAATTCCAAATCCCCCTTTAAACCCACTCAGTCTGGGGGGGGGGGTGGTCCCCTCTCTCTTCCTGTGTTTCAACCCTCCTCCCCCATTTCCCGGGGCGCAGGGAGCCGGGGACCTGGACAAAGTTACTCTCGAACATGGGCAGCGGGCGGAGGGGCAGGTACTCGCCCTTCTGGAGGGTCTTCTGCAGCTCCCCAAGAATGGGAACCCACTTCTGGGGGTCCTGGGGAGGCTGGGTTCGCCGAATGTTCAACAGCCGTTTCATGACGGCTGTCAGAACAGCAGGGAGAGGTGTATAGATTCAGGGACCCAGGACCCACCCCAGCCCACCAGCCTTGGACCCCTGGGCTTCAAGGATGTCAAGAGCTCGGCAGTGACAGAAAGTGGAGTGTCCCCAGGGCTGAGAGACTCTGGTATGGCCATGGCCCTGCAGAGAGGTAGTCAGCTCTAGGCCGTGGGAGGAACCTTTGATAGGGGCTTTGTGACCTCACTAGACACCAAGAGGCTGCTTCCTGGGAACTGTCCAGGGACCACATCCTTCCAGAATATGGAGGCTTCAAAGTTGGGATAGGCTGACTCCATCAGTGCATCCCCTCTCTAGACCCAAATTAGTGGTGATACAGACACCATCACTGTAGGGGTCTGTGTTAGTACCTATACAGGGACCATTAGCCCAAAGACTTGAATCACAGGCCAAGCTCTGCCAGTGTCCCTCCTCCTCAGCAAGACCCAGCGCCATGCTGAGCCTCAGTTTCCCAATGATGTGTGTATGTGTGTGTATGTGTGTTTGCTTGCATGATCTCACATCAACTGAACAGTGAACTGTAAAGAAAGGGCCAACATGACTGAGAATGGTGGACTACAACTGTATTCCCAACACTAGGGATACAGAGTGAGGAAAATTATAAGTCTGAGGCCAGCCTAGGCTTTATAGCGATATCCCGCCTCAAAATAAGTGAATGAATAAAACCAAGGGCATGGGGTTGTAGTTAAGTAGTAAAATACTTGTCTGGCATGCACAAGGCCCTGGGTTCAATCCCAGCACCATAACAACATAGGTCAACTACCTATGTGATCATAACAGCAACAAGCTGGGCATGGTGACACACATCTTTAATCCCAGCATTCAGTAGGCAGAGGCAGGCAGATCTCTGCAAGGTCCAGGCCAGCCAGAACCTCATGATAAGACTCAAAAACAAACTCCCTGCAGAAACCAACTCCTCCCATTGGAGCCTCAATTTCTCTCTTTTATAAAACAAGACCTGTTTTGAGGATCTGGGACAATTGTCTAAATTCAAAAAAAAAAAAAAAAAAAAATCCAGGCTCAGCATGGCCCAGAACGTGAGCTCCAGTAACCATATTTCTTGTTCCATTCTGAGGCCCTTTTCTTCTTGTGGCACATGTACGATGGGGTGAGACAGGGAGTGATATTCTCTCATTCTAAAAATAGTGTTTATTATTGTTTTTAAATGTGTCATGCAAAATACAATCACAATAAAAACTCTGGAAAATACAAGCACAAAAAAATAAGTCACCCCACAGTCCCATCTCGTGTTTTCAACCCTGAGACAGTCATTGTCAACGTTTTGGTGTTTCCATTTTGAAAAATAAATCCATACTTATGTATAGAAAGAGTGGTTCTACCATCTGCAGCTCTTCAGCCTTTGCCTGGATGTTTTAAGACTGGCTAGTTAGTATTCCATCACGTGGATATATCTTTTCACTCGTGCATCCCCCACTCGTGAATCTCCATTGGTTCCCATTGCCCGGCATGAATGTCGCCGAAAACAACCTTGCACTTTGCATCTCTGTACCATGCAGGTGCTATTAGTTCTAAGGTGATGTTCTGGAACCTTCTGTTAAATATCCGTTGAGGAGCTTTGACGTGCTAGGCACCAGGTCAGACTCAGATCATTTTAGCTTCCCCCTGCTAATTACCTCTAAATGGATATGTATTTAAATCACCCCCTTTCTGTCTTACCAAAACTTCTCACATTTTGGTATAAAGCCCCAGGCTTCCTTCTCCCCCTTAATATAAAAAGTAATTGTTTAATAAATAATGGAGAAAGCAAGGAAGACACTGTGGATAGATTTCATAGAGACCCCAGAATCTAGGATCTCAGATCCTCCCACCCCCACCCACCCCGAACCCTTAAATAAATAAGTATAAATAAGCCACACAAGTGATCCCCCCCACCCACATCTCCTGGAAATGTATTTAGCTGGGTGTCGGCTTGTGTGGGGTGTGGCATGCCCCTGATGATCAGCCCCCCCCAGTAACAAAATAAATAAATAAATAAAATGTGGCTTTAAAAGATGATATCGGTGGTGGCTTTCAGTCTTGAGTCACAGCCGAGTCTTTAGCAACAGCAGACCTCGCACAGCCCAGTCCAAGGTCAGGTGCAAGCCTCCCAAGATGGCATGAGCCGCCCGGATGCTTCCCCAGGCTGAAGCAGGAGGGCCCAAGGGGACCGTGGGTTGGTCTGGGGTTGCCTGGGGCAAAGCCAAGCGAGATGTCTGTCAAAGAGGGAGAAACAAGGTTAGCAAAAGGCAAGGGGTTTTGGTCTAAGATCTCTTCAGGGTCTGGGGTTCAGAGAACTGAAGCCGGATTGGATGTAGTGGTTCACATCTGTAATTACAGCACTCCAGAGGTAGAGGTTCAAGGCTACATAGAAAAAGCAGTTTGGGTTCAAGAAACCCTGCTCATTAAAAAAAGAATATGAAAAAAAAGCAGAACATGATCAATTGAGGAAGATGACCATGTTGATTTCTGCCTCCAGGCTTACACACACACACCCCAAGGTTACTGTCCTAAAGGCCAAGTAGTTAGGGGCTAGGGAATGAGGGCTGTGATTCTGGTGCTTGTCAGGTGTTCTCAAGTTCTCAAGAGAGGTCAGGGCTAGAGTTTTAGAGCTTGGAGTCTAGGGACCATGTCTAAGGCCTGGGACTAGGAACAAGAATTTGAGATCTGGGACTGGAGAGATGGCTCAGAGGTTAAGAGTACTGGCTGCTCTTCCGAGGTCCTGAGTTCAAGTCTCAGCAACCACAGGGTGGCTCAAACCATCTGTAATAAGATCTGGCCTGCAGGCATACATGGAGACAGAATGTTGTCTACATAATAAATAAATAACTATTAAAAATGAAAAAAAAAGAATTTGAGATCTATGGGTCTTTGCAGTCAGGCACTAAAGTCTGAAGACTTCATGAGGTTTTAAAATTTAGAGTTTGATAGTTTTTAACCTCATAATATTTGAAATGAGACATAGGACTGGGGTATTTATTCTGCGACAAGATTTCATATAGCCCAGCTGGCCTCAACTCGCTAGCAGCTGAGGATGACCTTGAACTCTCCTTCTTCTGTGGTCACCTTGCAAATAACGGGAGTACCATCAGGTGCTGCCTCCCATACCTGGATGTGGTTTTTTTGAGACAGGGTTTTGCTATGTAGCCATAGCTAGCCTGGAATTCACTACGTAGACCAGGCTGGCCTGAAACTTGTGACAGTCCCCTATGTCTTGCCTATGAGTGCTGAGACTATAGGCAACAGCCTATACCACGCTCAGCTAGGGGCTAGACTTGAGGTTTTGGCTTCGTGGAGTGAGTCGCAAGGCTGGTTGAGTCAGGATCCTGAATCTTAGGGGCCAGGACTGGGCCCTTGAGATATGAGGCTCTCGGGGCTGGGATCTGAGACTTCAGGAATCAAAGGTTTACAGCTTCAGGCATCTTAGGGCCTACACCTCTAATTCTCATCCAAAAACTTGGATTCGAAGGACTTAGGGTAGGTTTCATGGGCCTCAGGTTCTGGGATTCAGGGTTTAGGGTCTAGACTTTCAGACAGGTTGTCAGGATTGGGGGGTTCACATTGCCATGGTCAGAGATTTGGGGGATACAGGTCATGGACTGTGACAGTTTGGAGCCTTGGGGGTCAGTTAAGAGTTGTTCTGAAGGATTCTGGGGGTCTTGGGACCTCAAAGTTTCATGCTTATGGGATCATGGGTGTCTCATTTTCACGGATCAGATGTGGGGGGAGCTGGGTTTTCAAAGTCAGTCTGGGATCCTGAAATGTTGAGAATCAAAGTCTCAGACCACTGTTTCTTGGGGGTCAGAGGTTTCAAAACGGAGGCAAAGGGTCACAGAGTTAAAGCATACCAAGAGCTGTAGACGACGGAGTAGCCGGTCCAGCCGGGCTTGCAGGGCACCCAGCTCTGGCTCCAGAATCTTCAGGGATGGACCACCTGCCCTGCGCAGCCATTGCACATGCCGGAGGTAGGACATCAAGTCTACTCGAAGCCTTGTCAGCACACCTGGCAGCTGAGGACCAGGGATGGAAATTAGGGAAGAGCTAGCACATGGTCCCCTCTGCCACCGGTCATTC
Organism: Chionomys nivalis; assembly: GCF_950005125.1. Classification (NCBI taxonomy): domain Eukaryota; kingdom Metazoa; phylum Chordata; class Mammalia; order Rodentia; family Cricetidae; genus Chionomys; species Chionomys nivalis. The sequence goes on from NC_080087.1 coordinate 70,346,498, forward strand.
AGTCCTCCCTGTCAAGCAGCTCCCACCTGCAAGGATCCCAGTGTCCCAGCGCTCATGGCCAAGGTAGGCAGGGAGTCCAGATTGTGGTCTCCGTCCGCTGGGAATTTGTCTCTCTGGTGAGAAAAAAACTGTGAGGGAAACCCCAGGCTCTCCTGGTCTTTGGGTGCCCAAGAGAGAAAGAAGTGACTCTCATTCTTAACAGCCCCAGTCCTGTCTCTCCAGTAACCTACCATCTGTGCGGCTAGTTGCCGAGTGTCTGCCAGAAGGGATCGGGTCAGGAGGACAGCGCTGTCCAGATCTGCTCGAGGGTCTGAAGAGACTCGAGGGGAGCCAGATGGTGGCCCAGGGGCAATGGCTCTATTTGGCCAGAGGCTCAGCACCACCAGGACCAGGTGACAAACACCTGGGTACAGAAAAAGGGAGAAATCAGGCCCAACTCTGGGTCTGAGGGAGTGAAGTGGAGTCTAGATTCCTTCCTCTGAGGAAGGGCTAGAATACAGAACCTGGATCTGAGTGAGGTAGGCTGGGGTCCAGAATTTTGGTTTTGAAGGAGCAAGACTGAAGTTTGGACTTTACGGTTTGTAGAAGGAAGGATGGAGGCTGGATTCTGAGTCTGAGGGAGAAAGGCTGGGATCCAGAAACTTTAAATAAGGAGGTATGGGGTCTGGACTGTTAAGGACTGAGGGAGGAAGACTGGAGCCTGAACTCCAGGTTCCGAGGGAGGAGAACTGAGGTTTGGACTCCCGGGTCTGAGGGAGGAGGGTTGGAGCCTGAACGCCTGGATCTGAGGGAGGAGGACCTGGAGGTCTTGAGTCTCAGGGTGGGGCGCCCCGGGGCAGGTCGCAAAGCCCGAGCCCAGGCGGGCTTCCCTCTCCCTCCCTGGCTCTGGCTGCCCCGCCCGTCGGAGCAGACGCGGCCCGGGGCGGGTAGACGGGCCGGGCGTCTCCCGTCCGCCCCCGGACGCCGGAATCTGGGCCCCGGGGCGGGGCATGAGGGGGGAGCACAGGCCAGAACCTGCCCCCTCCCCTGCCCAGGGAGCCTGAGCCGGCCTGGGAACAGAGGAAGGAGCCAGAGACTGGAGCTGACGTCCGAACACACCGATTCCTCTCCGGGGAGACGCCCGGGACTCCCTCCCATATGTCCACAAAGGTGGCCGCGGAAGGCTGGGCCGCTGAGTCGGGGAGGACCTGGGCGCACCTGGCCTGAGAGGCGCTCAGGGACGCAGGCAGCTGGAGACCCGGCTGACCGCGTTGGGGCTCAGGGGCTAGGGACAGCTCCTTTGCCGGCTGCCCATCCCCCCAGCTGCTCCGCCCACCTCCGAGCCAGACAGCCAATCAGAGCCCCCCGAGCCTCCAAGCTCCTGTATCACACCCCCAGCCCGCCCCCTTGGTCCCCTCTGGCTGCAGCCAGTCCTTCGCAGCCCCTCCTTGGCCGGCCGTCTGTCGGTGCACCCGTCCCCGGCCGGTGCGCATCTGTCTGGCTCTTTAAGCTCTCTGTCCACACCCCTCTCTCGTCTGCCTCCCCTGCCTGGTCCCTGTCCTCTGGGGCTTGCTGTCATCATCTGGGACTTTCTGCCTCAGTTTCCCTCCCAGAGCTTCGCAGTCGGAGTTCATGGTTGTCTCTGTCCCTCGCTTCCCGCTGTCTCCCCGGGATACCCGGACCCTTCAGTATCATCTCCCAGGATCTGACCCTGATAGTGTCTGTCTGTATCTTCTCTCTTTTACTTGCGTTTTATCTATGTCTCTCTCTGTCCATCTCTTCTCTCAAACTCCCACTTTTCTGACTATTCCTTCTCGCTTCATCTGACTCCCCATGACTCCTCTCTTCGGCCGTCTGTCCCTACTTTGCTTCCCACCCTCCCCACCCCCCTCAATCCTTTCCTCCTTCCCCCCCACCCTGTCCCCTCACCCCATGAACTGGAACCAACTTACAGTTCATGTCCCCACAGGCCAGAGGTTCCCCAGGGCAGGGGGCAGGGAGCCGGGGGGGCCTTTAACCCTTCCCTGTCCGCTGCCGGGGGATCCCAGGGGGTCAGCTGGGCCTCGGCCTGGGGAGGGGAGGTATGTGAGTGTGAGCAGCAAGGGCCAGGCAGTGAGGGAGTGTGTACGCCTGGGGGGTTATATAGGGGGCCGGGGCGGGCGGGCGGGGGGCAGGCAGCAGGGGAGGGCGGCCTGACACATCCTGACTCACCCTCCCTCCTGCCTTTTCCATTCAGACTAGCCGGCTGCCTAGCAGGGCTCACACCGCCTTGCTCGGAGGAGGGCACGGAAGGAAAAGTTGGAAAAGTTGAAAAGTGAAGGGGGGGTGGTCTGAGGGGCCGGTGAGGTCATTGGCGTCCCCTCCCTCCACCTCCACGGGCTGGGATACACACACAAGGCTCAAGAGCTCCATAGAACCTGGGTTGTGGGTGGGGGTCTGGATGGACCCGCACTAGCCCTTCTGGAGAGATGGAGAGACAGGAGGAGAGGCCAGTCAGGGGCCTGGGAAGATGGAGATGAGAGGGAAAGTCTAAGTGACAAGGAGGGGTGAGAACACTGGGACTGAGGTAGCGACTCCGAAAGAGGGCGACTGACAGATGCCCAGAGGTGGGGACCGTAGGCAGAGAGGTCCGCAGTCTCTGACATGCAGACACGGGGAAACTGAGGCGCTGAGGGGTGTGGCTCTGTTCAGAGTGCTTGTTTAGCATGCACAAAGGCCTTGCCTGGTTTTACTCCCAGCACTGGTTGTGATGGTACACACCTTGTGGTCTCAGCACTTGGGAGGTAGAGGCAGGATGTTCAGGAGTTCAAGGTCATCTGTAGCTATATAGTGAGCCTGAAGCCAGCCTGGGCTACCTGAGACCCTATTTTTAAAAAGAACCAGAGGGACATGGCCCTGGAGAGAAGAAGCCGGCTGCAGAAGAATGTACAAAGCCTATGGAGATAGCAAAGCAGGGTGACCAAAGATGGGGTCACCTGAGAGACAGAAGTCAGATGATATGCTGAGGAGACAAGATGGGAGGGCCAAAAGAAAGAGGCATGGAGGTCCTCCACAGCGCTCTGGCCGTGTTGCCACACCACCAACCACCACCCTCATCTGTAGACAGGGCTGAGGAGATGGCCAGTGGGTAAAAGTGTCTGGGGCACAAACCTGAGGACCCGAGTTGAATCCCCCACCGAGACGTGAATCTGCAGCACCGTGACTGCGCAGGTGGAGACAGCAGGCTCCCTGGGGCTTGTTGTCTTCCAGCCTAGCTCCCAGTTCAGTGGGAGATCCTCTCTCCAGGGCATAAAGTTGAGAATTGAACAGAGCACCCATTGTCCCCCCCACCCTGCCCGGCCTCTGTGCACTTGCACACAGGTACAACTACCCACCCCCACATACACACACACACACCTTCCTCTCGCTAATGCTACTGTGAGAGTGATATGCAGTGACTACCAGGGAGCCATTGCTGGTCTCAGGGTTACAGTTATCAGTCTTCCAGGGACACGGGGAGCCCCTGGGGAAGATGGCAGAAGCAAGTGGGCAGGTACTTGGAAGAAAGCTGCATCCAGAGAAGGGGGGCATGATATTTGTCTATCCAGGTAAGAGCAGAGCATGCAGACTGCAGCAATGCCCACACGAAAATGTTCAATGGATGACTGACTACCATTGGCTCAGAATTCACAGCCCTTCAAGGGACAGGGCAGAGGAACTCATGCCCATCTCCAGAAGCCTCCTCCTCAGGAGGAGAATGCCATAGCTCTGAGCACAGGTCAGTGACTTGGACTTCAAAAAATAAAAATCTCTGTGCAGACCACCCATGCCTGCCTTTGGGACTAATGCATTGACTGGAGATTGGGGGGTGGGGGGAAGCTGGCTCTGGGACTGACTGGCAGCCAAAGGTGTCCCCTCCCCACCTTCCACCACTAGAGGGGGAAGAACTGCTCAGATCCCCCAGGAGGTGAGGTCACAGCCCCCCATGGTGGGACATGACCTCATCGCCTCAGGTAAGAGCTCTTTCTCTCCCTTTCATGGTGTGTCACACCACCCCTTGAGGGGCCCCCCAGGGGCCCTCCTCAGCCCCTGCTCCTGCTGGGACCCAGGCTTCTGACCACTGGGTCTCCGCCCCTCAGGGGGCCTGTTTCCGGCTGAGTCAGCGTGGGGGGCCCAAGGCTGCGTCAGTGAGGGGAGAGCTGACGTAGCCCCCCCCTCAGACCATGTGGGCTAGCCAAGGTGACTCAGGCCACCAGCCTGGGGAATGGACTGGCCTGAGGGGATAGGGGACTGGGCTTGCAGCCAGACCTGGACCAATACCAGGGACTGCAAATGCCTGCCCCTTCCCCCAACTGAGATTCAAGAACTCATACCATCACCTCTCCATCTCCCCTATTCCTCAAACCCTGGGCACACATCCCAGCCTTTTCCCTCAGGCCCAGGGTCTCAGGGGTTTAACCCTCCTGAGAGGGTTAAGTTCAAACACAGGGTACAGACCCTGTCCCTCCCTTAGATCCAGGGCTCCAGACCCCAGCCCTCCTCCATCAGACCCAGGGTCATAGGTACCCAAGCCTCCTCCCTCAGACCCAGAGGGCAAACACTAGCTCTCTTCTCTCAGACCCAGGGCTCTAGCCCAGTCCTCCTCCATCAGACCTGGTGTACAGATCCTAACCTTCCTCCCTCAGATCCAGTGTACAGACCCCAGCCCTCCTCCATCAGACCCAGGGTCATAGGTACCCAAGCATCCTCTATCAGACCCAGTATACAGACCCTAACCTCCTCCATCATACCCAGGAGCACAGACCCCAGCCTCCTCCCTCAGATCCAGTGTATAGACCCCAGCCTCCTCCCTCAGACCCAGTGTACAGATCCCAGCCTCCTCCTTCAGATCCAGTGTACAGACCCCAGCCTCCTCCCTCAGATCCAAGGTACAGACCCCAGCCTCCTCCCTCAGATCCAGTGTACAGACCCCAGCCTCCTCCCTCAGATCCAGTGTACAGACCCCAGCCTCCTCCCTCAGATCCAGTGTACAGATCCCAGCCTCCTCCCTCAGACCCAGGGTACAGACCCCAGCCTCCTCCCTCAGATCCAGTGTACAGACCCCAGCCTCCTCCCTCAGATCCAGTGTACAGACCCCAGCCCTCCTCCATCAGACCCAGGGTACTAAATCCTCATTTTTATACAAGTGGAAGAAAACTGTAATGTGCAACAATTGGGGGACTTGCGTGTCTGAGGAAGTTCATGGGTCTGGGTCGTGGGCTGGGGCTAGTTTTTAGTCCTGCCTTACTCTTCACCCTGAGGGTTGTGGGGAAAGACTCATCGTCCCCAGGGTGACCACAAAGGACAGAGTGGACTTGGGACTCCTGGGTATTCCTTTGGTGAGGGTAGGAATAGCAAATCTCTGGAAATAAGACAAAGACAGAGACAGACGGGATGGGAGACTCTGGGAATCCCCCCAAATGACAGAAGGTAGCAGAGACAAACAAACACAAACAGAATCTCAAAGTCCTGTGACAAGAAGACAGATGCAAGGAAAGATGAGTGCTGCGGAGACCAGCTTGAGTACTCAAAAACAGAGAGAGGTGGAGAGCAGAAGGCCTTGGAGGGTCCCTAGGATGTGGGGGTCCAGCCACGGGCGCCTTGATGTTGTGCTCACCCCTGGGTGAGCTGGTGCTGGCTGGGTGTGATGTCAGCACATCCCAGGCTGTGTGTGTCCGTCTGTCTGTCCCTGGGGGGTCCTGTCTGGCCTCTGGGGGGTGACGGGGCAGGTCAGCCACAGAGGCAGCCCAAACCTGTCATTAGTGGTGAGGGCCTTGACGGTGCCCCCCCTCAATCCCAATCCGCAGTCCAGCGCCAAGCAGCCCCACCCCCACCCCCTCCTTGATCCCTGAGGAATCCAGGGAATTGGGAAGTGGGTCCAGATGGTGTTGACACAGGAAACGGTCAGCAGCTGCCCGGCCTCAGCCCCACAACCCCTCTGACCCCCACCCCCATACCCCCTGCCGAGCCCCCTCGGACCTGTGTCATCTCTGACGGAGTCAGCCTAGGGCCCACTCAGCACCCTCTAGGATGTTTACTGACGGCCCTGGGGATGAAAGGGATACAGCCTCCTCCTAGGCTTCTTGGGAAACAGGATCTGAACTCAGACCCCTCCCTCCCACAGAATGGACAACAGCCCTCTTCCCTCAGATCTGGAGTCCTGGAGGCCCTAGACTTAGAATCAAGGGTGCAGACCCCAACTCCTCCCTCAGACTTTGGGAACCCTCCTTGAAATCCTGGAGTCTAGGATCTAGCCTCCTCCCCTACTTAGACTCATGGGTTCATATCCGAGCTTTAGGGCTCCCTGCTCAGACCCACTTAGGGTCCTACACCCACTTCTCCTCCCTCAGATAAAGATCAGATAAAGGAGGACCTAGTCCTCCTTTCCTTCTTAGCCCCAGGGACCCAGACTCCAGCTTTGCTTCTTCCCTTCAATCCATGGTTCCCATCACCAGCTCTCCCGCTTCCTCAGATCCAAGGGTTCAATTCCCCAGACCTTGCCACTACCCCAGATCCAGGGATCCCATCTCCCAGCCCTCCTCCCTCCCTCATAGCAGGGGTCCAGGGCCAATTGCAGACTGTCAGTCTGTCAGGAACTGAGGTCCCCTTCTCATCCCCTTCTCACTATGCCAAGTGGATATTGACTCAGGTGAACTAGAAACCATAGAGACACTGCCTCCCATGCCAGTCTGGCTTCCTGTAAGCCTGGTCCCTCGGCAAACTTGGATAGACCAAACACAAAGAAAACAACCTGAGATGCTCTGGTTTGTGCTCCCTCATGGGGAACTGAGTCTCTGTGGGGACCTGGAACTTTTGGCATGAGACACCATCACAACCACTAACAGTGTCTACACCTCAAGCTCAGCTGGGCCAGGCATGGTTAATCCTGTCCCTGGCATGTGAGGCCTGGTGCAGCCTGGGACTCCCAGGGCCACCTCCATCAGCCAGCACTATCCCTTCCTCCTCCTGATTTGGTTGCTGGGGAAACCTTCTCTAACAATGGGCTCAATGAGACCTGAATGTCTTAGGACCATTTTTCCTGGTTGCTAAAGCGGATTCCCTAGCAATGAGGCTTTCTGAACTTGGACCACTCGAGGACAGTGGGTTAGGAAAGAAAGGAATTCTGCAGCTCAGAGATCTCTCCTGTCCCAGATCTGTACCTTGTCAGGTACCCCATGGAAAAGGAGAAACATCTCCAAACCCTGGTTTCTGGTTCCCTTGTCCTTTGCTAAGAAGGCTCTAAATCTGAAATCGCCCATGCCCACCCTAAATCTGAAATCGCCCATGCCCACCCACCTCTTCTCCATAGATGCTAAGGGAAGCTACTTCCTAGATAGAAATGATGAGTCCAGGGCACCCCTCCTTGTGAACCCCTTGCTAAGGGAACTCCCTGGCAACAGAACTAAGAATTCTGGGGCTGAGGTTTTGGGGCGGGGCCAAGTTGTTGCTAGGGTGATGTCCTTCAAGGTTTCTCTCCATAGAGGGCCCAGAGGTCTGGGGAGGTAACATGGTGGGGTCTGGGATCCCAGCTTTGGGCCTTCTCCTGCTGATGCTGGGATCAGTAGGTGAGGGTACTGATAAGGACATTAGGGGGCTGTGGACAGGGCCACCTTGGCTGCCATACAATCTCCCAACACCACCCCTTTTCTCCCACAGCTGCGAATGGAATCCAGGGATTTTTCTATCCATGGAGTAAGCAGGAGACAGAATCCTGGGGCTCCAGGGAGAGGATCCCAAATTAAGACTGCAGGGTCTGAGGGAGAAAGGCTGGGGTGTGGACTCCTGGGTCTAGGAACATAACCTCTGGGTCTCAAGGGCTGAAGCCTTGACTTTGGGGTCTGAGGGAGGAAAAGTGGAGCCTGATCCCTGGGTCTGAAAGAAAGGCTAAGGCTTAGACCCCTCAGATCAGAAGAAAGAGTTCCAAGAATTCAACCCTGGGTAGAGAGGGGTGCTAAGGCCTGGACCCCTAGATCTGAGGTAGATCAAGGGACTCAACCCCTAAGTCTGAAGGTGATGAAGAGCCTGCAAACTGCTAGAGCTTTGATTCCTGTGTCTGAAGAAGGACTGGGGCCTAGAACCCTGGGTCTGAGGTCTCAGTAAGGAGAGCTGGGCCTTGACTCCCAGGTTTGAGGGAGGAGGGCTGTGGTATGGACCCTCTCAAGGAAGGGGTCTGGGATCTGGAGTCCAGGTCTGAGGGAGGAGGAACGAAGCATGAGCCCCTAGGTCTGAGGAAGGAGGGATGAGTCTGGACTTGTGGGTCCTATATAGAATAGTGTCCAAATCACAGCACCCTAGCCCCACAGCCTGGCCTTGGCACCCTTGTGTCTGTAGCCTTCAGGGCCAGTTCTGTTACTGTCTATTGTGGTGGCCCTCAGGTTGTGAGGGAGATGTGTGGGACCGAGAGAGCTGTGGGGGTCAGGCTGCCATTGAGAACCCCAACCTCTGCCTCCGCCTGCGATGCTGCTACCGGGACGGTGTGTGCTATCATCAACGGCCAGACGGTGAGTGGCCTGGTCCAAAACTGGATGATTGAGAGAGTGAGGGGTACAACCACTGGACCCCTGGACCTTCCTCCTCCCCCTTTTCTAGAAAATATGCGCAGGAAGCACATGTGGGCGCTGGGCTGGACCTGCGGAAGCCTGCTCTTCCTGATCGCCAGTATCTGTCTCTTCTGGTGAGTGCAATAGGCGAGGCTGCAGGCTTGGCTCCCCACACAAGGTGCAGGCAGTTCTGGCTGAAATATGCTCTCCCCACCAGGTGGGCCAAGCGCCAAGACATGCTGCACCTGCCACAGTTTCTCCTGGGGAAATGTGACCTGTCACGAACAGTCTCCCTACTGTCTAAGGACCGACCATCGGTCAGTAAGAAGTCAACCACAGTTGGCACACCTGTCTCGGTGCCCACGGAGGTGCTCGAACACTCAGGAGGAGGCACCGAACCGGAAGCTACAGAAGCCGCGGAGGATACAGAGGGAGATGATGATTAGGGGCAGCCCTATAGGACCCCTCAATATAGATATGGCATATAAATGTGTGTCTTGTTTGGAGATCCGTGGGGAGCAGGTGGCTTTATGGGAACCACCATGCTCCATGTGAATTTTGAGAAAGCTTACGGGGCAAGGGACTGAGTGGGCACACTGGGTTGTTATGATTGGGGGCCATGAATTAAGTGTATGTGAGGGTCTGGTCTGAGTGAGTTCTGGGGACAGGTAGCGTGTGCCTGAATTATGGAAGGGGACCAGAGGTCGTTCTGGGTGAGGGAGCTTATGGTGAGCTACGAGGAAGTGCAGTAGGACAGCTTGGGGTATTAAGAACACACACATCCACGGGGAAGTGTCCTAGGTTGTCCTGTTTCAGGGAGCACTGCTGACAAGCCCCTGCTCTCACACTTCTCCTGCCCCGTAGCACCAATGCCTGAGTGGATACAGAACAGTATGGGCTTGGGACTGGAGACAGGCTCAATGGTTAAGAGCTCTGACGGTACTTCCAGGGGGCCTGAGTTCAATCCCCAGCAACCCACATAACAGCTCACAACTGTCTGTACGTCCAGTTCCAGGAGACTCAACACCCATGGCAAAACACCAATGCACATTTAAAAAAAGAAGAAGAAGAAGAGTATGGGCACCATCCAGCAAGGACTTCGGTTGTCCTGGAGTCCCCACTGGCCAAGTCTTTTCTTGGAAGTGTGTTGTCTGCATTCAGACTCAGCCTGCCAATTAGCTCTCTCTCCTAGTCTTGGAGGCATCCTGAATCAATGCCACCCTCAATAAGGACCACCCTCCCGCAGTAAATAGCTTGCAAGTATGCCCCTGTTTCTGTTCTTGGAAGACCCAAACTACCCTAATGGATGTCTGGGCTGGATGCATGGGTATCCTCGAGATCCTCTCACCTCCCCAGTGCCCCTAATGGAGGGCCAGTGAAAGTCTAGGGCATCCTAGATAAAAGGTGGCTTGGCCTGGCCACTCTCCTTCACCAGTTCAGGCCCTTAACCAGATAGGCAAACAGTGCTCCAAAACCGAGACATTTATCCAAGTGAGGGAACAGGCGGGTATCCTGGTGGCTGCGTGATGTCCAGGGCAGCTGCGCATCTGTAGGTCCTGGGGGATGAGGCTCTGTGGGAAGGAAAGGTGGGGTTAGTGACTAACTAGGATTGCTCCTCTTCTGAGGTTCCTTGCCATGAGCTGGGGAGCCCCTTACTCACTGATGGACACTTGCTGCAGAGCCCCAAGAGTGTGTGCACACAAATGTGTGTGCTTTTAGCTCACCAGAATCCACAGATACAGGTGAGAATGTAACAGGAAAAAAGGCAAGAGAGGCACAGGAACAGACCTGGGGAGTCACAAAGGCAGGGAGACGATCAGAGATGGAGAAAACAGGCGAAGATAAAAAGAGAAACAGCTGGGGGAATCCCAACACCTGGAAGGATGTGAAAGAGGATTTTCAAGGCCAGTGTGCAAGGCGTGGCTTGGTGGCCAGCCTGGGTCACAGACAGTGAGATTCTGACTGAAAACAAAACAAAACAACAAGTGGCTGGAGAGATAGGTAAGGTTGCTTGCTACCAAGCCTGAAAACCTGTTTGCTGCCCTGGACCTGCATGGTGAACACGCCTGCTGGTTCTCCTCCGACACCTCTGTGCACTCCAGATACACAGATACACACATACCCCCAAGACATAAATGTAATTAAAAACAAAATGAAAAGCAAACCAAAAAAGAACCAAGTCAGATGACGTGGCTCACACCTGTAACCTCAGCATTTAAGAGGCAGGAGAGTACCAGGCATTAAAATCCAGCCTCACCTATATGGAAGTTCAAGGCCACCCTATGTTAGGAAAGGGGAGCCAGGAGGACGAGGAGAAAGAAGAGGAGGAAAGGAAAGAGGAGGGGGAGGAGGAAAAGATTTGCCCAAGCTTGGCGGTGGTGGCCCATGCCTTTAATCCCAACACTCGGGAGGCAAAGACTGGCGGATCTCTGTGAGTTCAACGCCAGCCTGGTCTACAGAGTGAGTTTCAGGACAGGTTCCAAAGCTACAGAGAAACCCTGTCTCGAAAAACAAAAAACCAACCAAACAAAAAACAAAAAAAGAAGAGAATGCCCTTGTGTCAAAATTCAAGTTCTTTAAGGTCTATCCAAACGCACACTTCTGAGTAATGTCAAGGATCAACAAGAATCAGTTTAACTACAGATGGTTATTTTGGCATATGTCAAATGTTGTAATCCAACATTTCTTCATGCTTCACATATACATGACTGTTGAGTCTTTAAATATTGTCTTTAAATATTTGAGACAGAGTTCAGGGTTTCTCTGTGTAGCCCTGGCTGTCCTAGAACTTGCTCTGTAGAACAGGCTGGCCTGGAACTCACAGAAATCCACCTGTCTCTGCCTCCTTAGTGCTGGGATTAAAGGTGTGAGCCACCACAATGTATGTTTTAAGATTTATTTTTTATTTTATGTGTGTGAATGTTTTGCCTGCTTGTAAGTCTGTGTACCACATGTGTGTCTTATGCCTTTGGAGGCCAGAAGAGTGCATGAGATTACCTGGAATTGGAATTACAGACACTTGTGAGCCAACATGTGGGTGCTAGGAATGGAATTCAGGCCCTCTGCAAGAGCAGCCAGTGTTCCTAACCTCTGAGCCGTCTCTCCAGCCCCTCTTCTGGTGTTTTGAAACAGTCTCACTAGTACAGTCCTGGCTAGCCTAGAACCCACTATGTACATTAGGCTGGTCTTGAACATCCTGAGTGCTGGAACTATAGGATTACCAACTGTGTCTGGTTTTATGTGGTGCTTAGAATTGAACCCAGGGTTCATACATTCTAGGTAAGCTCTATACAGCTGAACTACACCCCCAGTTCATTTTTTTTCCCTTTGGTTTATCGAGATACGGTTTGTGTGGATCAGCTCTGGCTGTCCTGAAACTTGCTTTATAGACCAGGCTGGCCTTGAACTCACATAGATCCGCCTGCCCCTGCCTCCTGAGTGCTGGATTAAAGGTGCATGCCCTTACAGCCCAGCTTTGCTGTTCATTTATTTGAACTATAGAACATAGAATCCGATCCTTAGCTCTCACAAAGTACAGAACCGAATTCATATTACTCTGGATGCCCAGGAGAAAAGTAAGAGTGTCATAGACTGGTGTGATGACTCATGGGTAAAAGCACTTGGCATGTAATCCTGACAATCTAAACTCTATGGTGGAAGAAAAGAACCCATTCATGAAAGTTGTCCTCTGACTTTCACAGACGCACCATGGTACGAGTGTGCGTGCATGCACATGCATGCGCACACAGACACACACCCAGAAGGTTTTAGAATTTAATTCTTGTACAGAAATCCCACCGAGGAAATCATTCTTCATTCCAATCCACCCACACATCCATCCACTTAGTCACATATCTACCTGCCCAAACTATCCATCCAACCACTCACGAGCTTCTATCCATCCAATCCTATTTATTCACACACCCATTCACATATTACATCTACCTATTATCTAATCTGATGCTGAAGCAGGAAGACCCCACACTGTGAACCTGGGGTACACAGCAAGACCCTGTCTCAAAAACAAAACCATCTATTCACCATTTTACCCATCCATCAACAAATCCATTCACCAATTCTGTCTGCTCCCATGCACCCAATTCATCAATCAACTCTTCTATAAACCATTCATCAATCCACCCCATCCATCAGCCAACTCATCCATTATCCATCCACTCATCTATCAACTAAAATGCATCCATCCATTCAGCCATCTACCAACCCTCCATTCATCAATCTGTAACACATTTATCCATCCTCCATCCGCCACCTACTTCTTGATCCATCCTTCCACTTGCCTATCCATCATCAACCTTTCCTGAGATCACAGTTTTTGCTAGGTAGTGTTAGGAACAAAGACACCAAAGATCTGGCTGGAATTTACCTGTCAGCTGCGGGAACCAGCTCCCAGAGACAGACTCTATGGCTATCCGAGCAGCAACAGGAGTGGCTCAGACAATAGAAATACTCAAAGGAGGGCAAAGGAGTGAGCTGGTGCCTAAAGAACATGCAGGAAGCTTCCTGGTTGGAGTGTGGACAGCAAGGATCCTTCTAGTTAGAAGGACATCTGTCTATCTGTTTGTCTGTGGTCTGAGAGATGGAAGTGCAAATAAAGTGTGGAAGGAGCTAGCCGGGCAGTGGCCTTTAATCCCAGCACTCGAGAGGAGCTCTGAGTTTGAGAACAGCCTTGTCTACTGGGGGAGTTCCAGGATAGTCAGAGCTACACAGAGAAACTCTTGTCTTGAAAAACAAACACAAACGAGCCGGATGGTGGGGGCGCACGCCTTTAATCCCAGCACTCAGGAGGCAGAGGCAGGCGGATCTCTGTGAGTTTGAGGCCAACCTGGTCTATAGAGCTAGTTCCAGGACAGGCTCCAAAACTACAGAGAAACCCTGTTTCAAAAAGAAAGAAAGAAAGAAAGAAAGAAAGAAAGAAAGAAAGAAAGAAAGAAAGAAAGAAAGAAAGAAAGAAAAAAAGGCTATATGAAAAAAGGAAACACAAACGAACAAACAAAAGCACGTGAAAGAAGCAGAACTAAAAGGAAGCGGTTCCACACATTGGCAAGTGGCCTGGGTTTAATAAGAGGGCAAGAGATGGAGTCCTAGCTAGTTTTTGAACAGAAGCAGGAAAGCTGAAGAAGTGTGTTTAAGGCTGGAGAGATGGTTTGATGGTTAAAGGCGCTGGCTGCTCTTCCAAAGGACTTGAGTTTAATTCCCAGGGACACCAGGCAAGGCAGGTTCATTGGGTAAAGGTGCTTACCAATTAGGCCTGATGACCTGAGTTTGATGTCCAGGACCCACATGGTGGCAGGAGAGAACAGATGCCCACAAAATCATTGTGCCATAAATGTACACAAATAGATAAGCGTAATCAAAAAATAAATTTGGGCCGGGCGGTGGTGGCGCACGCCTTTAATCCCAGCACTTGGGAGGCAGAGGCAGGCGGATCTTTGTGAGTTCGAGACCAGCCTGGTCTACAAGAGCTAGTTCCAGGACAGGCTCCAAAACCACAGAGAAACCCTGTCTCGAAAAACCAAAAATTAAATAAATAAATAAATAAATAAATTTGGGGGGCTGGAGAGATAGATGCATGGTTAAGAGTTCTTTCTGAGAGAGAGAGAGAGAGAGAGAGAGAGAGAGAGAGAGAGAGAGAAGAGGGAATGGGGTAAAGGGAGAGAGAGGGAGGGAGAAAGAAACTGCCTATAACTCCAGTAGTGGTGGAGAACGCCTTTAATCCCAGCGCTAGGGAGGCAGAGGCAAGCCGACCTCTCTGAATTCAAGGGCAAGGGCAGTCTGGTCTACAAATCAAGTTCCAGGACAGCCAGTTACATCGTGAGAACTTTTCTTAAAAAAAAAAAAAAAAAAAAAAAAAAAAAAAAAAAAAACAGCAGAGGAAGGGAAGGGAATGAGGGTGATTTCCCTCACCATGTGCCCACTGTTTCTTGGCCTCTGCCTTCTCATTAGGGCAGCATGTCTGGACAAATGGCGCTCTTCCACCTGCACACTGTGTGGTCCAGACAAGAGTGGTACCTCCCTTCGGGTCTTATTGTACAGTAAAAGTAATGAACTCAGAGAACTGAGTACAGAGAGCGGATAAAATGAGGCCTGTTGCACGAGGAGCAAAGGGAGGGTGCGCTGGGATGGCTAACCTTGTCCACCCATCCTTCAGCGTCTCTGCTATCTCTGACTCACTCCTCTCCAGCCTCCCCTTTCGGCGACGTGTCAGTCTCCCCACCATCACCTCTCACTCTTTCTACGTGTCCTCACCTGGGGCTCACTCGCTACCCGCGCCCGCCGCTCCAGGCCCCGCCTCGAGCGTGGCGAGCTGCAGACGCACCCGGCGGGAGCCGGAGGCGGACGTCTGGGGCGTGCGGGCGGCTCTGCGCGCTGCGCGGAGACCCGGTGATGCCCGGGGACCGGCGGTGGCGGGCGCCGACCAGCGGCGGGACAGCTTGCGCGCAAGGCGGGCGATCGCCGAGGGCCTCAGGCCGTAGTCGCGCTCGAGCTCCTGGCGCGAGATCTCGATGTTGCCGGTGTACCAGAGGATCCAGCCCAGCAGGCTCAAGAAGACCAGCAGCGCCCCAGAGTAGATGAGCAGGTCCCCGAAGTCGCGGCCACGCACCTGCAGCTGCGCGAACACGCCGGTCAGAAGCGCCGCCATACCCGCCACGTCCAAGGCTACCGCCAGCAGCAGCGCCATGCGGCAGCGGCCCAGGCCGGTGGCCGGAGCCGGTGCGGGCGCCGGTGGGGACGAGGCGCCGATCGGTGACGCCTGTGAGCCGCACACCGGTGACACCGCCGCCATGGCGCTCGGTGGCCCACCGCCGCCTGCTCCCCGAGAGCGTCCCGGGGTGCGGCTGCCCGGGGCGGGGTCAGGGCCCTGCGCCAGGTGTGCCCAATGCCTGCTTGGTCACCTGAGCCAGACTGGAGCTCACAGCCAGGTGGCTCTAGTCTGGGAGGGAGCAGCAGCCGGCGCACGACCCTGCCCTGGCGCCTGGTGACTAGGGCCAAACTTGAAGAAGGCGAAATGGAGTTAGCTAGATGTTGTTGTTGTTGTTTTTAATAATTTTTATTAGATATATTCATTTTATCTTATGTGTGTTTCGCCTACATATGTGTGTGTATGTACACCATGTGCATGCACACTTGGTGCCTACGGAAGTCAGAAGAGGTTATTGGATCCACTGGAACTGAGGTTATGGATGATTGTGAACCACCATGTCGGTGCTAAGAATCAGCTCCTCTGTAAGAGTAACAGGTGTTCTTAAACGCTGAGCCATCTCTGCAGCCTTAGATGTTGTGATTATTTAGCGCCTGCCTCCTGCGGCCTCCACCTGTCCCATGGTGTACCCAAATGAGGATTTGAACAATCGCTGGGCAGGCTGGGAATGTAGCTCCCCTGGTAAAGCTTAATGCACTTGCCAAGCACAGCAAAAAAACATTCTCTGGGGCACAAGATCAGCAGCCAGAACCCCGAAACTCTTGCTCTTTGGGGATCTCCTGTGTTCACAGCAGGGCCGTGTGAACTCAAGGCGGGAAAATGAACCCATCAGTACACTAAGGTCAGGACTGCGGGCTGCGTCAGTCAGATGTGACCCTGACAAACCCCTACCCTCATGTAGTTCCTAGCCACACAATTCCCGAACTTCCCAGGAATGGTGTCCCAAAGGAGGTGGCATGGAAACTGTGGCTTTTTGTTTGTTTTGTTTTTTGTTTTTCAAGATAGGGTTTTTCTATGTATCTTCCCTAGAATTCGCTTTGTAGACCAGGCTGGCCTCGAACTCAGAGATCCGCCTGCTTCTGCCTCCCAAGTGCTGGGAATGAATGCTTGTGCCATTACTACCTGGCGGAAACTGTGGCTTTTTTATTGATAGATGCGTCTAGAAAACATCCTTTCCTGCTGTGGAAGCTGATCCCTGAAGATGGCTTTGACTTAGTGGATATGGCCAGGGCACTCTGAGGTGGGGGGCCATGTGGAATACTAAGGGATCCAACAGCAGTTACAGGAAACCCCTGATCACCCACACATCTGCTCCCCTGGAGTGAAGGAAACATCGGGACAGTTCTGTCTAGGTTCTCCCAAGACTGTCTAGTTTCAGAGTTGAAGAAGATTCAGGATGATGGATGGAGGAGGAAGTTAGATGTTCCTTAGTGATGTAGCCACTGTAAAGTATATTTGCTC
The DNA here is from genome assembly GCF_950005125.1 of Chionomys nivalis. NCBI lineage: Eukaryota > Metazoa > Chordata > Mammalia > Rodentia > Cricetidae > Chionomys > Chionomys nivalis. The sequence goes on from NC_080087.1 coordinate 70,363,217, forward strand.
CTGTAAACAGACTCCCACCCATGAGCCTGTAAACAATACGAAGGACACTCCCTGGGACACACACACACACACATACACCACACACATATACAAATTAACTGCCACGGGAGAAGGGGCAAGAGTGTGGGTGTGGGTATGTCTGACTATGACCAAAATACATTATATACAAATGAAAATATATAAACCCACTTTATGCATAATTAATAAATGCTAACGAAACATTAAAAAGACTGTGGAGCAGATTGCTGTGAGCTGCCAGAATTGGCCAGATATTGCTGAGGACAGACATGGAGTATTTCTGCATAGACTGAGCCAGGCATGAGATAATAAAGTTGGGGCTTTTTGTTGTTGTTGTTTTTGTTTTTTTGTTTTTTTTTTTTTGAGACAAGGTTTCTCTGTATAACAGTCCTAGCTGTCCTGGAACTATCTTTTGTAGACTAGGCTGGCCTCGAACTTACAGAGATCCACTTGCCCGGTGAGAGAAGAGGTCTGACAGTAGCCTGCTGGGCACTGGTGCTCTCCTGGGAGACAGTCCTGTGATCATGAAGAAGAGCAGAACCCTCCTGAAGTCTCTATGCCACATCAGTGCTTAAAACAGCCTATGCGTCCATTTATCATGACATCCTGTCATGAGGACGGAAGTACAGCTCAGAGCCTCAGATCACTTGCTTTTCTTGCAGAGGACCATGGTTTGGTTCCCAGCACCCACTCACGTGGCAGCTAACAACTGCCTGTAACTCTAGCTCCAGGAGATCAGATTTCTTTTGGACTGAGGGTTCTTTTTTTTTTTTTTTTTTTCCCAAGACAGGGTTTCTCTGTGGTTTTGGAGCCTGTCCTGGAACTAGCTCTTGTAGACCAGGCTGGTCTCGAACTCACAGAGATCCACCTGCCTCTGCCTCCCAAGTGCTGGGATTAAAGGCGTGCGCCACCACCGCCCGGCTAACAGAGTTTCGCTGTAGTTTTAGAGCCTGTCCTGGAACTAGCTCTTGTAGACCAGGCTGGCCTCGAACTCACAGAGATCGGCCTGCCTCTGCCTTCCAAGTGCTGGGATTAAAGGCGTGCCCCACCACCACCCTGGACTGAGGGTTCTTGCACGTCATATGTGATCACAATACCCCCATACATCATAACTAAAAATAAATAAATCTGGGGCTGGAGAGATGACTCAGTTAAGAGTACTGGCTGTCCTTCCAGAGGACCCAGCGTTTTTTTGTTTTGTTTTGTTTTTCGAGGCAGGGTTTTTCTGTAGCTTTGGAGCCTGTCCTGGAACTTGCTCTGTAGACCAGGTTGGACTCGAACTCGTGGAGATCCACCTGAAGGACCCAGATTTTATTCCCAGCACCCACGTGATGATCCACAGCTGTAACTCTTGCCTGGTTCCCTCCTCTGGCCTCTGCAGGCACCAGGCAAACAGCCCCCAAACATATATCCAGGCAAAAACAATAAAACACACACACACACATGAACCCAAATCATAAAAACTTATACACGTTACGTAAAAAGAAATAAGTAGGGGCTACAGAAATGGCTCAGTTGTCTGTAATTTTAGTTCTAGGGTATCTATCACCCTCACACAGACATACAAGCAGATAAAAAAAAAACACCAATGCACATAAAATAAAAAAGAAATAGGCTTTAAAAAATAAATAAATCTCTTTTTCTTTATAACAGGGAGGGCAACTCAGTAAATACTTAATACTGAATTCTCCCACTTTTTTTTTCATACGCTTTTATATCCCAATACAAAAGGGCAGGAGAGAAGGCAAAAGACTGCTTTAACATGACACAAAAGACAACTGGAACAGTTACTTGCTTCAGTACTTGAGACATCATGTATTTCCTGAGTAAAGAAAGCAATTGATGTTTTGGGCAGGATATGCAGGGAATACACCCTAGACTAAGTATCCTGTATCAACCCACTCCCTATGTCAAACCATTTATTTTTTAAATAAATAAATCTTAAAATCAAGTATTAAGCCTGGTGTGATGACGCACTCCTGGTATTCACAAGGGAGGATCAGCTAGACAAGAGAGCAATAGCCTTTTTCAAAATGTTTATTTAGTGACCACCATGTGCTAAGTGCTAATTGAACAGACCAGAGGGATGGTGTGAGCCTCTACTTTTTGGAACCTCTCGGAAAGCCAGTCACTGACTCCCGAAAACTTCCCAACCGCCCACGGCGGGGCAATGTTCCACCGCGAGAAAGCCTCCGGATCTCCAGCCGAAGATTTCCGAAGGTTTCCGAGCGATACGCGAAGGCGACAACCAAAGCGATTGGAAGGTGGAACCCAAGAACCGGAGGAAGCTGGATGGCCGGCTTCAGGAGCGCCGGGGAGGAAGCGGAAATGCGTTACCACTTTAAAGGCGTCGACCCGCCCCTAGCGCTCCTCTTTCCGTCTCCGTCCGCCATAGGAGAGGAGGTGAGAGTGAGTCGTCTCCGTCCCTCGTGGCCGCCATCTCGCGCCCACCGCCTCGGTCTCCAGCCTATTTTCTCTTCTTGTGTCAAGTGCTATTAGCGGCACTCATCGCCGCCGGAAGTGGAGCCTTAGTTTCCCTTCCCCCCCACCTTTCAGTCTCAGCCGCCTTAGTTCGGCTTGCCTCCTTTGGTCGCCCGTTCCGGCCTGAAGGAGCTCTTCATCGTGGTTGTTTCCCGGCGCTCCCGGTTATCTAGGCGACATAGCCTAGCTTGCTTCTTTGCTTCACATCTTTCACGTGCCCCGTTTCCCCGTAGACGCCGCCATGTCTGCGCATCTGCAATGGATGGTCGTTCGGAACTGCTCCAGTTTCCTGATCAAGAGGAATAAGCAGACGTACAGCACCGTAAGTGGGGCCGGTGTGGGAGAGGCATTCTGGGGTCCTTGGTTGTGGGCCCTTCGCGTGTCTCCCGGCCAGAATTTATCTCCTGTATCTCCAGGAACCCAATAATCTGAAAGCCCGCAACTCCTTCCGCTACAACGGGCTGATTCACCGCAAGACAGTGGGAGTGGAGCCCGCGGCCGACGGCAAAGGGGTCGTGGTGGTCATGAAACGCAGATCCGGTGAGCCTTTGCAGACAGGAGGTCTCTTTTCCAGGGCCCAGAGTATCCCTAGTGTTGCCTGGGGAATCTCCTGCCTTGGCAGCCGTGTAAGTCAGAAGTGGAGAAATTAAAGTGCTTCACAGAGGGAACTAGCTCTACGTAGAATAGTGTGGCTTTTAAGAACAGCGCTCTAGACCTCGCTGTCCTGGAACTCTGTAGGCTGGCTTCGAACTCAAGGAGCTCGACCTGCCTCCTGAGTGCTGGATTAGTAGCTTGTGCTACTATATCCCTGCTGTGTCCGATGTTTAAAGAGTTAAGACTGACCTGTGTGGTCCCCTAGTGAGTGTTCTGAATGGGCAGTCATTTGGGTAAGGGTGAGGAGGTTCTGTGTTCCTATCTGGGAGATACACAGACGGACTGACTCCTGTGCTCTCCATATCAGGTCAGCGCAAACCAGCTACTTCTTATGTAAGGACCACCATCAACAAGAATGCACGGGCCACCCTGAGCAGCATCAGGCACATGATCCGAAAGAACAAGTACCGCCCTGATCTGCGCATGGTGAGTGATGAAATTTTTTTTTTTGTTTTTGTTTTTCGAGATAGGGTTTCTCTGTAGCTTTGGTGCCTGTCCCGGCCCGGAACTAGCTCTTGTAGACCAGGCTGGCCTCGAACTCCCAGAGATCCGCCTGCCTTTGCCTCCCAAGTGCTGGGATTAAAGGCGTGCGCCACCACCGCCCGGCGAGTGATGAAATCCTTAGGGCAGGAAGGTAGCTGATACTGTGCCTGCTGGAGGGACTGGATGTAGGCCTGGCTGGCTACTTGACTATGCTTAGCGGGAACTAGCCTGAAGAATCTTGATTTTGGGGCTGGAGAGATGGCTCAGAGGTTAAGAGCACTGACTGCTCTTCCAGAGGTCCTGAGTTCAATTCCCAGCAACCACATGGTAGCTTATAACCATCTGTAATGAGATCTGATGCCCTCTTCTGGTACGCAGGCAGAATCTGCATACATGATAAATACTTTAAAAAAAATTATCTTGATTTCCCCAGCCCTTGGAAGCAGGCAGCAGTGAGTGGGGGTTGGGGGCTTTGTCTTTGAGTTAATGAGCTAAGTTTTCTATCCCGTCCTCAGGCGGCCATCCGCAGGGCCAGTGCCATCCTACGAAGCCAGAAGCCTGTGGTGGTGAAGAGGAAACGGACCCGTCCCACCAAGAGCTCCTGAGCCCTACACCTCAGAAGCAATAAAGAGTCTACTGACTTTTTTTCAACCGTCTCCATTGGGCTTCCATTTTGTGACTTATTGAGCTGTTCATCAAAAGGGCTAGCTAGACACATGGGGAATAGAGCGTTGGGTGATGGCTCTCTCTGACTTCAGGTCTAAATGTTTCCTCTGTGTTTAAAAGAGATTGTCTTCTGCCTGAAAGAATTCCAGGTTAAAGGGTGTTCGCAGGGCCGTCTGAACACCAGCAGGAGCGAAGCGTTACTGGACTGGGCTGGAGGCTGTAGAGAAGTCCAGTTCATTCCCTGAGGGAGGAGAGTCAGGGCAAATGATGCAGAAGTGTCTGGTGTCCTGAGACTGTCTAACCCACACTCCCCTGCTCTTTAGTTGACATGTGTTGTCAGAATGAAGTGGGCTAATGGAAAGGCTGAGTGTGGGGCCTATAAACTTCCGTCGGTGTGTTCCGTCCATCTGACCTGTGAGATGGTGATAGCCTCTACCGCGTTGGCATTCTAGCTGTCAGCTGGGCGTCCTGCTGCTGTATCAAGTTTTTATTTTTTATTTTTTTTTAAAGATTTATTAAGTATACAACATTCCTTCCCATGTATGCTTATATGCCAGAAGAGGGCACCAGATCTCATTATAGATGGCTGTGAGCCACCATGTGGTTGCTGGGAATTGAACTCAGGACCTCTGGAAGAGCAGTCAGTGCTCTTAACCTCTGAGCCATCTCTCCAGCCCCCCAGTATCAAGTTTTGAGTGAGCATTGCTGACTCAGGAAAAGATGGACAATGTGTTTACCAAATACATGTCATTTATATGTGTAATCTCAGCATTCTGGCAGGCTGAGGCAGGAGAATCGATATTAATGCCATCCTATCTAAGGAAATAAAAAAGCACATTTCTTTAACCCCAGGACTGGTTTGGGTCGGGGGCAGAAGCAGATGGATATTTAAGACCAGCGTGGTCCCTATGGCATCTCTGCAGACAACCAGGGTTATATGGACCCTGTTTGAAAAATAAACTGAGCAAGTACAGCGCGCCAAGGCACTTGAGTGGCCGTTTCTCATCTAACTGCTGTGAATCCAATGTTCACATGGAGAGCTTGAGGCTCACATGGAAGAACTACTTATGTGCTGTCCCTGCTATGCAATTGTCTGTGCTTTGACTTCTGGGACTGATTGAGCTTCTGTTCTAGTCTTTTCCCAGTGCAATGGGAGAATTGCTGACGCTGGTCTCATCTAGTTCATCCCCAGTCCTACTTAATCCAGGTCCTGTGGGATCTTTTGAAGTTAACTCATGGTTCCCCTTATTTCCCACTAATAGGGAGGCCTGCCTCAGTTTGCCTTAGTGAATTTAGTACCTCAGTCCTTAAGCTACAAGTCAGACTGTTGGTAAGTATGGGGTTCTTTTATCCCACTGCAAAGAGGCCAGCAGGGCCATTCAGATGACTTATCCATGGGAAAGGTAGTATGTTTTTGAGAATTCTCTTGGCTGTTCTTGAACTTGCTCTGTAGGCCAGGCCGGCATCAAACTCAAATTTTTTTTTCCAGACAGGGTTGGACTATCTAGAGCTCATTCTGTAGCAACTGAAGTCAGTCTGTTTGCCCCTCCCCCGAGACAGCGTTTCTCTGAAACAGTCCTGGCTATCTATCCAGGAATTCACTCAGTAGACCAAGCTGGCCTTGAATTTACAGAGATCTGCTGGCCTCTGCCTCGTAAGTGCTGGGATTAAAGGCCTGCCCCCACCACCACTCTACCACAATTGATGGTTTTGGATTTTTGAGATAGTGTTTCTCTGTGAAACAGTCCTATCTGTCCTGGAATGCTGTAGATCAGGCTGTTTTCAAACTCACAGCGATCCACTTGCCTCTACCTCCCAAGTGCTGGGATTAAAAGCATCTGCCACCACTGCACAGCTCACAATTGATGTTTATAAGATAGCTGCTCCTCGTGACTTAATGGGGTATAAACATGAAATTTGCCCTCTTTGTAAAGACTGTGGTTGGTACAGAGAAGTCCTATGTCTTAATTTAGTTTTTTGTTGTTTGTTTCGTTGTTTTTAGAAACGGTTTTCCTGTATAACAATCCTAACTGTCCTGGAACCATCTCTTATAGACCAGCCTAGCCTCGAACTCACAGGGATTTACCTGCCTCTGTTTTCTGAGTGCTGGGATTAAAGGTGTGCACCCTCACTGCCCGGCTGTATCCTATATTTCTTTTAAAATAGGACTACATTGAACCTGGAGTTAATTCTGAAAGATAGCAAGCCCCTAATTCTTGTCTCTGCCTGCCTCAGTGCTGGGGGTTACAGTTTGTCCATGAGTGCACGCTACAGCACATGAAGTAAGAAGACAATTTAGTAGTTTTATCCTAACACCTTTAGGTGGATTCTGGGGATCAAACTCCGGTTCCTAGGCTTGCAAGGCAAGCTGCTATTTGTTAAGCCATCTTGTTGGCCCATGACTAGGTTTTTAATTTAATTTTTTGGCTTTTGAGACAGGGTTTCTTTATGGAGCCCTCTTTGGCTGTAGAGTGGATTGACCCTGAACTCATGGAAATCTGCCCACCTCTGGCTCCCAAGTGCTGGGATTAAAAGCGTGTGGCACCACCATCCAGCTTGTTTTGTTTTTTGAGACATGGCATCTCATGTAGGCCTGGCTGTCCTAGAACTAGTTCTAGTGCTGGATTAAAGGCATAAGGCAACACCACCACCTGGCTTAATTTTTTATTTTATTTTAATGAGTCAGTTTCTCTGTAGTCTTGGCTGTCTTGGAACTCACTCTAGACTAGCCTTGAATTTAGAGATCCTCCAGTCTCCTGGGATCAGAGGCATGTGCCACCACACCCAGCTTTTACTGGCTTTTTAATGTGGGTACTGGGGATCTGAACTCAGGTCTTCATGCTGTCTGCCTCAGTGTTAGGAACACGGCTACGCACCATAAAAAAAGAAAATGCAGTTTTTCAATTGTGCATAATGTCCTGTAGGACAACCACACGGCATCCCTACCTGTGTTTCCTTACATGGCCGAATGGCGGGGCAGGGCTCAGCCCTCAGCTGTAAGTCTTCAGGTGTTGAGGTGGGTTGTGTAGCCTGAATTAGTGAATAGGCTCACCCGTACCTCCTTGCTGATCTACAGTTTGTTCAGAATCAGCCTGCACACATGAGGGTACTCATGAGCACTTGGAGGGATGCCTGAGTAAAAGACCCATTTCCATTCCCAGAATGCTCCACAGTTGACTGCCAACAGCTGCCTGTATAGCTTCATCTCCAGGAAGAACCATTGCCATTGGGCTTCATGGGCACCTCTGTTCACATATACAAACCCACACAAATACATAAAACACGAGAGCCAGCATTGCAACTTCTGCACAGCATCCAGGATCTATTATAGTTCTTGCTGTGTAACAAGTAAATACTTGTCACTGAATAAGCACAGAGGCCAGGTCCATTTCACCAGCGTTCCCAACAGTTTTAACTACTCACCACAGACCCCCACTGGGACCACACACAAAACAATTCCCAGCATCTGTGTATATATAACACATCAGCGTGCCAGGCCTTGGAGTTTCAGATTGGGAGCCAATCAGTAGGCAGAGAAAACCCACACAAGGGAGTCTTCTCCCCCAGCCAGAAGTCAAAGTGGTGCAGTGATTATGCTCATTAATCAGACAGACAGAGGCGTTTACAGAAGACATTCCAAGGCCTCAGTTATCTTAAGTTGGCCAAGGGCCAGAGATTATACAAGTCTTTCTTTGGCAGGAACAGCATCTGAATGACCAGGTCAGTGGAGCTAATGTTGTGTACCGTACACCCACCCTTGTCTTAAATACAAACATCCAACTGAAAGACTCTAAATGCATTTGTAAGCCCCCTCAACCCTAAGAAAATATAAAACTTTAAGAAAAATCTAAAGCCATTTCTGATGACTCTCAGTACTTCCCCACCTCCCCTGGGAACCAAGAACATAACAGCTATGTATGCACGTACTGAGATGTTGGCAACTTTCCATCTCCCTGAATAGGGGCATGATAACCCTTAGGTGTTGACTCAGTTACTGATGTTTTGACTTAGTCCCTGGGAAGGGGCAAAGTGACCTTCAAAAGTTTCCCTTTACCTCATCTGATCTGGCAATCACTCTCCAGCTAATTATTGGTAATAGCCTTTTTGAATAAGCCAATCCAATAAGTTGGAAAACAACTTACAGGTCCCCCCCCCCCGTCTCTGTGGCTTTTTGCTTTAAAAGATGGGCTGTAACAGCTGTGGATGTCCTTCATATCCTGAACCTGAAGGACCCTGTCATGACAGAATAAAAATCCTCTTGCTTTTGCATCAATTTGTGGTTATGTGAGTGGTGTCTGGAGCAACTCTTCCCTGATGTTTGGGCATCTAGTTCAACACAACTATAGAGGTGCTGTCTATAGATACACTTTTTTTTTTTTTCAAGACAGGGTTTCTTAGGTATGAAGCCAGTTCTGGAACTCGCTCTGTACCAGGCTGGTCTCAAACTCACAGAGATCCACCTGCCTCTGCCTCCCGAGTGCTGGGATTAAAGGTGTTACTTTTTTTAGTTGGGCCTCAGACCAGTTTAGGCTCAGGCATGAGCTACTCAACAACTTTCACAATTTTTCTGTGTACCCCAAACTGTTATAAAGGCGGGGTGGTGGGAGTGCACAGGCCTTTAATCCCAGCACTTGGGGGCAGAGGCAGAGACAGGCAGATCTCTGTGAGTTTGAGGCCAACCTGGTTTATAGAGTGAGTTCCAGGACAGGCTCCAAAACCACAGAGAAACCCTGTCTTGAAAAACCAAAAAAAAAAAAACAAAAAAAAAAACCCTCAAAATAAAAAAGAAACAAAACTTAAAGTATTTATTGTGTGTGATACAATTTGTGGGTACAGCAAACATGTGGCAGCTTCTTTCCAGGAGAAGAAGGTGGGTTTGGGGCATCAAATTCAAGGCCTTAGGTCTTGGCATTAAGTGCTTTACCAACTGAACCATCTTAGCAGTTTAGTTTTTGCCTTTTGTTTTTGTTTTTTTCAAGATAAGTTTTCTCTGTGTAGCTTTAGAGCCTGTCCTGGAACTCATTCTGTATATGAGGCTGGTCTCCAACTCACAGAGATCCACCTGTCTCTGCCTCCTGCATCAGGACTGGGATCTGGTGCAGAGAGCCATTCCTCTTGGAGGGAGGGATGGGTGCAGCTGGAAAGGGGGGCCATCCTGAGTGCTGGGATTAAAGGTGTGTGCCACCACCGCCCAGAAGTTTTTGCATTTTTTAAATATTTATTTATTAATTATGTATACGATATTCTGTCTGCATGCATGTCTGCAGGCCAGAAGAGGGCACCAGACCTCTTTACAGATGGTTGTGAGCCACCATGTGGTTGCCGGGAACTGAACTCAGGACCTTTGGAAGAACAGTGCTCTTAACCACTGAGCCATCTCTCCAGCCCCAAGTTTTTGCATTTTTGAGTGGGTCGTATTCATGTGGTGTTTCCACCTTTGTTTTGTGTTGTAGGAGGCCGCTTGTTTGTTTCTGGCTGCTCAACCCTGAAATAATGCCACAGAAACCATATTATTTGCAATACTGTTTGGCCAATAGCTTAAGTATATTTCTGGCTAACTCATATCTTAAATTAACCCATCTCCATTAATCTGTGTATCGCCACAAGGCCGTGGCTTACCGGGTAAAGTTCTGGCATCTGTTTCCTGCGGTGGCTCCATGGCTTCTCCCTGACTCTGCCTCCTTTCTTCCAGCAGTCAGTTTAGTTTTCGCCACCTAGCTCTACTCTACCCTATCACAGGCCTAAGACAGTTTCTTTATTAATCAATGGTATTCATAGCATACAGAGGGGAATCCCACATCAGTTTGGGGGCATCTAAAGCTGGTAGAAACAGCAGATGGCATGTATAATGCTTGTTGCTTTTCATTTTTCTTTTCTTTCTTTTGTTTGACTTAATCTGGATATTGGAAAAAAACTTTAAACATAAGAAGTATGTAGAGGGGCCAGGCGGTGGTGGCGCACACCTTTAATCCCAGCACTCGGGAGGCAGAGGTAGACGGATCCCTGTGAGTTTGAGGCCAGCCTGGTCTACAAGAGCTAGTTCCAGGACAGGCTTGATAGCTACAGCAAAACGCTGTCTCAAAAAAAGAAAAAAGTATGTAAGTATGTAGAGGGCTGGAGAGGTGGCTCAGAGGTTAAGAGCACTGGTTGCTCTTTCAGAGGTCCTGAGTTCAATTCCCAGCAACCACATGGTGGCTCATAACCATTCTTTTTTTTTTTAAATATCTATTTATTTATTATTTATACAGTTATCCAGAAGAGGGTACCAGACCTCATTACAGATAGTTGTGGGCCACCATGTGGTTGCTGGGAATTGAACTCAAGACCTTTGGAAGATCAGGCAATGCTCTTAACCACTGAGCCATCTCTCCAGCCCCCTACAACCATTCATAATGAGATCTGGTACCATCTTCTGGTATACAGGTAGAACAACCCATACATAATAAAATGAATGAATAAACAAACAAACAACATTTAAAAAAATAAACCAGCAAACCCATTCAACCAAAGGAAAAGAAAGAGGAATGTGACTACTCCAATAGTCACAATGGGGTCTATCTATAAAGAGTACCATGAGTTAAATGGGAACAGTTTCCTTGTGTTCTTTTGTGGATTGTTTTTATTTATAATCTTATTTGTTTCATGTATATGTATGTGTGTTTTACATGTATGTCTGTGCAAAATGGAGATCAAGGCCTGCCTGGTCTACAGAGTTCTAGGGCAGGCTCCAAATCTACAGAGAAACCCTGTCTTGAAAAAACAAACAAACAAAAAAAAAAAGCCGGGCGGTGGTGGCGCACGCCTTTAATCCCAGCACTTGGGAGGCAGAGGCAGGCGGATCTCTGTGAGTTCGAGACCAGCCTGGTCTACAAGAGCTAGTTCCAGGACAGGCTCCAAAACCACAGAGAAACCCTGTCTCGAAAAACCAAAAAAAAAAAAAAAGAAAAGAAAAGAAAAAAGAAAAAATTATTGCACATGTTGGGTGGTTGTGGTGCAGCCTTTAATGCCAGCACTTAGGAGGCAGAAGCAAGCTATTTGTTTATTTTGAGGACTTTAGTTTTAGTCTACAGAATTTCAGGACAGGGGCTGGAGAGACGGCTCAGAGGTTAAGAGCACGGATTGCTCTTCCGTAGGTCCTGAGTTCAATTCCCAGCAACCACATGGTGGCTCTCAACCATCTATAATGAGATCTGGTGCCCTCTTCTGGCACCTGCATGGAGGCTGAACACTGTGTACATAATAAATAAATCTTTAAAAAAAAAAAAAAAGAATTTCAGGACAGGCAGGGCTGCATAGATAAACCCTGTCTTGAACTGTCTTGAAAAGCCAAAAAAATACTACATTTATTTATTTGTATATGATTGCTTGTGTGAATGCCATGATACACGTGTGGAAGATAGAGAACAACTTACTGGAGTAAGTTTTCTCCATCGTATGGGTCCCAGGGATACGACTCACATGGTGACAAGTGCTTGTGCTAGCGTAACCAACAACTGCTTGGCCCAAGATATGTACAGTTTGCTTATTTATATCTTGAATTTCTTTTTTTAAAAACATTGCTAAATACTCTTTATTTGGTATATTATATATAGACCACAGTAAGTGCCTTTCAATGGTAAAAGGCAGCATCCTTTGACTTAGGGAATTCTAATTAAAATAACACCATTGAGTCAAGAATAGTAGAGAGTTGATTCCTGACCTTTAGCCGTTGCCTGTACAAACTTTACCACAGGCAAGTCTTCTCGTTTCTAAGATGGTGACAGAATTCCCCCAGTGTTTAAACATATTCATATGTCCGATTATATAAATTTAATTATAAGACCATTTAGTAGGTTTGAGGTGACAGCCCATCTTTGTGGAAAGTTGAACTTTAATAATTAAGTCCAATCTTATCTTGAGAAAGGGAGAGCAGTGACGGTGTTTATACAACTGGAATCGTTGCTTTAAAAAGATCACATCCACTTTTCTACAGGTCAGTAGGGTTTCTCTGTAGCTTTGGTGCCTGTCCTGGAACTAGCTCTTGTAGACCAGGCTGGCCTCGAATTCCCAGAGATCCGCCTGCCTCTGTCTCCCGAGTGCTGGGATTAAAGGCGTGCACCACCACTGCCCAGCGCCAAGTCAGCTTTCCTTAATCAGGACTGTCCAACAAAGCATTGTTAGCCGTTCATGATCTGAATTTTGGGTATGAATTAAATTACCATACACATTAAAAGTCATGAGACATTTGTTTTGTAATAAATAAGGCAGTGGAGTTACTCCTTAGCAGCATTTTTAAGATAAGCTATTAGGTTCGCCCTCTCTCCCTTCTTCTTAATTCCAGTGAAGATCATTTTTGTTCCAGGGATGTACTTTTTGGGATTCTCCAAACACTCCATCAGGGCATCCTCTCTCCAGGTGATGCCTTTGTTCTTGTTGGCATCTGTGTACAAGAATCCAACTGCCTGCCGGGCGATGGTGGCGCACGCCTTTAATCCCAGCACTCGGGAGGCAGAGGCAGGCGGATCTCTGTGAGTTCGAGACCAGCCTGGTCTACAGAGCTAGTTCCAGGACAGGCTCCAAAGCCACAGAGAAACCCTGTCTCGAAAAACCAAAAAAAAAAAAAAAAAAAAAAAAAAAAAAAAAAAAGAATCCAACTGCCTGACCTGTCTTCCTCCCAAACAGACCGTGGAGATTTGGTCCAGTCTTATGCTTGCCTCCCTCTTCCACAGTGTGGCACTGGGCACACTTCTAAACAAAACTCTTCTTGCCTTTCTCAACGTCACCCATTTTTAATTCGCTCCTGGGTGATCAACACCACCAACGCTGCTGCGACCCAAAGATGGACGTCCCGCTCTCTTATCTTGAATTTCTGATCCTACTGCTTCTACCTTCCTGAGTGCTGGGATTACAGGCCTGTAGGGGACTGAACCTAGGTTCTTTCTAACACTGAACAGGCACTCTATCATCTTTACATCTCCAGTCCTTCTCCGTCATTTATTTCCATGGATACTATCTATAAATACTGATGTTTCTTGTGCTGGTTGGGGATTGAACCCGGGGCCTTGAGAATGCTAGGCAAACTAGCATAGCATGCCTAACTAAACTACACGCCAATGGCTATTTTCTTTTTTTCTTTTTGGCCACAGAGTCTCATCACATAGTCCCTGCAGGCCTGGAACTTGAGCATCTTTCTGTCCTAGCCTCTCGAGTAGCAAGGATCACTAGCCTGGTCTACAAGGTCTAGCCTTTTATCCAGCTATCTGTCTCTTTCTTTCTTTGTTATTTTTTAAGGCAAGTTTTCTTTATGTAGCCCTTGTGGTCCCTTGGATTCACAGAGATCCTCTTGCTTCTGCTTCCTGAGTGCTGGGATTAAAGGTGTGCACCATCACACCTGTTGAAACTTTTAGGCTTTTGTTTAGTTTTGTTTTTGTATTTTTAGATAGGGTTTCTTTGTGTAGTCCTAGCTGTCCTGGAACTCACTCTGTAGTTAATGTTAGCCTCGAATTCAGAGATCTGCCTGCCTCTGTCTCCCAAGTGTTGGGAGTAAATGCATGTGCCACCACAACCCAGAAAGCCTGTTAATTTTTTTTTTTTTTTTTTTGGTTTTTCGAGACAGGGTTTCTCTGTGGTTTTGGAGCCTGTCCTGGAACTAGCTCTTGTAGACCAGGCTGGTCTCGAACTCACAGAGATCCGCCTGCCTCTGCCTCCCGAGTGCTGGGATTAAAGGCGTGCGCCACCACCGCCCGGCTAAGCCTGTTAATTTTTAAAATAGTATTTGCCTGGTGGTGGTGGCGCATGCCTTTAATCCCAGCACTTGGGAGGCAGAGGCAGGCGGATATCTGTGAGTTCGAGGTCAACCTGGTCTACAAGAGCTAGTTCCAGGACAGGCTCCAAAGCTACAGAGAAACTTTGTCTCAAAAAATCAAAAGCTAAAATAGTATTCTATGTGTGTAGAGTCTATAACTCCAGTTCTAGAGGCTCTGATGGTCTCATCTGACCTTTTTCGACATCATGAATGTATGTGTTGTACAAGCATAAATACAGGAACAACATTTACAAATACATAAAATAAAAATAAATCTGGGGCTGGGGAGATGCCTCTGGTCAAGAGCACTGGCTGTCCTTCCAGAGGACCTAGGTTGAATTCTGAGCATCTACGCGGCAGCTCACAACTGTTAACTCCAGTCCCAAGGGATCCAACACTGTCATCTTCTGGCAACAGAAATAATCCACACCCATAAAAATGAAATCTAAAAGTTTTTCTAAGTAAAAAAAAAATGTATGTAGAGCTGAGCAGTGGTGGCGCACACCTTTAATCCCAGCACTCGGGAGGCAGAGGTAGGCGGATCTCTGTGAGTTCGAGGCCAGCCTGCTCTATACTAGCTAGTTCCAGGACAGGCTCCAAAGCTCCATTTACATTTGGCAAATTAAGGAAAATACTCTATCCTATTTTTGTGAGCCTAAAGTTTTATATTTAAATTATCTTTTATAATTATAACTATCTTTCTTTAACTTCATCAAAGACTCTAGAAGGATACAACATTACCTAAATTAACTGGAAGTGCATTGTAAACAACTTCCAAAACTCTAGAATTGACAGAGACTTCTTGCTGCCTGGTCACCCAAAGTTCTTCTGTAACATTGGGGCAGTTTAGCAGTCATTTTTTTTTTTTTTTTTTGTGGGATCTGCATGTCCAGTTTATACAGCATACCATCAAGCAGTTCAAGCAGGAGGAGTTTTTTGCCCAAATGGCTAACAAACTCCTTAATGAGCCTCTTCAATATCCATCATCCCCTGGAAGTTGATTGGTGCTGCCAGAAGCAGATGTGTCTCATTGTCATGAAAAGTCCTACATTCTTAAAACATTTTAAATACCGTATTCTGTAAGTCTTTGAAAGGTTTGAAGAATACCTAACCATCTGAAATATATCTTTGTACATCTAGAAAACCTAACTACAATGACTACAAGCTTGACTATTATAGATGACTATTTATTAACCTGTATTTTTTTTAAAAAATTATTTATTAACTATGTAATGTATACAGCATTCTGTTTGCATGTGTCCCTACAGTCCAGAAGAGGACACCAGATCTTATTGCCATCTCTCCAGCCCCTTAACCTGTATTTTTTAATTATACATTACATTTTTAAATGAGCTGCACAAACACAATACTTTAATCAAGAGCAGAAAACAAAATTAACCTTAAATTTTTATCAATAAACCAATGCAAAGGATCAATACTAAAGTTCCAGGACAGGCATCAAAGCTACTCAGAGAAATCCTGTCTTGAAAAACCAAAAAAACAAATAAATAAAAAGTTAAGTGGAGCAATAAATAGGACTATAAGGTTGTTGGTCATGTGGTCTAAGGAGCCTAGAGGCCTCTTCTCCAGGGAACAGTGGTGAGTTTTTGAGATGGAGTCTTTTTTTTATTATGCATGTCTGGCTGTCCTGGAACTCACTATGTAGACCAGTCTGGCCTGAAAGTCAGAGACCAAACTGCCTCTGCCAACATCTGTGAGGGATTAGAGGTGTGTGCCACCACACTCTGTACTCACCTCTTTTATTGCATTTATTGTTTGTATATATGTAGAGGTCAGAGAACAACTTGTGGGAGTTGGTTATCTGGGATTAACTGGGTCAAACTGACTCATATTCAGGCTGTCCAGATGGGCAACAATTTGTCTTCTTTACCCACTAAGCCACCTTGCCAGCCCTGGTAGGTTTGAACTCAGGCTTCCTTGTGCTCCTTGTTGTGCTAATGTACTGTGCCAGCTTCTGGCTTTTTTTCTTTTTTAAAAGACAGCCTCATGAGCCGGGCGGTGGTGGCGCACGCCTTTAATCCCAGCACTTGGGAGGCAGAGGCAGGTGGATCTCTGTGAGTTCGAGACCAGCCTGGTCTACAGAGCTAGTTCCAGGACAGGCTCCAAAGCCACAGAGAAACCCTGTCTCGAAAAACCAAAAAAAAAAAAAAAAAAAAATACAGCCTCATTAAGTCACTCAAGCTGGCCTAGAACTCACACTGTAGCCCAGAAGTCCTCCAACTGCCTCCGTTGTAGCTGGGAGCACAAGTCTGTGTTTCTATAGGCCCAGCTGCAGTATGGTCCTTGACCTTCACCAGAGATAGGATGAGCAAGTTGGGCTGGAGCTGGAGGTGCAGCTAAGATGGTAGAGCACCTGCCTAGCCTGTCCCGCATAACCATGAGTTGGTCACTGTGGCACACTCCTATAATTCCAGCACTGAGAAGACTAAGACTATCAAAAGTTCAAGGCCAACCTTTTCAATATCAAAAGTTGAAGGCTCACAACTTGGGTTACAAGAGGCTTAAAGTAGCTACTGATTATTCTAGACTACTAGTTTTGCTGGTCAGTTTCAGTTCATTCTTGCACAGGATTTAATTTTACACGTATTCCTACTGACCTCTTCCACACAGGTACTAAGGATTGAACAAAGACTCACACTGTGTTACACACACACACACACATATAATTACCAACATTTTGACACCTAATATATTGATTTCCCTTCCACTTAATGCCCAATTTTCTGATTTTCAGTATCAATTGGTATCTTATAATTCAATTCTGAAACTATCCAGTTAGCACAGGCCTTAGGTTAAGGACTGAATTTCACAAGACCATCTGACTTCAGAGAACAGTCCTGAAGTTCAGTGATTTGTTGTCTTAGCTCACAGAACTCAGTAAGACCTGTACTCCCAGAAAGGAGGCCTGACATTCCAATGGATTGGGAGAGATTACATTTTTATCCATCACAGCAAGTTTTATCTTTATTAAACTGAATGTTTCCTTTCAGGAGGCCCGCTTTGCTTATGTAGACACTTTACACTAAATATGAGTCTTGAAATTTCTTGGATCAGTTATATTAATTCAGATTGTATATATGTTTTTCTTCTACAGATGTTTGATGTGCTGTTATTGATGTCCCTGCACCTCCGTAGGGTTAGAGGGTGTAGACTTAGTTCTGGTGGTCTTCTCCCCAGGGTCACTACTGTGGTAAGGAGACTCCGTGCGATCTCAGTAGGAAGCTTACTTAGGTTCTTTTTCCAAGTTGAAACTCTTAGTTTTCACTGTTTCCCTTACAATACAGACAAGACCTCAGACAGTAAAACTAGAGGGCAAAAAAGCAAGTTTCCCGCTTAAGAGTCAGATTTTTCATTCTTTTGGAGACAGGGTCTTACTATGGAATCCAGGCTGGCCTCACATTCTCCTGCCTCATCCTCCTGAGAGTTGGGAATACAGGCTTATAGACTACCATACCCAGCACTTAGTTTTGACCTGGATATTAATTAACTACCCTCTCCACAATATAATGTATTCCTTCCCCTGAAACAATTTTAAGTATGTGTATACAATATGGCATGCATGTGGTTGGAGCACAACCTGTGTACATTGGTCTCTCCTCCAAACATGTGGGTTCAGTCGAGTAGGTCTTCAGGTTTCATAGCCTTTACCCATGAGCCATCTCTCCACCCCCCCCAATCATTTATTTAAGAATGCGAGTGCTCTATCTACATGTACTTTATGCCAGAAGAGAGCATCAGATGCCACTAGAGATCATGAGCCTCCATGTGGTTGCTGGGAACTGAACTCAGGACCTCTGGAAGAGTAGTCAGTGCGTTTAACCACTGAGCCATCTCTACAACCTCCCCATAGAAACCCCCCCTCCCCCGCCAAAATTGAAGCTCTTACTTAGTGTCAAATCTTCTGGAGCTGAAGTTTTAGGCAGTTGTGACCAGAAACCTAACTCTTTTGAAAGAACACCACATAGTCTAAACATTTGAGCTACTGCTTCAGCCTTTTCCAGCCTTTAATGAAGCTGGCTCAAATAATATAAAAGCAAATTAACAGAAAGCATATACTGCTTTCTGGTGCACAAACCCAGACATTTCCACTTAGGTTACAACAGAACCTGAGACTCTGGACAAGTATCACTCCTGTCAGTGGCCCTAGATTTGAAATTACAGTTGTTTTTGTTTTTTTTTTTTAAGATTTGATGTTGCCGGGCGGTGGTGGCGCACGCCTTTAATCCCAGCACTTGGGAGGCAGAGGCAGGCGGATCTCTGTGAGTTCGAGACCAGCCTGGTCTACAAGAGCTAGTTCCAGGACAGGCTCCAAAACCACAGAGAAACCCTGTCTCAAAAAACCGAAAAAAAAAAAAAAAAAAAAAAAAAAAACCCCAAACAAAAAAAGATTTGATGTTTATGTATGTCTTCCTGTGTGCTGTGCACCACATATGGGCCTGCTGGTGGTGATCAGAAGAGGTGGCTGGAGTTCCTGGAACTGAAGTTGTAGCTGTACACAGTACATGACTGTGAATCTGCAAGAGCAATAACCTCTAATTTCTGAGCATTCTTACCAGCCTCACTACCTGGAATTTCCACCTCATCTGAGCCAAGAGCCTTAGTCCTGATAGGCCATGTGGTGAAGCAGCTCCTAAAAGAATCCTAGGTGCGACCACAAGAATTTCAATTAAGTGGGCAAAGTGACTCCCAGCATTCCTAAGGCAAAAAGCCAGGTGGGTCTCTGTACAGAGCCGTGTGGAGTCACCTGATTGGCAATGTAGAGAGCTGTGTGGAGTCACACCTGATGGTGCTGGCTCCCGCCCTCCGCAATCCCGAAAGCGAGTGCTCTCTGATAATCAACTTCTAATATTAACTAGGCCTGACTTATGCTATTATCACGCAATGATTGTCAGCTGCTTGCATATGCGTGGACCTATGAGCAGTGCCCACCTGGCAATCTGAGGTTGGCAGCCTAGGCCTACTTAAGGGCTGGGAGAGGTTTGCCCAGAGAGAGAGAGAGGAAGAGAGTGAGTGAATGAGAGAGAGAAAGGGAGAGAGATAATTGTAAAAAGGTCCTGAATAAACTGCTTAGCAAGAAGAGCTCCAGGGTGTCGTACGTCCTCCTTGCTGGCCGAGGGGGACCGTGACAGGTCTCTATGAGGTCAAAGCCAATCTTTTCTACGTAGCCAAGCTCTAGGCGAGTTAGAGCTACACAGTAAGGGAAAATCAAAAGCAAAATAAATCTAACACTGCAACTAGCTAAGCTCCTGAGAAGGAGCATGGCCAGCAAGCACTTCATTTTGGCCTGTGAAACCCTAAGGAGAGTAAACTTAAACATGTCTTTAAGGCATGTCCTGTTTTTGACAGCTAAGCAAAAATTCACATTAATACACAGAAAGAAAAAAAGCTCAGACCAGGGATGTGATACAGGAAATAAACTCTGCCCCAATTCAGGACCAGATGGACTGTCTAGAGCAGTGATTCTCAACCAGTGGGTCACAATTCACCTTTTTCTTCAAAACTATTTACATTGCGATTTGTAACAGTAAAAAAAATTTTAGGGTTGGGCAAGGGTTGTAGCATTAGGAAGGTTGATAACCACTGCTGTAGAGGGAACAGATGGATTCTTGCTCCAGTTTAGATCTAAATCCCATTCCACAGGGTAAAGGTGATTCCAATTTTAATTTGGGGCTACAGCTTTGGTGGCTTTGCATGACTGGCGTCAAAATAAAAATGTGAGCTGCTCTATGCCACAATATAGGCAGAGGGCTAGACATCTTCAGGCACAGAAACTCTTTTCCAATTTTTATTTAGAAAACCAAATGCAGGTTCTGGTGCCCCCCCACTCCCTCCCCCACCCCAGCCATAATTTAAATAACTTAGATTCAGAGTGGGAGGGGATAGAACAGAAGGAAGAAAGGAGAAGAGCCCACTACAGTCGTCTTAGTGCCCGCTTCTTATCCAATTTTTTCTTTGCTGCCAACTTATCTCGCTCGCCTGCGTGTTTCTTGGCCATGGGACCCTCAGCTCCTCCCAGGACTCCTGGGGTCATAGGGTCAGTGGAGGCTATAGCCCCACTTCCCAAGCCCCGGGTAGCCTCAGCCCTCCCACTGCTGGAGCCACCTGCACCCCCATGGATCTCTGTGAGCAGTCGAGCCCGAGCAGCATACTCTTCATAGTTCTCCAAGAGCAGGCGGCCAGCCTCCTCGTTGAGTGCAGACTCTGGGTTAGGGTGGATCAGCAGGCACTTGATGGTCTGTGGGAAAAGGGTCAAGAGTCAGGGAACTTGTCCAGATTCATGGCCTACACAACGGCTCTTACTTTCAATACCAAATCATCTCCCTGAGACCAGAACCAGTCTATTAGCATCTTTAGTTATGTATGTCACCATCAAAGGCTGCTTTCCTATTACTAACAAACACTTCAAGCATTGGCAAGTGCTGCCTGATGTGGCCAGAGGCCTGTCCTTCAAGAAGCCCATTATCAGCCCCAGCCATTTTGTAGCTAATGTAGCCTTGGCGTTTCCTCTACAGGTGAGTCTGAGTTCAGAGGTAGTAATCAGGGGACCAAGGCACTTAGGAGAACTCATATTTGGTTTTCCTATATCTTACATACTACTTACTATGTAGGGTACAGAAACCTAAAGTGGTCAGTCAGTGGCTTTACCAGAACTCCAAATTGCCAAATTCACAGCCATAGGAATGATTACGTCCAAGAGACTAGACTGACCACAGACAGGACTTAAGAATTTTGTATAGCCAGGTAGCAGCGGCACAAGCCTTTAATCCCAGAATTTGGGAGGCAGAGGCAGGTGGGTCTCCTTGAGTTCAAGGCCAGCCTGGTCTACAGGACAGCCAGGGCAGTTACACAGAGAAACCATCTCAAAAAACCAAAAATTGTATTAGTAGTAAAGGTTTTAGGGTTGTTTACCTTGGAACTTAATCCTTTCCAGATGCCCTGAAGGAAACCCCAATTCTCTATCTTCACTACCATCAGCCCTAGAGGCTCATTAAAAATAATAATAATAAAAAACTCCTAAGTCTATTATGGGAGGGGCAAGGGAAGCACCAGGTGAACTACTTTAAGTGGCCTCTAGAGACCTTAGAGCACTGGCCTAGACCAGGTATCTCCCTCACCTCAACTAACTCGGGAGAACTGTGGTGCAGCCTTCTACAAAGCAGATGCCTAACGTGTCCCCTGCCTCCACTCGCAACATGCCAGCAGCAGTACTGACAACCAAGCATATTTCCTGACATTAGAAAATGTCGCAGGCAGTGTAATGACCACAGCTAGAAAAAGAAGAAGAAAAAACCACTAGTACAGGAAAATGATTTTGAATTATGGACAGTGGTGATTGTTGCACTGTCACTGTTAAACACCCTGGAAAAAAATCACCACCACAACACCCACACTACTGAGTTGGGTAGCACAATCTTGCAAACTCAGCTTCTAGGGGAGTTTGTCTTTATAACCATATCTCCTAGGGTCAAAATATGTAATAACCATGGCAGGATGATCACAAGTCCAAGGGCAGCTTGGGCCAGCAAGCTAACAAATTGGGGAAAATTATGGCACATAAATATCATAGCCTCTCATCCACACACTGCTCTCCTCCTTCCATGAAACTACCCCATCATACAAACCCAATTGTTGAATGTGGTGAAGTGCAACCCCTTGACACAGCAGAACAGTACCTGATGCCATATGGCAGGTAACCCTTGCATTCTTTTTTTTACAACAGCTGGGAACTTGATTTTTACTGGACTCCTTCCCCTACTACTCCACAGTTGATTTTTAGAATCCTAACAAAGCACTAGGCTGAAACTCACCAGCAACACATGTCGGATGCCCAACTCAGCCGTCCAGTCCCTCTTGAGCACATTGACACAGATCTCACCATTGGCCCCCACATTTGGGTGGAAGATCTTGGTCAGGAAGTAGCCCTTGGGTGGAGAGGCAGGGAAATCCTTGCCCAGTAGGAGCTTCATACGGAACAAACCTCCAGCATAGGGGGTGCCCTCTGCAAGAGGAAGGGAACTAGGTTAGGATAATTCTAGCATCCTTCAACATCTCAACCTCGGGTCTGGCTAAGGGAGATAGCCTGTCAATCGCTTCTGAGGCTGGGGGAAGTTTCCTAGGTACTATAGGCACCTTTACACCTTGACTATATTATATACCCTGCACTACAGCCCACACTCCTGGATATCCACGTGTCTCAGGCACACACTAACTCTTCAAGACAAAGGGATCCAACCCACCAACTTTTCTTGCAAACCATTTCCCAGGCCTTTCCCGATCCTCATGAGACATGTTTTCATTTACCTACTTGCTTGGGTTGAAAATGATAATCACAGATGTTCTATCCACTTACTAAACTAGCTAACAGTAGCCAAGGGAGATAGATGCGCTCCACACCTTCAACACTATAGACCAGACACTTCATATATCTTGAAACATCCTGACTTTGTAGAAATTCAGATGACAAAACTAAATTTTCCCATACTTAATACAGTCAGTTATTACTACTTGGTCCCTCGCAATTCTGAGTCTTCTTTGCCCTGTAATTCCTCCAGAGTCCAACACTTTGACAACTGAGCAGGGTTTCTGGACTAGCTGGGGCATTTCCTATTTAATTTCTACCCATCCCCACGTCACTGGAAAGTTACACTTGACAGCCGTAGGCCAAGTCTGGGCAAGAACTCTATTACATGCTCAGTGACCAGGAGCTTGACATATTATTGCATTTGTGGGGTCTCAGATAAGAATACTCACAGGCACAACGCTGTGCCCGACCTACCCACACTGTGTCACCAGCACCTGAGAGATTGCCTTGAATCCTGTCTGTTCCACAGAGAAAAAAAGCGGCCCCTCCCTTTCGTGCCTGTGCCCATACTCACCAGGGCCCTCGATGGTAACCTGCAGGTCCGTGAGATCCTCCTCATTGGGGAAGACTTTAATGCCATCAGGTGGGTCGGCCGTCAGTGTTGTCACCTCCTTGTACACTAGGCGGATGATGTGCGGAGGCAGATTCTCGACGTTGGAGTTCTGGGCAAGGATGGAAAAGAAGGATGAGCAACCCGAAATATCTGGGATTAAAAATTCGGACAACAGAATCGTGACCTTGCTGGTTCCGGGCTGTCAATCCTTGCCAGTCAACTACACCCTCACCCGGGATGCTTCTGGCCGTTGCGCCAAGGCTGGCCGGCCCATAGATATGAGAGGTTGTCTCAGAAAGGGTTTGCAGAAGGCTTCCCGTACTCAAAACCTCCCAAAGACCGTTCGTTAAGACGCGCATGGGTCCATTAGCAGTTAGTTCCAGGTGGGCTTGAGGCCTAGACTGTGCCTTTTACCTACTTAGCCTTGAGCTCCCCCGCCCCCCGAAAAAAAACAAAAAAGCCCTGGGCGAAATGGCGGCGAATGTCTTGCTCCTGAGCACATCCACAGGCGGGCCGCAAGGGGCCCAAAGCGCTCCCCAAAGCGCCGAGGCCCGCCGAGGCCCGCCGAGGCCCCTGCAACACCAGGCAGAACGGTCCAAGGGCCGATTCCTGGCTCCGGACGTCCAGGGGAGCGATCAAAGCACTCAGAAGCTGGCAAGGAACACTTGGGACGCAGCCGCCTTCTCTGCCAAAGTCCCCAACCGCCCCTCAGGCCGCCCGCGTCGCTCACCATGACTTCGGCCGTCCGGGGGCGGGTCCCCCCGGCCCCCTTCCTGCACTCCTTGGACCGCCGGCCGGGGCGGGGGGCCCAACTGCCGGCCGCTGTGGCCCTAGCGAGGCCCCCCGAGGCCCGCTCCGCTACTCGCTGACTACGACAACCGCTAGAAAAACGCTCACAACGTCACGGCTGCCCGGCCGCACTAAGCCGGCCGCGCGCCCATCGCACTTTTATAGGCGCTTGCAGGCCCCGCCCCCCCCGCGGCGCGCTCCGACCGCGGACGTCAACGCGCACGTTGATTGGCAGTCGACGCACTCTTCTCCGCTGTCCCCCGAACGGGGCCGAAGTTCCTGCCGAGTCTGTGGCGCAGTCCCTCCAATCAGGGCTCACGTCGGCTGAGGGGGGCACCGCGGAACCGAGAGGCTGCAAAGCCAGAGCAGAGAGTCCGGGGGCGCCCCCCCCGCAGGCGACGCGGCCGCTGATTGGGCCGTTTGAATGAGACGCCCGTGCGGCCCGGCGAACACGCGCGCGCGCTCCCGCCCCGAGGAAGTCGCGCACGCGACTAACGGTCGGCCAGCGGCGGGGCGGGGCGAGGGAAGGCGGGACTTAGGGGGGTTTTAAACAAGTGACGGAAGGGTCACTGACCAATAGAGAGGGGGGGTCGTGAAATGGGCTTGTGGGGCGGGTAGGACTGGAAAGCTACTACTAATGGGAAGCCGGTTTAGCGTGATGGACGTCAGCTCTAGCCAATGAAGTTCCTCCGTTTCTTTGTGTATGCAAATAAGTACGCGTAGGCTGGCGTCTTGGCCTGGCTGCCGTGGAGGGGCGGAAATCCGTCTGTATTTGTCTATGCGGCGCCATTTTGTGCTGTGACCCATGTTATGTGGTAGGAAGACCTGAAAATCAGGTTGAATGAAGGCTTACCCTTCCCGCTCCTCTAGTGTATGGCTTGTGACTTTTGCAACTTCTAGTTTCTTTGGTGGCTCGTAAATTCCGGGATTCCTTGGGGTGCCAGGGAAGCCCCATGGTCTTCTTCAGGGTGTGGCTTTGTGACTGGCCCCTAGCCAGGTGCATCTAGTCTAGGAATACGATTTTTGGTCAGTCCAATGCGTAGCGAGGAGAACTGGAAATTGAACCTGGTTTCCATATGCTCCTCTGTTCAGGGAACAGGGTGCTGAAAATGAGGACATGATGGCTGCTAGGTATGGTAGAGGAGGTTTTATGGTAGATATGTGGGAGAGAACAGCGAGAGAGGGAAAGAAGAGAGAGGGAAAGAAGAGAGAAGGTGAAGAGATTGATATGTGACACAACACACCGCAAGACCAAGGGAATAACAGACAAAAACAGGAGATAGAGGATGAGGGAGAAGGGGAAGGGAACAAGGGAGAGGGGGAAAGGGGGGGATGTAGCGAGCTGCGTGAAGCCACACCTGATGGCAATGTAGAGAGCTGCGTGGAGTCGCACATGATGGTGCTGGCTCCCGCCCTCCGCGATCCCGAAAGCGAGTGCTCTCTGTGATAATCAACTCCTATGGCTAAGGCCTGACTTATGCTATTATCACGCAATGATTGTCAGCTGCTTGCATATGCATGGACCTATGGGCAATCCGGGGTTGGTTGCCCATGCCTTCTTAAGGGCTGGGAGAGGTTTGCCCGGAGAGAGAGAGATTTTACAATTGTCAAAAGATCCTGAATAAAACTGCAGTGAGAAGAGCTCCGGTGTGTCGTTCGTCCTCCTTGCTGGCCGAGGGGGACCGTGACAGGGGGAAGGGTGTTTGTCCCGGAGGAACAAAGGACCGCCTCTGGATAGAGAGGAGACAGACGTGGCCCATAGTCAAATGACAGTTTATAAAGGTAAAAGGGGAACCCCGTATTAAGATGAGGTGTTTGGCTTTAATTAGGCATGTTAATTAGGTGAGCCAAAGACTTAGTGCTTCCACAGCTGGACCTTGGTAGTCAGCCTCAGGAGGATGTTTCCAAATAAGAGTATAGATCTTGGTGGCTTGCTTTAGGAGTGTAATCTAATGGGGAAGAAGGGCAAAGCCGCCAGAGCCATATTTGCCACTATCAGGCTGGCTGGAGTCACTTTTATAAAGGACAAGTAGACCAAGAGAAGAACCATGTATCAAGGGCCAAGAGAGTGCGTGAACCAAGAGCAGAGCCAAAGGGGCAGGTAGCCAAAATGATGGAGTTGTATAAGGAATTTGAAGGAAAGAAAGCAAAACCCAGCCTTTGGTGGTGGGGCGGGGTCAGAAGTGCTGGGAGGAACCAAATATTTGATAAAAATATTTTCGCCACAGAGGTGTTCGCCTTTAATCCCAGCGCTTGGGAAGGCAGAGTCAGGTGGATCTCTGAGTTTGAGGCCAGTCTGGTCTGCAGAGTGAGTTCTAGGACAGCCAGGGCTACACAGAGAAACCCTGTCTTGAAAACCAAAACAAAACAGAAAGAGAAGAGTATTTTAGCCCATGGTTTCTGAGGTTTCAGTCCATCATGATGAGGGTATTACGGAGTAAAGAAGCCAAAAATCATGACAACCAGGAAGCATACAGAGCTACACCTTCCTCACTCTTACACGCTTCTGTCAAGGTTTTTGAGAGAGAGGATTTTACAAGGTAGCCATGGCTGGCCTTGAACTCACAGAGATCACCCACCTCTACTTCCTGGAATGCTGAGGTTGAAGGTGTGTGCTAGCACACTCTGGCCTCATTCCTTTCATCCATCCATTGGCCTGTGGGATGCTACTGCCCTCATTAGGTCGTGTCTTCTTCCCTCACTCTTAATGAGCCCAGAGGTGGCTCGGTCCACTTGCGACAGCCATAAAACAAGCTCCAGGAACCCCATTGCTGGGTGAGAACAGGCTGAATTTGACCGTGGAGGAGCAGGGACTCACTCGTCTCCCAGGCAGATTCCACAGCACTGACAACCTGTGCCGCAGCTAACCCTGCCTGAGTCTCATTGTCTCTGTAAGATTGTAGCTCTGCTAGAGGACAGCTGGGAGAAGACCTGTGCTTCTGCAGTAGCTTTGGCCCTGATTGCTAGGAAGTCTCTCCTTCACCAGTTCCTTTTCAGAATTTCTTATGCTTGTGGGTGCTTTGTGTGAATGTATGTACACTGCACGCATCCCCCCTCCCAGGAGTTTAGAAATGTCAGATCCCCTGGAACTGGAGTCAGGGATGGTTGCTGGGAGCTGAACTCACGTCCAAGCCACTTGTCTGTCCAGTGGTGGAATACAGTCCAAGAATATACTGGTGCGTGAGGAAAATTCTGAGAACACTCCAAGAAAACAAGAGTCTTGTGACCTCGGTTTCTTTAAAACATGGAATTGTTCTTGGAATATGTTTTCGTGCTCCTCCAGGTGCAGCAGATAGGAAGTTTACTTCGATTGCTCCTTATTGCTTGCTGGTGTTATTCAAGCAAATGTTTAGACTATCTTTTCTATGCCTCTACGGAAAAATGTGTTTTTGCCACGTGTGGTGTGTCCTTGTGGTTGTATACAGGCTGAACTCATCAGAACTTTACTCAAGTGACCTTTCTTAACACTTAGAGTATAAAGCAGTGGTTTTCAACCTATGGATCGCGACCCCTTGGAGATAGTGAGGTTGCCTAATGACCCTTTCACAGGGTCACCATAACATGAGCTGTATTAAAGGGTCGGAGCATTAGGAAGGTTGAGAAGCATGGGCATGAATTGTCTGAGGCTCTGAATAAAGTTGGCTATTACATGAGATTTCAGTCTGCCTCATTTATCGGTTCCATTCTCCCAGATCTCATTGCCTCTAGAGTGGTCACAGCCCAGCCCCCTTATTTTGCACATTTTTGTCTTAAGGTTCTCTGCTGGTATGAAGATGAGTTACAGGCATCAAGTTGACCTGGTTAGCTATCACATCTAGCTTGCACAAGGCTCTAGGTTTGACCCTAATATTACCAATAGGCAAACAAAACACGAATACATGGGGCAACTCTCATGACATTTGATCAGACATTGGTTTCTTACACATGACACCAAAAACATAGCAAAAGAAAAAATGTCATGTTCAAAGGATCATCCAAAGTGAAAAGATATGGTCTTGGTGTGACTCATTAGTAGAGCACCTACGTAGACTCTGCCAGTGAGGGGATGGAGGGAGGTCAGTGGTAGATGGCCTGCCTGCAGTCTAGTCTACAGCCTGGACTACATGAGACTCTGTCTCAAAAAAACCAAATTGAGCCAGGTGGTGGTGGCTCACACTTTGAATCCCATCACTTGGGAGGCAGAGGCAGGTGGATCTCACTGTGGGAACTCCTTTAGCCAATGACCTTTGAGATGCTGAACCACTTTGGGTGCGGTCTTGGGTACTATAAAAACATGTAGAAACAGCACATCCTCTCTTGGCTGCCAGATTCTTTCTGTTCCTGTTTCCCGCTCATGCAGAGGACTGTTGATCTTGATCTGTGAGTCTACCCATAAATAAAGAGCCCTTATTATACTCTATTCTCAGCTAGTGTGGGATTACCTTATGGATATCCTGTACAAATCTCTGTGAGTTCAAGGCCAGCCTGGTCTACAGAGTGAGTTCCAGGACAGCCAGAGTGGTTCATAGAGGAACCCTGTCTCAAAAAACTAAACCCCAAACCAACAACAAAAAGCACACAGAGGGAGGTTGGTTTTTTTTTTTTTTCTGTTTCTTTTTTCTTTTCTTTTTTTACCAGGCTGGGCTCAAATTCAGGGATTCGCTTGACTCTGCCTCCCGGGTGCTGGGATTAAAGGTGTGTGCCACCACCACCAGGCTAGAGGAAGAGACTTTAATGGTAGAGGGAACAGCTGGTATCAGAGGAGTGGGCTTGGATCTTAGCAGTCTTTAAAGTATGAAGCAATCCTGGACAAGTAACACTGTGTCCTCTTCTATTTCCTAGCTCTCTGGGAGGCTGACCATCATTTTGTGCTGTGTGTGTATTCTCTGCACTGTGGCAGCCTGAATCTGCAGAAGTTTGTCATCTTGGGTAAGGACCCTACGGATTTGTAAATGTCTGTCAGTGGACCAGGTGCTCCCTCTAGTGGCAGACTCAGAGAAAAAGGTGGAGGCTCCGTAATTGGTAACTTTTTTTCCCCTTGGAACTTGTTCTGTAGACCAGGCTGGCCTCAAACCCAGAGATCCTCCTGCCCCTGCTTCCCGAGTACTGGGATTAAAGGAGAGGACCACCACCACAAGCTGAGGCTGTCTTTCACGGTTGTTGTTAAATTAATGCCTCTGGTGCATGTCAAAATTAACCGCAGGTACTGGAGATATAGCTCACTCAGTAAAATGCTTATCATGCAAGTATGAGAAACAGAGCTCGATTCCCTAGCATGTGAAAAGCCAAAAAAGGTGGCACTAATTTTTTTTTCTCCTTGAGTCAGGGTTTCTCCGTGTAGCCTTGACTGTCCTGTTGCTGTGCAGAACATGCTGGCCTTGATCTCACAGAGATCTGCCTGTCTAAGGTGCACCACGGCTGACCAGCTAGCACTCACTTTTGATGCCGGTACTGGAGAGAAAAGACAGGCAGATTCTGTGTGCTCACTGGTCCGACAGCCTTGTATAATTGGTGAGCTCCAGGTTCCATGAAGAAAGATGCCTGAAGCTGACTTCTGGCCTCCACACACATGCATACACACACAGGATTCACAATGGGATACCTACTGTCAACAGGGTGGGAGGAAACCCTTTTTCACACATGGACTTGTTACAGGCCTTCTGGGTTAAAGTTGGCTCTATTCAACAAAGCTCTTTAAAACCCAAGCTGGGCATGTAGCTCAGTGGGTTGAGCACTTGTCAATCATTTGTGTAGTTCTGGGTTCAGTCTTCAGCACCACATAAAACCAGTTGTGAAGCTGGGTGAAGTGGTACACACGTTTCATCCCAGCACTTGGGAGACAGAGGCAGGTGGATCCCTGTGTTTGAGGACAGTTTAGTCTGTAGAGAAAGTCCCAGGCTACACAGAGAAACCCTGTCCAGAAAGAAAAAAAATTACTTGAATGCTGGACTTGTTCGAATGCTGGGATTACAAAGCATACACCACCACATTTACTTTTCCATGGTGTTGAGATTAATTTGGCCATGGTGAACAAGCACTCTGTCAGCCATGGAAGTGTGCACACATGCACATGTCTTTAAAAGAAAAAGACTGTGGGCTGGAGCGATGACCCAGTAGTTCATTTATGGGAGCTTTAAAGCTCTAACCTTGGGCTGGAGAGATGGCTCGGTGGTTAAGAGCTCTGCCTGCTCTTCCAAAGGTCCTGAGTTCAACTCCTGGCAACCACATGGTGGCTCACAACCATCTGTAATGAGATTTGGTGCCCTCTTCTGGCCTGCAGGGATACATGCACACAGAGCACTGTATACATAATAAATAAGTAAAATTTATAAATAAAAAATAAAAAAAATAAAGCTCTAGCCTTTAAAGCTTCCATTCAAGGGTCAGTTAAACACACCAGGATGAGCTAAAGGGGGCTAAAAATCTGAGGGTAAAGATCTGAGGGGATGCTGGGCAGTGGTGGCACACGCCTTTAATCGCAGCACTCAGGAGGCAGAGGCAGGCGGATCTCTGTGAGTTCGAGACCAGCCTGGTCTACAAGAGCTAGTTCCAGGACAGGCTCCAAAGCTACAGAGAAACCTGTCTCTAAAAACAAAAACAAAACAAAACAAAATCTGAGGGGTAAGAAATCTACTCACAATAGGTTCTGTTAGGTTCTGTCTATCCATGTTTCCTTATTCTTCTCTCTTTAATCCATCATTTCTCATGTACCTTCTTGTTCTCCCTTGTTCTCTGCTCTACCTGTTACAAATATTCCTAGTCATATATATCCTTAAAACCAGCAATTCCTCAGCCCTAGATGGTGTGGGAGGCCCTTCTGTCTATGTGTTGCTTTTATTGGTTAATGAATAAAAAACTGCCTTGAGCCTATGGCAGGGAAGAACAGAACCAGGCGGGAAAAGCTAGGCTGAATGCTGGGAGAAAGAGGGCGGAGTCAGAGAGACGCCATGGAGCCACCAGAGACAGACACTGGGAACTTTACCCAGTAAGCCACAGCCATGTGGTGGTGATATACAGATTAATAGAAATGGGTTAAATTAACATAAGAGTTAGCCAATAAGAAGCTAGAGCTAATGGGCCAAGCAGTGATTTAATTAATACAGTTTCTGTGTGATTATTTCGGGTCTAAGCTAGCCGGGCTGCAGGGAAACAAGTGCCCTTCTCCAACACTAGCAGATTCCAGGGCCTGAATTTTTTTTTTTTTTTTTTTTGGTTTTTCGAGACAGGGTTTCTCTGTGGTTTTGGAGCCTGTCCTGGAACTAGCTCTTGTAAACCAGGCTGGTCTCGAACTCACAGAGATCCACCTGCCTCTGCCTCCCGAGTGCTGGGATTAAAGGCGTGCGCCACCACCGCCAGGCTCAGATAAGGGTTTTTGTTGCAGGGAGCTGCTTGCTCATTCCCAATTTGTAGGAGGAGGGCTCACTTATTCGTTCCCAGCTGCCCAGCTAGTTTAGAACCAAAATAGTCACACAGAAACTGTATTAATTAAAACACTGCTTGGCCCACTAGCTCTAACTTCTTATTGGCTAATTTTAACATCTTAATTTAACCCATTTCTAGTCATCTGTATATCATCACGAGGTCGTGGCCTACCAGCAAAGTTCCAGCACGTCTATCTCCAGCAGTGGCTCCATAGTGTCCCCTGACTCCGCCCTTCTTTCTCCCAGCATTCAGTTCAGTCCTCCTGCTACCTGAGTTCTGCCCTATCAACAGGCCAAGGCAGTTTCTTTATTCATTAATGATAATCACAGCCCACAGAGGGGACTATCACATCAGGTTTTCACACACACACACACACACACACACACACACACACACACACAGATCCATGGGAGTGGCTAGTACATGTCCAATGAAATCCTTAATGGGGAAAGTTAGTTAAAGGAATTAATCATCAGGGAATTCTAGAGGGGAAGGTTAGTGTGCTACACTTCATTTTTAGGTGGTTAGAAAGGTTTATTTTCAGCAAAATTATGAATAGGGCATGGATTGTATTTTAAATCAGTGTGCCACATTTTTCCTCTCCCAGTATGCCTAGAATCTGGTAACCAAGCAACCTACATAAACAGTCAGGGAGAAGCTCTTATCAGATAGCGTGTACACTGGCTGCTGGAGTTTCTACAGTCCTAAATCTGGAGTTTTGCTCTAGGCAGTGGAAATAAGGAAGGGACCCAGGCCTCTGAATTGTCAATTCTGGGGTGTGTTGTTATCAGATGTTCTGATAGTGGGCAATCTGAGTCTGTGGCCAAGGTCTCTTCTGCTGTCCTTGAGAGTAAAACACAAGCAGTAAATTTCCTGAACTAAAATCATCAGTAAATTGAGGAGAAAGTGAGCATAAGGAGTTAAGAATCCTTTAAGTGGCCGGGTGGTGGTGGCACACGCCTTTAATCCCAGCACTTGGGAGGCAGAGGCAGGCGGGTCTCTGTGAGTTGAAGGACTACCTGATCTACAAGAGCTAGTTCCGGGACAGGAACCAAAGCTACAGAGAAACCCTGTCTCGAAAAACCAAAAAAAGAAAAAAAAAAAAGAATCCTTTAAGTGGGGTAAAACCAGAGCAGGTAGTAATTCTATGTCCTTGGATATCTGGAATATCTTGGATGGGATGTTCTATGCCTGGACCCTAAGCACTGACTAAATGCCTACTGATAAAGATAGTTGCAGGAAGGCAGATCTCTGCATTTACATAGAAGAGAGGAACAAGCCCTGGCACTGGGAAACAGCTTTCATGCAGCTGAGGGCAAATAATACAGAACTGTGGAAATTATTCCCCCCCCAAAAAACCCTGTCTCAAAAAACAAAAAGACTCTCTCTCAAATCTCAAAACAAAGCAAACAAGCAATAAGAATCAAATTTACCATGTAATAAGGTAAGGCAAAAGAATGTCCCTGGCTCACTGTTGTGCACATATGGCTCTTCAAGAGAGCCTGAATCTTATACCTAGCATTCACAACTTCTGTTAACTATACTCTGTGGGACCTTACACCCTCTTCTGGCCTATGCAAGTAATGTACTCATGTTGCACAACTCACACCCAAGACACTTATATATTACACATAGTAATTAAAAAGGAAAATCTTAGCCAGGTGGTTGTAATGATTCAGCCACACAACATGGCTGACACTTCCCGGTTCCAGGACCACACATGTGCAGATAAGCCCTCAGGCAGAAGTGCCTAATGGCCCCAGGAATCTTAAAGGACCCCCGCGTGACCCATGTGCAGCATGGTTGCATCATCTTGCACGCATGAGTAAGCTCCATCATCTGTGTATGACATATCCGTGCCATCCCCTTGTGCACATGCACTAGGTGACCCTTAAAAGCTGGAGGCACCATCTTCAGCCTTCTCTCTCTCTCTCTCTCTCTCTCTCTGCACACCGACCTTCACCAGGCCTGTACACCCCCCTCAATAAACTCCTAAGTGGGTTTGTTGCATGTTCCATGTTTCCTTCTCACTTGTGCCAGGTAATTTCATTGGTGCCGTGAGACTCGGGAGGCTCTCCCACCCCAGTTCCTCTCCTGGGGTCGAGATCTAGAACGGAGTATTTTTTCCACAACAACCACAGGTTCCATCTGCCTGAGCGTGACCTCTACACATACCACCAGCTTCAACTGGTGAGTTTCCCCATTCTGGTCAGCTTAAGTGTTTCTCTGAAGCTGAGGAATTGACTGTTGAGCTCCTGGGAATTTTCTGGTGGTCCTAGAAACGGGGGAGGGGAGGGGACAGCCCCCAATCATGGCTTCATGGCTACAGTTGAGCCCTTTGCTGACATTCATCTCTGCATTGCTTCTCTTAGCTGAAATCATGTTTGGACAACCCGCGGTCAGTCCTCCCATGACTAGGGGCCTAGGGTCCCTTGGATTTTTCTTTTTATTTTTGTCTTTTCTTTTTTTTTTTTCTTTTGGACCACTTGTCAGTCCCTGCTGTGAGAGACTGTTCAGTCTCTAGCCTCTCTGGTTTCCCAGTCACTCAGACTGGAGCCAGTCAGGCTTTAACACCCTGCCTGTAGACAGAGGATGCTCATCTACAAGCCCTGCTGTGTTCACCACCATTACACCCACCTATAGAAGGGAGACGTCACCCTATAAGCCTTGTAGTGTCTTTGTTTTCATGGGTTTTCAGTTTCAGCTATGGGGAGCAAGCCATCCAAGACCATCAATCCAGCCTCCCCCCTGGGATGCCTTTTATAGAGGCCCTGAACCCCCAGGCCTTAATGCCCTACTTACAGATTCACACACTTGTCCAACTTTGTAAAAAAAAAAAAAAGACCTCATTACAATTTAGATAACAATCTAAAGTGACCACCTAATGGCGCCCAATATATTACAGGAACTTTCTTTTTTTTTGGTTTTTCGAGACAGGGTTTCTCTGTAGCTTTGGTGCCCGTCCCGGAACTAGCTCTTGTAGACCAGGCTGGTCTCGAACTCCCAGAGATCCGCCTGCCTCTGCCTCCCGAGTGCTGGGATTAAAGGCGTGCGCACAGGAGCTCTCTAACTACTGTCAGCGCACAGGCAAATGGAAGGAGTTTCCTTATATCCAAGCCTTTTACTATCTAAGCTCTAAGTCCCCGTTTTATAATCTCACTTTTCATGATATCTATATGATCCTATCTAATAACCTACTTCCTGAAGAGCACAGGTGAGTTTGGGAGCAGGCCAGACGACGTGCATACAAGGTTCACCAAACACATGCAACATCCCCCCCGCCCCCGGAGGGCAGAGAATCACTGGGATTATAACACCCCCGGTGGAATTTTAGCTAGGGATCAGTTTTTGACTTGCCTCCTGGCAGGTTTCTCTGCAAGGCTGCCCTCAAACCAGTAAACTATAATAAGCTCTCAGAGGTCATTCAAGATACAAAGGAAAATTCTTCTGCATTTTTGGAATGCTTCACTACAGCTCTGTTACAATATACTAACTTAGATCCATAAACCACAGAAGGCAGACAGTTACTGATGACTCATTTTTTTTCTCAATGCTACCTCAACATTAAGGCTAAATTTAGGCATTTGGAGAAAGGCCCCTTGCCCCACAGCAGAAGTCTTAGAGTTGGCTTTTAAGGCATACTATGCAAGGAATGACAAAGTCCGCAACCATCACTGTCACAAGCTAGTCACAGCCCTCTGACCAGCTGAGGTGACAGGGCCCGATTCCTGCTGTCTGTGCTGCTCCCTTGCCCCCCAGAGCTCAAGAACCAACAGGCCTGAGTTTCAAATATGTTAGAGCTGGTCATGGGCCCGAGCATGCCCTAATCCTCATCTTGGTCCCATGAGACCTTGTCCAAGATGCCATAGGAAAGGACATTGGGCAGTCGATTGTCCACGTGCACATTGTGGCATGGGGACATCAAACCCAGAAAATTCCCAAGTTGACCTTCTAGGTCTGGCCATGGACAAGTGAGGCTGCCTGGACTCCTTTAACCCAACCACAACCATCATTCTGTAACAGGGAGCCACAGGTAAACATGGTATCAGGACAGCCCATCTCCTTTCTTTTGGACACCAGAGCCACATACTTGGTACTGAGGGAATTCTGGGGGCTACCTCTCCTTCTAGTTTCGCTTTTGTCAGGGTAGGGGGACAGCCTTATCTACCTCAGCAGACACCACCCTTAATTGTGTTTTTAGGGGTATTTGTCTCATTCATTTTTAGTCATGCCAACCTGCCTGGTACCTCTTATGGGAAGAGATTTTTTTTTAGCAAAAGTAGGAGCTTCCATTTCATTTGTTCCTTCTATTTACCTTACCCCAGACTCTCCAACAGCTCCCTCCTCCTCCTTCTAGACTCCCAACTTCCCAGCTCCAATGTGTCTTTTCCTCTACCAGCTTCTCAAATGGACCCCCAAGTCTGGGACACCCAAACCCCTCTGTTGCTAAACACCATTCCCCCATCATTGTCCAAATACAAGACCCTACTAAGTCCATTACCCAAGCTCAGTAACCCCTCTCTCCAGAGCCTTAGGGGACTTAAGCCTATTATCTCTGACCTTCTAAGAAAAAAGCTACTTTGCCTCACTTCTTCTCTCTTTAACACCCCTATACTTGCTGTTAAAAAATCCTAACGGAGCCGGGCGGTGATGGCGCACGCCTTTAATCCCAGCACTTGGGAGGCAGAGGCAGGCGGATCTCTGTGAGTTCGAGACCAGCCTGGTCTATAAGAGCTAGTTCCAGGACAGGCTCCAAAACCACAGAGAAACCCTGTCTCGAAAAAAAAAATCCTAATGGAAGCTATCACCTGGTTCAAGACCTCTGGCTCATTAGCTCTGCAGTAGTCCCTCTTCATCCTGTAGTGCCTAATCCTTACACACTTATTTCCACCAAACCCCCAGGAACCTCCCACTTCTCAGTTTTAGATCTTAAGGATGCTTTTTTCTCTATCCTCTCAGCTCTCAATCTCAAAATATCTTTGCCTTCACCAGGCTGACCAAGCAGCTAGAACAGCAGCATTCCAGAGCCCAAACCTACCTCAGTCACCTCAGGGGGTTCATATAGTACAGCCCACATTCTCACAGACAACCCCAACAACTGGAAAATTCTGTCCTATCTACATCATATCTTATAGTACAGCCCACATTCTCACAGACAACCTCCAACACCTGGAAAATTATGTCGTACCTACATCAGATCTTTCATCCTAGTAGCAAAGCTCTGTTTCATTTTGTCAAGGCTCACCTCCAACCCACCCCTGAGGACTTAGAGTTCTTAAAGGCTATCACTGCCTCTTGTAAAATCTGTCAAAAGTCAGATCCCAAGACCAAATATCATAGCTTCCCTTTTCCTACCCACCAGGCCAGGGGCTCCCTTCTGGGAACTGACATGCAGCTTCGTTTTACTCATATGCTTACAGTCAGACAAGTTAAATATCTCCTGGTTTTGGTGGACACCATGTCTGGGTGGACTGAAGCATTTCCCACAAGTAAAAAGAGGGCCCAGACAGTTTCTGGTGTTTCTCTCCAAGAAATCATCCTCTGGTTTGGAATCCCAACCTCTTTTCAGTTGGATAATGGCCCAGAGTTTACCTCCCAGATCTCTCAAACTTTATCTGTAGAAGGAGCAGCGGGCTGCATTTCTGCCGTCCGGTTTCCAGCCGCCTGGCTAGCTTATGCCCCGAAATAACAACACACAAATTGTATTCATTTAAACACTGCTTGGCCCATTAGCTCTAGCCTCTTACTGGATAACTCTCACATCTTGATTAACCCATTTCTAATAATCTGTGTAGCACCACAAGGTGGTGGCTTACCGGGAAGATTTTAACCTGCGTCCATCTTGGAGAGGAGAGCTATGGTGTCTACCTGAATCTGCTTCTTTTTCCCAGCATTCTGTTCTGTCTACTCCACCTATCTAAGCTGCTGTCCTATCAAAGGGCCAAGGCAGTTTTTTTTTATTAACCAATGAAAGTAACACATAGAAGATCCTCCCACATCATTTAAGGCTCTTAACATTCCCTAGCATTTTCATATTCCATACTACCCTTAGTCTTCAGGGAAGGTAGAACGAACTAGTTCTACATTTAAAAAATGTTCTTGTTAGTCAGGCAGTGGTGGTGCACGCCTTTAATCCCAGCACTTGGAGGCAGAGGCA
Organism: Chionomys nivalis; assembly: GCF_950005125.1. NCBI lineage: Eukaryota > Metazoa > Chordata > Mammalia > Rodentia > Cricetidae > Chionomys > Chionomys nivalis. The sequence continues at coordinate 70,400,586 of NC_080087.1, forward strand.
GGTGGATCTCTGTGAATTTGAGGCTAGCCTGGTCTATAATAGCTAATTCCAGGATAGGCACTAAAACTACGGAAAAATCTTGTCTTGAAAAAAAAAATGTACTTGTTAAAATGTCACAGGAACTTCACCTTGACTGGGTAAAACTTTTGCCTCTGACCCTTCTTAGGCTTAGGACTCTCCCTAAACGTCCCCTTTTCATCTCGCCCTTTGAACTCATGTATGGGCAGCCAGTTTTAACCCCTAGCCTCTCTCCCCTTCCTGATCACCTGCTTACTCCGCTGTGATCCCATTTTTGCTCCCTATTATGGGATTTTATCGACTACTCATTACCTCAATTTGTATGCCAATTCATGCCCACTGCTGATTAAAATGGGAGATCAGGTACAATTCTTTTCCCCAGACCAACACCTCTCACCACTTTCCCCTAAACGGCAGGGCCCCTTTAAAATAAAGCAATTCTTGTAACTCCCACAGCTGCCAAGCTTGAGGGACTCTGTCATTGGATCCACCTGTTTCACCTTAAACCTTTTACTCTTCCAGCTCAAGATACCCCCTCGTATAAGGTAACTCAAACAGGATCTTGTTCTCTTAAGTTCCAGAGGACACCAAGATCAGTCACTTTTTCTCCAGTTCCAGAAAAATAAGTTTCATCACTGTAATCAACACTTCTGTGCCAAAAACTCCATATACTGTTCCTTTTCCTCTTTTTCCCATCTGCTTTACCAACTTCTCTATATCTCCAGCGTCATACTTAAATTTCCAGTTACCCACTCAGCTGTTACTACCATTATTAAACATAGAGCCAGAAGTATAAGGATGCCAAAAGCCCAGGTGGTAAGAAACAGTAATGAGTTTGGATACATTCACAGCCCCAGACTCCAAAAACTCACAAAACAAACTTTAACATAACAGGTTTATTACTGACTGAATCAGTGTTTGCTGGATGTTAAGGTAATACCATGATGCTAAAGAGAACAAGTACCTTAAGATTTGCTTCAGGTAAAACATTGATGAGTCTAATAATTCCCCTTCTGTTGAAGGAGCTGCTGGCTGCATTCCTGCCACCTGGCTCCCGCCCCCCTGGCTAGCTTATGCCCCAAAATAATTACACGGAAACTGTATTTTTTTAAATACTGCTTGGCCCATTAGCTCTAGCCCTTACTGGCTAATTCTCATATCCCGATCAACCCATCTCTAATAATCTGTCTTACCAGGAAAGATTCAGCATGTCTGACCTGGCGGCTTGCTTCATCACGTCTGCCCAGAGAGCAGAGAAGGCATCTGCCTGCTTCCTCTTCCTACCAGCATTCTGTTCTGTTTACTCCACCCACCTATGTTCTAACCTATCAGGCCAAGCAGTTTCTTTATTGATTAACCAATGAAATCAACAGATTGATATATGACACTTCCACATCACACTTCTTTTCCTCCCTCCTCCCCACTGTCTTCCATTCTAACACTATATCATCATAATCATAAGCTTTTAATGTGTCTAAAATTTATTTCTTTTCAAACATTTTTTTTTCATAAGCTCCAGGGAGCCAATTGGACCTATCTAAACGGACCAGACTTGCCCAGAATAAGTATCATTTAATTCTTCCCTTATTCCTGGTCTTGGGAACCCTTGGAAAATTCCCTCCTCCACCTTCCCCAAAACCCTCTATCTACCATCTTGGGACTCTCCTCCCTTAATCACCAGGATATAAAATTTTTCCTGACCTAATTTTCTGCCTTTCCAGCATCTTACAAGATCCAAGCTGCCAGTCAGCCAGTTCCACAGAGCCGGTAAAGAACACAAAGGTAATCAGCTACCCCAGGACGTGGTCAGGCATCTCAACTCTCCAATGCCCACAAAATCAGCAGGAAGCAGTCACAAGAGACCTTCTGATGCCCTATTCCCACCCATTAAAATCCCCAACTCCCCAAATTTTTGCCCCATTCCCACCCATTTAAGACCCCAAGCTCCCAAATTTTTATAATAAAAAGGGTGGAATGTAATGATTCAGCCACACAACATGACTGACACTTCCAGGTTCCAGGGCCACGCATGTGCAGATAAGCCCTCAGGCAGAAGTGCCTAATGGCCCTGGGAATCTTTTTTTTTTTTTTTTTTTTTAAATTATGTATACAATATTCTGTCTGTGTGTCTGCCTGCAGGCCAGAAGAGGGCATCAGATCTCATTTCAGATGGTTGTGAGCCACCATGTGGTTGCTGGGAATTGAACTCAGGACCTTTGGAAGAGCAGGCAATGCTCTTAACCACTGAGCCATCTCTCCAGCCCCGGCCCCAGGAATCTTAAAGGACCCCGCATGACCCATGTGCAGCATGGTTGCATCATCTGCATATGATGCAGCTGTGTGACACCTTGCACGCATGTGTGAGCTCCATCTGTGTATGACATAACCATGCTATCCCCTTGTGCACATGTGCTAGGTGGCCCTTAAAAGCTGGAGGCACCATCTTCAGCCTTCTTTCTCTCTCTGCACACCGACCTTCACCAGGCCTGTACACCCCCCCACCCAATAAACTCCTAAGTGGGTTTGTTGTGTGCTCCGTGTTTCCTGCTCACTTGCACCAGGTAATTTCAATGGTGGTGCACACTGTTAGTCCCAGCACTCAGGAGGCAGAGGTAGGTGGATCTCTGAGTTCAAGGCCAGCCTAATCTACATGGAGAGTTCCAAGACAGACAGGGCTACACAGAGAAACCTTGCTACATGCTGCATACACACACACTCCACAAATGTTAAGGAAAAAGGTATTTGGGCAAGACACTCATAAATGGAGGCTCAAGGAGTAGGTGGAAGTCTGCAGAAAACCAAAATAGCAAATAATGTTAAAGTGTCTCCAGGTAAGACATCTTCTTTAAAAAATGGGGGGGAGGGAAGGATTCTTTTTTTCTTTTTTTCTCCCCCCCCCCCACGAGACAGAGTTTCTCTGTAGCTTTTAGAGCCTGTCCCGGAACTAGCTCTTGTAGACCAGGCTGGTCTCGAACTCACAGAGATCCTCCTGCCTCTGCCTCCTGAGTGCTGGGATTAAAGGCCTGCGTCACCACCACCTGGCTTTTTTTTTTCCTTTTTGGCATTTTTAGACAGGGTTTCACTGTGTGTCCCTGCTTGTCCTGAAACTCACAGAGATCTGCCTGCCTCTGCCTCCCAAGTGATGGGATTAAAGGTATATGCCACTACTGCTCAGCTTAGGTTGATTTTAATAACCAGAAATAAACAAGTCTAGGCTGGAACTCACTGAAAAGAAGATTGCTCTGAACTCCAGTCTTTGGGAATTGGTTTAACTTGTACGTGGGCTTGAAATAAAAAAAGAAATGCTTATTTTTATTTTCTGCGTATGGACGTTTTGCCTGCATATGTTCAGTGTGTGCATGCAGAGCCAGAGGAGACCAAAAGAGGGCGTTGTATCCTCCTGATTTGGCATTACAGACAGTTTTGAGATGCCATATGGTTTCTGGGACCAGAACCCAGGTCCTCTGTGAGAGCACCCAGTGTTCTTTGTCACCAAGTTAGGAGCAGTGGGACACGGGAGAATCGAATGGATAAATGGGGCAGACTAAAGTCTCATGCAATAGCCAACTTTATTCAGAGCCCCAGACAATTCATATCCTGAGGGTTCAGAACGGCCATTTGAGTAATGTTCTCATGGATTCAGGCTGTATACAACCACAAGGACAAGCTGCACATGGCAAAAACGGTTTTCCGTGGAGGCATAGAAAGGATAGCCTAACATTTGCTTGAAGAACACCAGCAAGCAATAAGGAGCAATCGGAAGTAAACTTCCTATCTGCTGCACCTGGAGGAGCACAAAAACATATTCCAAGAACAATTCTGTGTTTTAAAGAAACCGAGGTCACAAGACTCTTGTCCTGTTTTCTTGGAGTGTTCTCACAAGCACTCAGAATTCTCACCTGACTCCATTCCTGGACCATATTCTGTTTTTTGTTTGTTTATTTGTTTTTTTTTAATGTACATTGGTGTTTTGCCATGGGTGTCGGGTCCCCTGCAACTGGAAATCCAGACAGTTGTGAGGTTGTGAGCTGCCGTGTGGTTGTAGGAATTGAACCTGGGTCCTCTGGAAGAACATTCAGTGCTCTTAACCACTGAGTCATCCCTCCAGGCCCTTGGACATAGATTTTTTTTTTTTTTTTTTTTTTGGTTTTTTCGAGACAGGGTTTCTCTGTAGCTTTGGAGCCTGTCCTGGCACTAGCTCTTGTAGACCAGGCTGGTCTCGAACTCACAGAGATCCACCTTCCTCTGCCTCCCGAGTGCTGGGATTAAAGGCGTGCGCCACCACCGCCCGGCTGGACATAGATTTTTATCAATGTTAAACTGTCTTGTTCTTCAGAACTATCCCCTAGGGCCTCAGTGGGCTTCCAAGGGAATCTCTGCATGGACGAAACCCCTGAAGGGACTTGGCAGAGCATGAACAGGTGACCACATGGACACAGGAGATCTTGGATTTATTCTTGGAACATCTTTAAGTTTGAGGTTCTCTGCAAGGGCAAAGCTAAAGAGAGGTGGAATAAAAATCACACTCTGGTGTAGATTTTAGAGGTTCACAGGACACATTAAGAATAGCTGCTCAGAGACCGTGTTATTGACACTATGGAGTTGGGAACCTGGGAAGGATGGGTGTTAGGTTATGAAGGCAGGAACTCAAGGCTGTACCCAGACTTCTTGACCCACCCTTTCTGAGTGCAGGAGGAAAGATGGCTCTTTCCCCTCTCTCCTTCCCACTTTTTTTCTTCTGTATAATTTTTATTCCATGTATGCATGTATGTATGTGGTTTCATACATCACAGCACACATGTGGAGGTTAGAGGACAACTTTCAGGACTGGGATTTCTTTTACTATGTGGGTACTGGGGATCCAGCTCAGGTCATCAGGCTTGGTGGCCATCATCTTTACCAGCTGAGCACCTCCTTTTCTTCCTTTCTCTTCCTCTCCTTCCTTCCACCCCTTCCTTCCCTCCACTTCCTCCTCATGCCTATTTATTTATTTATTTATTTATTTAATGTGTCTGGGTGTTTCCCCTGCCTGTTATCTGTGCAGCACACGCAGTGCCCCCAGAGGCTGGAAGAGGATGTTGGCATCCCTGGAACTGGAGTTACAGATGGCTGTGAGCCACCATGTAGGTGCTGGGAACTGAACTTGGGTCCTCTGGATAAGCAGCCTGTGCTGTTAACCACTGAGCTGTTTCTCCAGTGCCATCCTGCCCCCGCCCCCATTTCTTGAGACAAAGTCTCACTATGGAGCCCTGACTGACCTGGGAGTAGTGTGCAATCTTTGTGCCTCTGCCTCCAGAGTTCGGGTTTTACAGGCACATGCCACTAAGCTCGTTCTCTCTCCCTCCTCCTCACTTCTCCTCCTCCTCCCTCTCTCCCCCTCCTTTCCCTTTAAAATAAATGATTTCTTTTATTTCTAATTGTTTGCATGCTTTTGTGTGTGCATCTGTGTGTGTGTGTGTGTGTGTGTGTACACATGTGCGTACAGGTCCCCTGAAGAGCCAGAAGGGGGTGTCAGATTCTAAGCTTCATTATAGAGTTTTGGGAGCTGCTGGACTGGATTTTGGGAGCCAAGGTAGGGATCTTCTGAAGAGCAGCAATCATCCCTTCTGAACCTTCTCTCTGTCCCACCCCACAGTTTTCTCTTGGCTTGAATTCCAGGTAGCCAAGGATGACCTTGAACTTTTTGCATCGTTTTGTTTTCAAAACAGGGTTTTATTAAGTAGTCTTGACTTGCCTGCTACTGCTGTGTAGACCAGGTTGGCTTGAAGTTTACCTTCCTCTGCCTGAGTGCTGGCATAGGCCTTGTCTTGTGCTGACCTTGAACTTCTGAACTTTTGATCCTCTGGCATTTACCTCCCAAGTATCAGGTTGATAGGAGCTTGTGCCCATGTTTTCTTTCTTTTTCTAAACTTAATTGCATCTATCTATCTATCTATCTGTCTGTCTGTCTGTCTGTTAACAGCTGAGCCATCTCTCCAGCCCATGTATGTTTGTATGTATGTATGTATGTATGTATGTATGTATGTATCTATCTATCTATCTATCTATCTATCTATCTATCTATCTATCTATCTATCTATCTATCTATCATCTATTTATGGTGTGTGTGATGTATGTGTAGACGTGTGCCATTGCATGTGTGGAGGTCCAGCTACAACCTTTGGGCATTGGTTCTCTTATTTCACCATGTCGGTTCCTGGGACAAACTCAGCTCATCAGGGTTGGCAGCATAAGCCTCTACCCACAGAACCATCTCCCTGGCCTGCCTGCTGCTTCTTAACAAAACAACAACAACAACAACAACAACAACAACAACAACAACAACATCTTGAAGTATCCCTTTCAGGCATGCGGGTCACAAAAAAGCTCTCTTCATCATTTTCCTTCTGATGACTTTCAATGTTTGCCTCTTGTTTTTCTTCCTCTCACTCTGTACCAAGGACATACAGTTGGGTGCCCATAAGTTAAATATATGTATGCCACAACACTCTCGTATTATTAGATGAGGAAAAGCAGGTTACAGAGCAGCCTATATATAGGAAGACTGCTTTGTGGGGGAAAATGTATTTGCATGAGGAAAATTCTGGAAGGAAGCATAAAAATGCAAATGGAACTTGACTAGCTGATGCTCACTTGGCCCTCCCCTCGCTTCCCTGGCTCTCATCTGCTCTTCTCACAATCACCATCATTGTCAGGGCACATTTGGCTGCCAGGAACGGGAGCCCAATCAAGAGAGGCTTGTGGGAGAATTCAGGAACTTCCGAGGGCCATTTACTCCTCAAGAACAGGGACTTATTTGTGCTGCTCACTCCATTTTGTTGAATAAATCTTCGGGTTGGCACAACAAAAATATGAATCCAAGCTGGCTCCTTTGAGTCCCCAGGGAGGGCTAGGTGACTGTTGCCTTTCCTTCATACCATCCCTGCCCCTTCCGTACTTTTCCCTAACAGTCCAGTCCATATTCCTTCTCTTCCTCCTTCCCCCCTTTCCTCTCCTGTCATTTCTGGTTTTTTGGAAGGAGGCAGTTAATACAGGGTCTTGCTCTGTAGCCATGGCTGGACTGGTATTCACTATGCATGTGTACATACATTTATGTGTGTGTAGATCATGCACATGTGTTCATGTGTGTGTGGAAACCAGATCTCAACCCCACAGTGTCCTTCCTCAGGAGCTGTCCACTGGAGCTTGGCGATTAAGCTAGTCCCCACCTTTCCAGTGTCCCCGTCCCTGGCTCTGTGTATACATGTAGGAGATTCAGCTCATGATCCAAGCTTGGGAGTGGAACACTTTACTGATGGTGCTGTGTTCTCAGTCAACTTTATTATATGTTTGTTTATTTATTTATCTATTTGTTTATTTTTTGTTTTGTTTTTGTCTTTTTGAGACAGGATTTGTCTTTGTAGTTCTGGCACCACCACCTTCTAGCTTTATTACATTTTAATTAAAATCGGGTCTCATGTAGCATAGGCTAGTGTTGAATCCCTGATCTATCCATCTCTGCTTCATAAATACTGAAGTCACCGGGAAGTGGTGGCGCATGCCTTTAATCCCAGCAGAGGCAGGCGGATCTCTGTGAGTTCGAGGCTATCCTGGTCTATAAGAGCTAGTTCCAGGACAGGCTCCAAAGTCACAGAAAAACTCTATCTCGAAAAACCAACACTGAAGTTAAAGGCACATGCCACATTTGTCGTGGCTTTGCCCTTTTGATTCCAAGTGCTGGGATTACAGGCATATATTTGCCCCAGCCCATCTCTACTCCTCCCTCCCTCCATCTCGGCTTGCAGGAGGATTTGCACATTTAAACTTTGAGGTGAAAGCTTCCATTGCAGAGACAGACACTTAGTGATGCCAAAGAGAGCATCCTTAAAATTTTTACATCTATTTATTTACTACTATTTCTTTATTTACTGAGTTTTATGTGGTGTATTCCTTTCATGTATGTGTGTGAAGGTACCAGATGCCCTGGAACTGAAGTTACAAACAAGTGTGAGCTGCTATGTGGGTGCTGGGAATTGAACCCAGGTACTCTGGAAGAGCAGCCCGTGCTCTTAACTGCTGAGCCATCTCTCCATCTCCCTATCTATCTCCCTATCTATCTATCTGAAAGACCCCAGCTTAGCTGCTGTAATGCCATTTTGCAAAGCTTTCACACAAATAGATGTAAGTTCAAGGTAAAGTCAGCACTCCTAGGCGGTCAAACAGGATATCTGTGGTCAGACACCAGGCCTAGGAGGGGAACGAACAGTCCTGGGAAAAACTACATGTGCCCTAGATAGGGCCAAGTCAGCTATTATTATCAGATCTACATGTCCCCGAGGAACTTGTCCCCAAATTGACCCATCTCCTCATTCGAATTGACCAATAGGGTTCCTGTATCCATGCCTTTGCTTCTATATGCCTGCTCCGCCTGCCCGTTTCCATATAAAAGACCCCCTGCCCAGCCTGGGCGCAAGTCTTCCAAAGAGACTCTGATGCACGCAGGTACCTGTGCACTGCTCAATAAAACCTCTTGCCATCGCAGCCAGTGGTCTCGGACTGTTACTGGGTTCAGGGGTCTCCTCCTGAGGGAAGGCCCTCCCTGAGGGTCTTTCATATCTATCTATCTATCTATCTATCTATCTATCTATCTATCTATCTATCTATCTATCTATCTATCTATCTATCTATCTATCGTGTATGTGTGTGTGTGCGCGCGCGCGTGTGTGCATGTGTAATACAATCACTCATGCAGGTGAATAATGGACACCCAAGGACCATTTGCAAATGTTGGTTCTCTCCTTCCACCATGTGGCTCTCAGGGATTGAACTCAGGTCGGCGGCTTGACTGCAAGTGTTTTTACTTGCCCAGCTACCTCACAGGCCCCAAAGCTTTCTCAGAGTTCACAAGTAGATTCACGAAGGCACCTCCCCCCAGCAGAGAAATAATTGTGCCCATTGCCACACACTGCTTTGTCCTGGTTAGCTTCAGCTGTCATCTTGACATCCTTGGAAAAGCAAATCCTCAGCTGAGGAATTGCCTCCGTGGGACTGGCCTGGGGCCATGTCTGTGAGGCATTCTTTTTAATTTACTATTTTTTTATTAATTTTTTTTCATTTATTTTACATACCAACCACAGTTTCCCCTTCCTCCTTTCCTCCCATTCCCTCCCCCATTTCCCGTCTACCTGCACTGCATCCCCTCCTCCTTCATTCCGGAAGGGGCGGGCCTCTTGTAGCTGGATAACAAGGAGCACCCTGGGAAGGGAAAGTAGATGAGATCTCCAGGGTCAACTGGGGCCAGGGCGGGGGTGGGGTGGGGAATGGGAACATGAGGCATTTTCTGTGGTGATATTTTGTTTGTGTTTTAACAAATGAAACTTGCCTGAAGATCAGAGTGCGGAGCTAAGCCACTAGAGGCCAGGCAGTGGTAGCACACACCTTTAGTCCCAGGACTCGGGAGACAGAGGTTGGTGGATCTCTGTTAGTTCAAGGCCACCCTGGGCTATGCGAAATTGGTCCAGTCTAAAAGAGAAACAGAGCACACAAAAGTGATCCCAGCACTTGGATCACATGCCTTTAATCCCAGCACTAGGGAGGTGGAGACAGGAGTCCTATGGCTGTGTGGAGAGAGGAAGATAAAGCAGGACGAGACAGGAGCTCAGTACAATCGGAAGAGGCAGTCTGAGGACAAGGTCACCCCTTTTGTCTGAGCATTGGTAGAGGTAAGAACTCTAGTGACTGGCTGCTCTGTTTCTCTGAGCCTTCAGCTTTTACCCCCTGATAGCTGACTCTGGGTTTTTATTAAGACCAAAAAGAATTCCTGATGTATATATTAAGGTTTATTACTTATTATGTCTACAGTGTTCTGTCTGTATGTGTGTCTGCTTGCCAGAAGAGGGCACCAGATCTCATTACAGATCTCATTACCTCTGGGTCATCTTTCCAGCCTCTTATTTGTTTTTTTGAGACAGGGTTTCTCTACAGCTTTAGAGCCTGTCCTGGAACTCACTCTGTAGACCAGACTGACCTTGAACTCACAGAGATCTGCCTGTCTCTGCCTTCCGAGTGCTGGGATTAAAGGTGTCTGCCACCACTGCATGGCCAAAAAAAAAAAAAAAAAAAAAAAAAGACTATTAAAAAGAAAAGAAAAATGTGGAAATACAGCTCACTGGTACAACACCTGTTTAGTACGCATGAGGCCCTACATTCAGCCCTTGCTATTACACACACATACACGCGGTAGATAAATATAGTATTAAAAACTAAAGAAGAGAGGTGAAGTAGTTGTTAAGAGCACTAGTTGATCTTGCAGAGGACCAAGTTTGATACCAAGCACCCACATGGTGGCTCATGCCTATCTGTAACTCCAGTTCCAGGGGACCTGACACCCTCTTCTGAACTCTGAGGGCACCAAGTGCATACATGCTACACAAACATGCATGCAGGCAAAATAACCATATATGTATATATAGATGGTGGTGTATATGTAATTATATACCTTTATATTTCACATATATTTTTATTATATGTATATTATATATCATATATAATAAAAAATTAATAGAAGAAACAAAGCAAAACCATGAGTAAAAAGCACATTAAAATGCCCCTTCCAGCTGGGCAATGGTGATGCACACCTTTAATCCCAGCACTCAGGAGGCAGAGGCAGGCTGATCTATGAGTTCAGGTTCAGCCTGCTCTACAAAGTGAGTTCCAAGACAGCAGAAACCCTGTCTCAAAAAAAAAAAAAAAAAAAAAGAAAAAAAGAAAAGAAAAGAAACAACAGCAACATCAACAACAAAAATAACTCCCCTTCTCTCTCTGACTCCTCAGCTTCATGGGACACAAGGCAACGGGGCATCTCTGAGCTTTCGGGAAACACCTTTAGAAGGTGCCTTTAGAAGTTTCTCCCCTGACAAATATCATTTTGCCTTTGGCCAAGCCTGTATCTACTACAAAGTGGGAGGAGGTCCCCAATTTCCCAGTGAAAACCTGGAGACTGGAGATCAGGAAAAACAGCTGTTTATTCCAAAACAAAAACCACCCCCCACTGAGCGCCAGCTCTTCTCGCTGTCCTCATCAGGAAGTCGAAGGTGGGTTCAGCACAGGAAGGAAGAGTAGGGGAGGGGAGAGAGGCTGGGATTCAGAGGTGTGGAGGGTCCTTCGGTGGAGCATTTCAATCTGACATCCCCTCTGCAAGCCCCAGCCAGAAGGGGAGCTGCTTCCCTGCACGGGCAGTGCACACCCCATTCATGTGTGTTTGTGTGTTTACTGGGGAACAGTGGGGAAGACTCAGAAGGCCAGGTCCCAGCTCTGGAAGCATCGTGGTGCTAGTGGGGGGGGGGGGTGAGACCTCTCCCTACTATGGCTTTATTGAGATAAGAGGTCAAGGCTCCTGGGTCAGGCGGGTGAATGGAGGGTTAGAGGCTGGGGGGCGGGGAGGGCAGATCCCAGGAAGGAATCCAAGTTAGGAAGGGGGGAGGGAGAGACTGAGAGAAGGGGCAAACAAAAGCCGAAAGCTCCCGCACCCCTGCGATGCTGGGGGCTGAAGAAAGTTGTGTGTTCCGTGGGAGTGTTAAGCGCGCTTGAAGGGAGGCCCTAGAATGGAAGGGGAGCCCACGGAACTTCTATTAGCCGGGAGACTGAAAACCTGGCGCTGGATTTTAGGAGGATTGGTGGTGACATCCTACCTTCCTCGATGGTGAGACCCTGGCACCATCTATCCCATCCAGGCTCTTGGCGAGAAGGGATGAGCACAGAGGCCAATATTTGGTGGGGTAAGAGGGTATAAGAGGGAGAGGGCGGCCCAGAGGAGGGAGAAGAGCCCCCTCCTCGCCTTGGGGGCTGGGAGGGGGACATGTAGCCCTTTAAGAGTGGGGAATGGCCGCCCCCCTGAAACATGGCTATATGTACAGAGAACTGTGTGGAGGGTCAAATTGTGCACTGGGTGTTAGGGACTCCCTGGTGTGTTACGGGAAGGGGTGAAGGAGCACCCTTCTTGGCCTTTGCAGGTGAAGGTAGCAGTGGCCAATGCTCTCAGGTATCCCCACCCCAGGAACTGGCCAGCAGGTGGTTTGCCAGCTGTGGCATCTTCCCACAGGCCAAGATTCTAAAGAGAGTTTGGCCCTAGCTAGTGAGTTCTGATCTGGTGGTGGGGTCCAATTAACAGGGTTTGAGTGGGGTAGGGCAGTGATGCCGCCCAAGGGATGGGAAGCCCCACCTCTGCTACTGCTGTGAAGTCACTGGGTTGACCCTGTCACCGATCTGATGGCTGGGTGAGGGACAGTGGTGACACAAGGAAGAGTTTGGATGCACTCACCAGTGGGCGAAGGAGGCTGGCCAAGGCCACGTCTGGACCCAGGTATGTATTCAGATCAGGAGCGAGGCAGTGACATAATCAAGAAGGGCCAGAGTGGGGGAGGGGGACACTATCCGAGGGAGACAGCTGGCTCCACCCTAGTCCTGTGGAGGGAATGGGAAATGGCCTGTTGTGCTGGTTCCCCTGAAGGGAGGAACTGTAAATGCCTTGAGACCCCAGAGAACCCTAAGATGGTGGATCCTGGGTGACGAGGACAGTTTTAACGTGGATTCTGGGAGGCAGCGACGCCATGACTGAAGTGAACTCTGGAAATGATGGCATTTTTTGTTGTCATGGATCCAGGAGGTGATGACACCGTGGTTATGGGAGACCCCAAGGATAATGATATCACTGGGTCTCAGGGACCCTAGGTCACGGAGACACTGGGGTTCGAGTGGGTCCTGGGAGATGAAGACACCATTGGCTATTATGGCTGATTGGAGGTGATGCACCGTGGTTACAGTGACTCCTGATGAGTCATGACAGGACATGACTGGAGTGGGGCCTGGAGATGGTGACAGCATGGCTCTCGTGGATTCCTGTGGATTATGACTGTGACACTTAGATGGATCCGGGATGTGGCGATGCATGGCTGCATGAATCCAAGGACACCACAGTTGCAGTGGATCTTATGAAGTGGTGACATCATAGCTCTAGTGGCTGAGACATGAGACGTGGCAGAAGTAGATCGTGGGAGATGGCAGCACTGTGATGATGGAAACATCGGCACTATCCGTCCTAACAAGTCCTCTTGGAGAGTGCCACCACGAGGCATAATGGATTGTGGAAGGTAAGGACATCATCAGTCATGACACAACTAGGGAGACAAGAACATCATGGTTGTAGTGGCTCCTGAGAGATGAGGACAGCATGGTTCTGATGGCTCCTGGGAGATGATGGGGACCTATGGCTGTAGTGAATGCTGGGAAATGATGGGGACCTATGGCTGTAGTGAATGCTGGGAAATGATGGGGACCTATGGCTGTAGTGAATGCTGGGAGATGATGGGGACCTATGGCTGTAGTGAATGCTGGGGAATGATGAAGACAACATGGTTCTGATGGCTCCTGGGAGATGATGAGGTGAGCATATTGTGATGATTCTGGGAGGTGATGAGAACATGCTGTGGCGGCTCATAGGAGATGGTGATGATGGCATGTTATGTGGATCCTGGGAGGTGGTGACATCATGGTTGGGAGGAATGTTGGGAGACAATGGTGATATCATTAGTGGTGACAATTCCTGGTAGATGATGATGTGCTAGTTGAGGTCAGTCTTATGGAATCCTGGGAAATGACATGATTAACACTGGACCCCAACTGCTATGCCATCATGAAAGGAGTACACTGGGTAGCATTGATGATGTCATTGGCAAGGTCAGCGGCACATACACTCCAACCCTCTCCCTCCAATAGGAGATGGGGGCTCTGTTGACAGAGCTGATGTCTTTAGATATGGCAGAAAGAAGTAATGCCAGCCTTTGGCCCACCTATGAGTCCCAGGATTTAGAAGCCTCATGGATCAAAGTGGCCTCCTTGGAGCTGAAGCTCATCCGTGGGTACCATCCCCAAGGACTCACTGCACAAGCCCAACCTCCCTTTAGAGGTGCTGGTAGACATCCTGTTGGCCATGTCCCTGGGGTCATGGGAAGAAGCCATGGAGCTAAGTTATAGGGAAGCAAGACAAGGACTCTGATGACAATCACTACTGGTGGCCATCGAGAGTGGGGACCGCCTCAGAAGGGAAATCCTTTATGATGATGTCCAGGCGATGGAGGGCATCATCGCCAGCCTCCTACAGACAGGTCACTGTCTTGGCATCCCCAGTGCTGACACCCTCATAGTACATCTCAGGAAAAGCCGCTTTCTCTGGCATCTTTCCAAAATGGTCTTGGGCTGGACACGCCCAACTTTATCACAACCCAGCACAACAGAGGTGTCCCCTGGTGTCATTTCCAAGCAGGTGGTAACTGGTGGTCACACCACAGCAGGGCCTCCTCCTGGAGAGGTCCCTGGGACAGGTGGTCATTACTGGTAATGACATCGCTTGAAGAGGCACAGTCCCTGTGATGGCGCCATCGGGCAAGGCACCTATTCTGGTGATGGCATCACAGGAGGGAGGCAAAATCCTGTGACAGCACTGTGGGAAGGAGGCCTAATCTTTAGTGAGGACACACGGCAGGGCACGGTCCCCTGCAGTGTGTTCCAGGAAAATGGCTTAGTCTGTAGTCATGGCATCGTGGGGCAGAGGCATCTTCTCCACAGCAGAGAAACATCTGGACAGTTTCAAGAGGCCTTGGAGCTCAGGATGATATCAAGAAGTCTCAAGAAGTGGGAGACTTGTCTCTGCAGTGACATCACAGAAGAAATCTTTGTTTCTAGGGATGATGGGATGGGACAAGGCATTGTCTGTGGTGACATCACAGGGAAGGAGTCTCTGGTGATGTCATGCAAAATGGACACAGCCTCTAGTGATGACCTCACGGGCAGGCCTCTTCCTCTGTGGTGACCTCATAGGAAGGAGGTTTAGTTCCTGCAATGACATCATAGAACACAGACATATTTGCTAGCGATGACCTCATGTACAGGCCTCTTCCTCTGCGATGACATCATGGGAAGGAGGCCTTGGTTCAAACAGTGACAAAGTAGGAGGAGAGATCTCATCTACTGTGACATCCCAAAAGGAGGCGTGGTCTCCGATCCAAGGGCCCATCTGGTCTCAGACCCTTGGTGTGTATGATAAGCCTGTGATGGAGATCTGGGCTGGGAGGAGGGGGCCTCAGAAGCCGCAGCCCCCAGCGCTCTACCCTGGCCTCAGACAGTCACTTCATTCTTGCTGGCAGTGCGCAGGTGCTGTGGCAGGTGGTGCCCAGGAATGAACTGAAGCTGCTCCAGGGTTCCCTGGCGCTGGAAGGGTGGCCGGCGGGCCAGTGTGCCCCCACCCCCCCCTGCATCGGACATCCAGGCTGGCTGAGGAGAGCCATGAAGGGCGTGGTGATGGTGGGCATGCAGGCCTGATGGAGGCAACCCATGCAGTGGTGTGGGGGGGCCCCCCAGGCCCCAGCAGCAGGTTGGAGTGTGAGGCAGCCAGGCTGGCCCTGGTGGTGGGGTCTGGAGGCAGTGCAGGACTTCGTGGTGGTGACAGCAGGTGCTCTCGACTCTGGCGGAGGGCCTCCGGTGAGGACAGCAGCAGGTGTTCCTGAGACACCAGCCGCGCTCGAGGCAATGTGAACTCATAGCGGGAAGCTCTGCCATCACCCAGCAGATGCTCCTGAGACATAACCCGCCGGGGGTTGGGTGCCGGTGCCAGGCCCAGCTCTTCGGGACCACCCCAGCCATCCATGCGGTAGCCACCTCCAGTACCAGGCCGCCGCAGTGCATGCAAAGGCAGGGTTCCACGGGGCATCTCTAGATGTCTGCGCTTCAGGTAGGCTTCGTCTAGATCTTTCTCAGCTGGAGGAGAAGAAAAGACAGATCCCATGACAACCCAGAGCATCCTCAACCGTATCACACTCCACCTAGGAGGTTTTTTTTTCTTTAAAGATTTATTTATTTATTACACATACAGGTTGTGCCTGCATGTATGCCTGCAGGCCAGAAGAGGGCACCAGATCTCATTAGAGATGGCTGTGATGGTTGCTGGAAATTGAACTCAGGACCTCTGGAAGAGTAGCCAATGCTCTTAACCTCTGAGCCATCTCTCCAGTCACCGCACCCAGGAGGTCTTAATGTTTGAGCAACAAGAGTCAGCAAGCTAAGCAGGGCATGGTGGTTCACACCTGCAATCCCAACTCTAGGGAAGCTGGGTTTGAGGTCAGCCTGTGCTACACAGTGTGTTCGAAGACTCATTCTCAGAACAATAAAAAAAAACAAAAAACCCAACCCAAAATATTTCAGGTAATACTAGGAAAAAACTCGGTAGGAAGATTGGAAGCTTTTGAGCTCCCCACCACCCCACTGCTGTCCTTGGAACTCAACACACCTTCCCACCCCAGCCCCGCCATTGGCTAAGTTCCCTTTCCCCAAGCTCACCCAATCTCTTGAGAGAGGAGTAGCGATTCAGTTCTGATTTCACAGCAGCCTCATAGGATGGGGGAAGATGCGAGAGGTTGTGGAAGGATCGAGAGCAGGACAGCGTGGAGTAGTGCAGGGAGGGGCTGGGTGGTGGCATGGCTCGCCAGTCTGTGGCGGGGGAAGACCAGGTTAGTGCAGCCTTTCTTCCTCAGAGCAGGTTCCAGAGCCTCGCCCTCCTCCCTCAGACCCAGGGATCCAGCGCCCAGCCCTCCTCCCTCAGACCCAGGGACCCAGCGCCCAGCCCTCCTCCCTCAGACCCAGGGACCCAGCGCCCAGCCCTCCTCCCTCAGACCCAGGGACCCAGCGCCCAGCCCTCCTCCCTCAGACCCAGGGACCCAGCGCCTAGCCCTCCTCCCTCAGACACAGGTTCCCAAAGCCAAACCCTCCCTCAGACCCAAGAATCCAGAGACCAACCCTCCTCCCCTAGGCCCGGAAGTCCAGACCCCAGTCCTCCTCCCTCAAGCCCAAAGGCCAGATTCCATCCCTCCCCCTGATATAGGAATCCAGGTCTTACCCCTCCTCCCTGAGACCCAGGGTCCAGTAGCTCTTTGCCCTTCTCCTTTAGACCCAGGAGATCCTGCCATCCCCGCCCCGCGCAGACTCAAGAGTCTGAGGAAGAGTCCAACCCTTCTCCCTTAGACCTAGGATTTCAGACCCCAGCCCGCCTTTCTCAGACCCAGGGGTCCACGCTGTAACCATTCTCCCTCGGACCCGAGATTTCAGGCTCCAGCCTTCCTCCTTCAGAGGTCTGGGGCTTGGGAGGTGAGAGATCTGGGGTTCTAGCCTGCGAGAGCTCCAACCTTTAGGAGCCCCTCGTTTCCCACCACAGTGGACAGGGTTGTGGTTGAGGATGAAATCACATTCCAGGTTGGGGACCGCTGGCATTTGTCAGCACCCACTGAATCCTGGCCCCAGCTGGGGATGCATTCCACGCATCTTCCCAAAACTTGACGGAAGGAGATCACCACTTCCGGTGTCCTCTCGAGGACACTGCAGCTGCCTTGGTGGCCAGCCCCACGTGAGCATCGGCTCACGGGGGTCTTACTGGGGCTCCACCCAGCACCAGGCTGGGGCTGCCCACAGTGAGGGCCTGAAGGACCCCGACTCCCAGGGCGCCTCGGCCCTCTGCGTACCCAGTGTGGCAGCGCGGTGCTTGGGACTGTTGACGTTGTAGTGCAGGTTATCTGAGGGACCGAGAAGGGAGGTGACGTCACTGTCATCGCCATCCCAATTGACACTTGCCTGGAAGTGTGTCACTTCTGGCTCCCAGTTTCGTGCCGCTCCCACCCCCTCATTAGAGCCCCACAGGTTGACTTATTCTATCGGTCCCATCGAGGAAACAGAGAATGGGGGCTCAGGATTATGGCTGAGAATGAGATGTCCCTCTTATTCACCCCGATACCCAGGCCAGAACTCTGTTGGTCTCCGTATCACCTCTTGGTCTCTCACCACTCAGACCTGGTGGCCGCTCCTGACTCCACTTCTGTGCCTTGACAGACACCCTCTCTCTGAATCATCAGATGTGCCAGTTTGAGGTGGGAAGCCCTGTAGCGGCTGTCCCTCGGGCACTCAGATGCCTTCTGTGGGTCACCATCCCCAACAGGAAAAGTGGACCATGTGGGCGGTGCCCGAGGCTTGCCACAGGGCTGTTGCACATTCTGTAATACTGGTCTCAATGCCTCAAATCTCTTCCTTCACCTCTTTGCCTGAAGAATGAAACCTCCCTCAAGATCTAGCTCGAGCCTTCACAAAGTGGCTCATGACTGCAGCCCCAGTACAGAGGAGGCTGAGACGGAAGAACTGCCATGAATTTAGGGTCGGCCCAGGCTACAGAAGCTCCCGGCAGCCTGCGGCACAGTGTGATACCTTATATTAGGAAAAAAAAATTAAACCTGATGCTGTAATCCTAACATTTGAAAGATGTAGGAAGGAGGATTAGAAGTTCAAGTTCAGCCGGGTGGTGGTAGCACACGCCTTTAATCCCATTTAATTCCAGCACTCCAGAGGCAGAGGCAGGCAAATTTTTGTGAGTTTGAAGCCAGCTTGGTCTACAGAGTGAGTTTCAGGACAGCCAAGACTACCCAGAGAAACCCTGTCTCGAAAAACCTGTCTCCTCCCTGCAGCCCTGAATGGGCCCAGACCCTCTTCTATCGCTGCATGGGCTGTAACCCCGCCTCCAGAGCCTCGTTCATCTCATCTCTTTCCTCAACATAGGTTGCAGATTCCAGAACATAGTTCTTTTACCTCATCTTTATGTTCTTTTTCTTTATTTCTTTTTTCTTTTCCTCTTTTCAAGACAAGGTTTCTCTGTAATTTCGGAGCCTGTCCTGGAACTCACTCTGTTGACTACACTGGCCTCAACCTCACAGAGATCTGCCTGCCTCTGCCTCCCAAGCACTGGGATTAAAGGTGTGTGCCACCACCACCACCTGGTATCATCATTTTTTTTAAAGGTTTCACTGTGTAACCCTGACTGGTCTTGACCTCACAGAGATTCACCTTCTTCTGACACCTGAGTGCTGAGATCAAAAGCATGAACCACCAAACCTGACTTCCATTTTATGTTTTTTCAGGCTGGAGAGGGGAGCCAGAGCTCTATGCGTGATAAGTAAACATGCTATCACTGAACTACATCCCCAAATCCCTTCCTTTTGGGTGCTAGGCAAGTGGTCTACCCATGGGTCCCACTTCCAGCTCCTCACTGGTCCATTCTACCCCTGAGCTGCATTCCTACCCCTTGGTTTTCTGGGCTAGGTTCCTGCTATTTAACCCAGGCTGCTCTCCACCTTCTGACCCTTCTGTCTCAGCCCTCACTGAGTTCTGAGATCACAACTGAGTGCTTCGACATCTCACTGCTTTGCTCCCTGCTTGAAACACCTCAGTGGTTCCCCACTGATTTCAGAGCGGGGACCTGAGCTCAGCCTGGCACCAGAGAAGCCATGATGTCTGCGATCTCAGGCGTAAGAGCCCCGTAAGTTCCGCTGCAGCCAGGCAGAGTTCCTGCAGCTAAAGCTACTCTTCTCTCTGGGAAAGGCCCGCCCACCTCCCTCTCACCGCCCTCCCCATTTCCTGTCTCAAACAAGACCGGAATTTTTCTTGTCCACTATGGCCCCTGGGATTTCTCTCAGGATGAGTAGAATGGGCGGTGAAGGGAGAGGGTCAAGGCTGATGGATGGAGACCAGAGTGGGGCCAAGGAACCAAGTGGGAGAGGGGCGGCACATGAGGAAGAAGGGCAGAACCACAGGGTTGAGGGCATGACCAGAGATGAGATTGCATCTGTCACTTGCACTCACCGAGGTTGGAGGGCTTCATGGTGTTGTAAAGGTTCTTGGGTGTCCTGGGAGGCATGCTTTCTGGGCCTCCTAGCCCTGGGGTCAGAGAGCTGCTTCGGGCCCGGTCTGGGCGGGTTGTAGGTCCTGCTTGATGCCTCAGAATGTCCACCAGAGCTCTGAAAATGGTGGATGGATGGATGGATGGGTAGTCAGGGACTGGGATGGGAGGGACATGGAGAGGCCCAGGCTTCTTTCCCCCTCCCTATTCTCTTCTGTAGGGAGTCTGCAGGGCAGAGAGATGTAGTCCATCTTTGACTAGGCACTTTTTTTCTCTTTTGGTTTTTCGAGACAAGGTTTCTCTGTAGCTTTGGAGCCTGTCCTGGAACTAGCTCTTGTAGACTAGGCTGGTCTCGAACTCACAGAGACCTGCATGCCTCTGCCTCCTGAGTGCTGGGATTAAAGGCGTGAGCCACCACCATCTGGCTAGGCCTTCTAAGGTCCACCTTTCTCAGCCACACTTCCTGACTGACATATTCCTCCAAGAACTCTTTCTGTGGTCCATCCACATACGTGTTCCTGTGTTGTCTTGCCCCACCATGAACCTTATTACTGTTTCTTGGGTGGCCTTCCTCGTTGCAATGAAAGATGCCCTACTCGTTCACTTAGGCGAACCTCAAACCTTTTGGAACTTTTCCCCTTTCCAGTCCTCCCAAGTAGACCTCCACAATACATCACCATCATTTCACTGCTCCGCGCCTCTCCCACCCGGAAATCACGGTCGGCCCCCATACAGGATGTCTAGGTATTGCAATGGCCTCTGTCCACCTCTAGTGGCTCTTCATAGCACAGAGAAGAAAAGCAGCCCCTTTCTGCTCCGCCTCAGACACCACGTGCACACCGGACACCTCTGGAATGTGTCTGTGCCCTCTGCCTGGAACGACCTCACACAGTAGCTGCTTGACTTTTATCTCTAATTCCTTCAGGGTCCTGCTCAGACTCTTTCCGATCTTCAACTAAACAAACCTCTCCCTGAAACCAACACTCCTTCTCTTAACACTGTACATTGGTCCCCCCCCCCCCAGCAGTTGTCAACGTCTAGAGTTACGTGGCATATAGGCTTTCTGGTCTACCACAAATATTTTATGAACATTTACTCAGCTAGGACTCTATATGAATCAGCTCAGTTATTCTTTAGAATCCGAACAAACGGAGGTCTGTTTTTAGCCCTACTGTCTATGCGAGGAACCCTAGGCACAGAGACCCCACATCACATAGATCACAAGCAGAATGCTTGGGCTTGGGACACAGGTTTATTCAGGATGGTAGGGCTTTTGTCCCATTCTGTATCCCCAGCTACTGTCCCACAGAAAGTTTTTTTTTTTTTTTTTTAAGAAATATTGGTTTAATGAATGAACTCTCCCATCCCAATTCTTCTCTATAGCCAGGCCCCAGTTAATTCCCACCACTAACTTGGACCCCACCCATCCATGAAGCCACACCTTAAAGCTTCCACCTCCCACAGCGCAGGCCCCGCCCCCAAGAGCCACCCCTATCGCCCAAGCCACACCCCCAGTCAGGTTGCTGGGCCTCTCAATGCCCAGCTTCACCTCCCAGCAGTAAGGCACCGCCTCCATCAGATTGCTTGGCCTCCCAGTGCCCCGGCTGCTGCTGCGTGCTCCCTCCTGTCCCTCCAGCCCCTCCGCATGCCTACCTGGGCACGTTGATCTCCCGGTGCGCTCTGGGCGCACGCGACGCCTTGCTGAAGGCCACTTTGGCACCGACGCCCACCGCCAGGGCGAAGCTGATGACTCCGCACACTACGTAGGCCGTGCTGCCCCCGGGGCCCTCGCCCCCACGACCCCCAGCGCCCCCGGCCCGACCCCCTTCCAGCCACCCTGCCTGGCCCGGTCCCGGGCCCCCGCCCGCACCCCCAGCGCCCCCGGCGCCTCCGGCTAGAGGCGGAGGCGTGGTGGCCCAGCGTGGCGTGTCGTAGTTGGAGCAAGAGGCCTGCGCCAGGCGCATGTGGCGGTGCTCGCAGCAAAAGCGGTAGTGGCAGGTGCCGCAGCAGAAGCGGTAGGAGCCAGTGCTGCAGTTGAAGGTGGCGTCGTACTGGCCCATGACATCGTAGTAGCCGTGGCAGAGCTCGGCCGGAGGGGGCGCCCGTGCCGCTGCACCCGCGCCACCCGCGGGGCTGGTCTTGGTGGCGTTAGCGCCGGTGCCCGCCGGGCTCCCGCCGCCCGACAGAGCCCCGGTTAGGCGCCGCAGGTGCGCGAGGAGCGCAGGTAGCGGGCCCGGTGCCACTGCGCTCGTATCGTTGGATGGGCGCGCCCTGGCTGGACCCGCGGCGGAGGCCAGCAGCGCGATGCTCCCGAGAAGCAGCAGGGCCCGCATGGTGCGCGCCGGGACGCCAGGCTGCGGATCCCGGAGCTGAACTGCAGGGGTGGAAGGGGAGGGCAAAGGGAGCAACGAGAGGGGAGTGAAACGGGAGAAAAGAAAGGTCGGCGGGGATGGAGGAGGGGCTTGTAGAAGTTATAACGAAGGGAAGACTTGACAGAGAAGGAAGGTGTGAAGGCAGAAGGCGGAGGGGGAGTTGAGGAAGATGTGTGGGAGGGGGTGGTGAGCGGCAGCCGGGGACCGCGGAGTCCAGGAAGGAGGGAAAGAAGAGAGGGAAAGAAAGAGAAGGGAGGGCAGAAAGAGGTATAGGGAAGAGATGATGTGGGGCAGCAAGGCAATAGAGGAAGCAGATGTGAGGAGGGGAGGAGGGAGGGAGAAAGAGAGAGAGGGAATGAGAATATGAAAATTAGTTCAGAGCCAAGCCACGAGCTAAGCCTTGTTCTCAACATGGGTGCAGGAACACATAGTGAAGTGGGCAGTCATCATACTGTCTTGTCCTATGAACCTGTAGAACAGCTGACAGGCATGCAGGTGATGTCCCTGTGTGACAACCTGAGATGCCTCCTGGTACTGGGGAAGAAAAAAAAAAGAGCCTGGTATGATGACACATGCCTGTAACCTCAGCACTCTGAAGGCGGAGGCAGGAGGATTATCTGAAGTTTGAGGCCAACCTGAGCTATAGAGTTAAGTTTCAGGCCAACCAAAGATACATACGGAGACAAACAAACAAGCCTACAAAGGAAAGTTGTCTTGGTAATGGGGACACAGTATAGTTGGGAACTACTGGCTTACAGCTATTTGGTTCTCAATTCTCCAAACATTCCCTAACTCTTTCACACACGCGCACACGCACGTGTATGCGCACGATTTCATATACAAAAGTGTCACTGCTGTTCACAGTTTGGGAAAAAACATGTTCGATGTGGGAGTGATAAGAAGAGAAATGTAACTGGGGAGGTGGGTCAGAAGGGCAGGTCGGTTAGCTGTCTCCATGGCAACGGTCCAGGCAGGTCAGGAACAGACCAGAGTGGGCAGGAGAAGTTACAGGGGTGTAAAGACAGTCTGGCAGGGAGCCGGGAGAGCAGAGCTCCACCACAAGGCAGGATAAGCAGCTCAGAGCCGGGGCTGCAGGCAGAGGCAGGCTCTGGGTGGCTCCCCTCAGAATCTACCCCTCTTCTCGAATGGCATCTTGACAAACCCCAGAGAGACCAGCTGCCCAGGAGCTTCCTTCCACAGACTCAGCACGAAGGCTGTGCCTAGTGCGTGGGACAGGGACTCCTGGAAACAACCCTTGGATCCATGCCTGAGGATCCTGACCACCCTCCCCAAGCTGTCAGGAGCATCAAGGCTGGAACCTCGAATAAAGCAAGTGCACAGTTTCCTGGGGGTTTAGGGTTGACCTTCCAGAGAGATGAGGGAGCGGCTAGACAGAATTGTCACGTGTGCTCAGACAACTGAGGAGAAACATTGAGAAGTGACAGACCCATAGGGAACTAAAACAGCAGATGGGGGGAAATGTATTAAAGAAAAAAATCATTAGGTGATTTTATGTTTTGTTCTGTCCACTGTGCATGCCTGCATGCCTCTCTCTCTTTCTCTCTCTCCTCTGTGTGTGTGTAACTACTGTCAACCAAAGTGCTAGACAGTTAGTACGGGAAATGGTTTTGGAGTACTGGGGTTTCCTAAGATTTGGCTCCAACTCTTCTATCACATGGAGTCTCAACTTTTTTCTTTTAAACCACTGAGTCTCACTCTAATCCAGGCTGACCTGTAACTCACTATGTAGCCCAGGCTAACTGGAAACCAGTGAATCATTCTGCCTTAGCTTCCCAAGAATTGAGATTACAGGTGAATGAATGCTCTCTCTCTCTCTCTCTCTCTCTCTCTCTCTCTCTCTCTCTCTCTCTCTCTCTCTCTCTCTCTCTCTCTCTCCATCCCTTCCTCCTTTTTCCTTCCATCTCTTCCACTCCTTCCAGCCACTCTTCTGCCTTCCTGTCCTTCCTTCTCCTTACTTTTTGCTTGATATTATTGTAATAAAGTCTATGGAGCCCTTGCTGGCTTGAAACTCACTATGTAACTAAGGCTAACATTGAACTCCAATCCTGCCTCTACCTCCGGAGTGAGTGCATGCCTGGCCTTCAACTTAGCTTTAGGTTAGACCTCTTCCCCTAAACTCTAGCCTAGAATATTTCACGGCTTACTGGGTGCTCTCACATGGGTGTTTATAGGTACTTTAGAAGTGCCTTGGTTCACTTGGTTGAAGAGTTTGGTGACACATAAAAAAATTAAACAGATCTGGTGGCCATCCAGTCTGCTTGAGATGCTGAGGCAGAAAGTTTGCAAACTCAAGACCTGCCCGAGTACATAGTGAGTTCAAGGCCAGCCCAGTTTAGCAAGACCCTGACTCAAAAAGCGAGCTGGGCGGATAGCTCAGTGATAGAGCACTTGCGTAGCATGCTGGAGGCTGGGGGTTTAATCCTAAATACCACACACATATTAATTGTAAGTTACCATAGAAACCAGCAATTCCACTTTTTTGTGTTCACCCCCAAAGAACTAAATACATATGAGTATACAAAATGCACGCACCAAAGTCCATAGTATCTCTATGCATTATAAAGAGAAAGCAGAACTGACTCAGGGAAACAGACAGCTGGATAAACTGATATGATCCATCCATATAGTAGACTATTACTCAGCCTTGAAGAGGAGTTACACCCAGAACTACGGATGCTACAACACAGATGCATCTCCAAGCTGTGTGCTAAGGAAAAGTAGCCAGAAATGAAACGTTACATAGTTTATAAGCTCACTGACATGAAATGCCAACAATAGTCAAGCCCATGTAGACAGAAATCCTATTACTTATATATTATAGCTGGAAGGGAGGGCTTCATACACAGAGGGCTTCCTTTTGCAGTGGTGAGAATGTTCTGGAACTAGAGCAGGCAAAGTGACTCAGTGGGTAAAATTGCTTACTGTTAAGCTGGCAACCTCGATTGGATCCCCTGGGTTTCAGATGGAAGAAAGGGAAAAGGGGATTCCTAAAAGTTGTTCTCTGACCTCTGTATGTGAACCATGGCGCACATGCATGTGTGTACATGAGCACACACACACAATTAAAATAAAGTTGATCATCACACAACATAGGGAATGACAGATATCACTGAGTTGTACATTTTAAGGTGCTAAATCTAAATTTAATTTTTTCCCAATTTTTAATTAACAATTTTTGCCCACTCCAATCAGTTTCCCGTGCCTCCCCCCTTCTCCCCGTCCCTCTTGCCATCCTCTCTTTTTCCCCTCACCCTCTCCTCCTCTGTTTATCTTCAGGAAAGGGCAGGCCTCCCGTGCATATATCAGCCAGCCATGGCATTATCAAGTTGCAGTGAGACTACGCACCTCCTCTCCTATTAAGACTGGACAAGGTGGCCCAAGAGCAGGAAAGGGTCCCAAAAGCAAGTAACAGAGTCAAAAACAGCTCAGGCTGTCACTGCGAGGAGCCCCACAAGAAGTCCAAGTTACACAACTGTAACGTGCAGAGGGCCTAGGTCAGCAAACTCTCTGGATGGCGGCTCAGACTCTGTGAGCCCCTATGAACCCAGGTTAGTCGATTCTGTGGGTTTTCTTGTGGTGTCCCCTCCTCTCTGGCTTCCTCCCCCTCTCCGGCAGGATTCCTGGAGGACTGTTTGGTTATGGGTCTCCGCATCTGTTGCCATCACTTTTCTGAGCATTTTTGTTGTTTTGTCTTTTGAAACAGTGCTTGGAACTCACTATATAGACCAGATTGGCTTGAACTCATAGAGATCCACCTGCCTCTGCCTTCAAGTGCTGGCATTAAAGGTGTGTGCCTCTACATCCAACCACATTTTACCCAAAATCTTTAAAAATGGAGGCAGGCACGATAGCGCCAGCTATCATGGGAGGTAGAGGCAGGAGGGTCAGAGTTCAAAGCACAGTGAGTTCAAGCTTAATCATGACTACATGAGACCCTGTCTTTAAAAACAAACAGCAGGTGGCACACACTTTAATCCGACACTTGGGAGGTACAGACAAGCAGATTTGTGAGTTTGAGGGGCAGCCTGATCTACAGAGTGAGTTCCAGGACAGCCAGGACTGTTTCACAGAGAAAACCTGTCTCAAAAAAGCAAAAACAAAAAACCAAAATGGGTAGATGACATCAACAACTTCCCTGTTGAGACTGTCTTGACTTCTTGCCTCAGTCTACCCAAAGTACCCGAAGTATTCGCCCTTTCATTTTCCTCTAGGCCAGCACTTCTCAGCCTTCCTAACACCGCGACCCTTTAATATAGCCCCTCCTGTTGTGGTGACCCCCAACCATAAAATTATTTTCATAATTCATAAGTTCATAACTGTAATTTCGCTACTGTTATTAATTATATATAAATATCTGTTTTCCAACAATCTTAGGCGACCCCGAGAGCCCAAAGGGGTTGAGAATCATTTCTCTAGGCCATTCTAGGGTCATGCCCAAGAACTCTCTACTTTCTCGCCCTTAGCTCTTGCTGCTGCCTGTGTGGCAGATCTCTGCCTGCCAGCCACCCCCCCACCCCGTTCAGCACCTCTCACCGAGCATCCCAGCCAGTCCCCAAGCAGCCCCAGACCTGCTGGGGTTCCCGGTCCTGCTGGGTGTCTTCTAGAGTTCTTGTGCATTTGTCACGGGATGCACACCTTGTCTTGCTATGCATCTTTCACGCCTAGACTAGAACGTCCATGAAGGTGGATGGTTGGATCTACATCTCTGCTTTTCTACAGCACTCAGAATCAGTGTCTGGTACATGTAAATGCTTGGGAGAACATTTATATCTCGGGAAATGTTGAAGCAGGTATGAGAGGCGGATATTCATATCCCACCCACCCTCCAGATTAGAAAAAAATTTAAGAGCTTCTATCGGTTTCCTATGCCCCACAGTGCTCAGACTTGGGGCTAGTCTGTAAACCTGGGTCTCCAGGTACTAGTCTAGATGGCTTTATCCCACACACAGAGAAGGGAGGGGAGACACCTAGAGAGTCAGTCTTTCTGAGAGTGGCAGACACAGCCCTATAGATCCCTTCATTCTTTGAGCACTGACATGTACAATGAGAATTTGGCTGAAAGAATGAAAGCCATCTGGACTGATGGGGCGGAAGGCAGCTGTCTCCCTTGCTCAAAGGCTGGGAGTTGACAGAGGACAACCATCTGCAGATGCAGCAGCCAGTGCAGACACTGGAGACGGGGGAACTGGTTCTCTGTTTCCCTCACACAACACCGCTCAGACTCATAACAGGATCGATACATAACAGACCACAGGACACCTAAGCAGTGGCCCCAAAGCAAGGACACTCAGTGTCATCCTGGCGATGCACCGATACCTCCTTCCAGAGCACGTGTGTGACGGTGTGCACACACACATCACTCTACACGGACATACAAACATGTGCATGTATTTTAGCCTTCAGTACCCAAGACTCAGATGTCAAGGCACACCAGAGACATTACACCCGAGGCCAGCTCCCTGCGCTGGCGCAGGCAGGCAGGCATCCACGCTCATCCTATCTCTGTCATGCAGCCTTCTAGGTGCAAGCACACTCCGGGTCAGCTGTGCAGAATCTGCAACTGGCTTGTGAGAACTCCTGTGGAGCCTACATACCCGCCCCATTCCCTACTCCGCCCCCAGCCCTAGACCGCCCCCAACCTCTAGTTCTCACTCACAAGTCAATGTCCTCCTCCACTACCAGAGGGGGCGGGTGGAAAGGGAGGCCCAAACCCCCGGTTCTTCCAGCTGCTGCACCTTGCTTGGTTCTCAAATCCAGCCCAGGACTTGAGAGATGCAAGGAACAGAGAAAGAAAGCCAGATTTGAGAGAGGAAGCCCCCAACAAGTCCTATCCCATCCCTGCTAGCTGGGGGTGGAGAATCTTGGCTAGGATGGCGGAAGTGGGTTGGGCTGGGAAGAGTGGAGTGCCTCCTGAGGGTCCTGGAAGAGAACAGCAGCAGGTGGGGGAGGCTGGTGAAGGGACAGAGGAACAGGATCCAGGAAGAGGGGAACATAGAAACAAAGAAGAAGACAGAGAAAGAAAGAGAGTGGGAGACCCAGAGAGGGAGGAACAGAGATGCCGGGGAGTTGGGGTGGGGGGGGGGGCAAGAGAGTGAGAGAAGTGAGACCCAGAGAGGGAGGGCATAACCAACAAGGACCAAAGCCTCTAAAATGGCCTGAGTGGGGTCTGCAGGTGGCAGTGGTGGAGGCGGAAGCGGGAGAGCAGATCAGGGCAGGGGTTGGAGAGCAATTGGAGGGGGTTCCTAGGAATCTCGGGGATTGGGAAGGCAGTTTGAGGTAGGAATGCGGAAATCAGGCAAAACTGAAGACCTGTGGAAGAAGGGAGGGAAGCGGAGCCGGTCCTGGCTACCGGGAAAGATCCCCCAAATCCTCGCCAGAGGAAAGAGTGGGTCTCCCCCACCCCCCCGCATTACATGCAGCTCTACTCTATCTGGGCTGTCTGAGGTCCCTGCCTAGACAGACACTCAGTACATCCTCTTGTCAGGACCCCTGCCTCCATCCAACCGGCTGTTTTCTCTCTCCTTTTAACCCGACTCTGCCATCGGGTCCTTGATTCGGTCCCTCTGCATCTCTGCGTCTGTCTGGGGCTCTGTCCCGGATCTCTGTCTGGGGCCTCCATCTCCAGCCTCCCCCGCCTGGAGCTGTATCCTCCCTGTAGTCTCCACACCCAGTACTTCTGTCAGGGGCTCTCAATCTCTGCACGCCTGTCCCAGGCTTCTGTCTGATTCCCATCACGGCATTGCCTCCCCATCCCAGCCCTTTGAGACCCCTACTCTTAAGCAGGGTGGGTGGGGGGCGTTGCGGAGGGAGCTGTGTGTTCCCGGCGCAAAATAGACTCCCGTTGCCATGGCGACGCGAGCGCGGCCTCGAGACGCAGGCTTCGGGCTGGGTGTGCGGAGGGGACACCTGGATCCGGAAGGCGGGGGCCGGGGCTACGACGCCCGTGTCCCAAAGGGCTCCGGAGGATTGGTACTCCTAGGTCCCCGGGGAGGGTATGCTGGACTAGGGGTGACAGGCCTTTTGGGAGGGGGCTGGGCTGCCAGGATCCGCGGTGGTGGTGGGGTGAGTCTGATTGTCAATGGGATCGGACTGGTTCGTGCATCCTTGGCGGACACAGGATGCCTTCTAAGGGCTTCCAAGACTGGGGAAGGAATCTGTAAATCTTGGGTGAGGGTTTGACGCGGTGGAGGTTGAGGGGGGCGTCTGTAGAGTTTCAACACTCTGATCTCCTTAGGGGCTGCAGAATTCTGCGTCTTGGGCGAGTACGAACCACTGAGCAGCAGCTGTCCATCCCATCTATCCATCCATTCATACACTTGTCCTTTCCTCTCTATTCCCCTCTTTCCCCCGTGCCTCAGTTTCCCCCTTATCACCAGGTACGGATGCGCTCACCTCACTTTCCGGATGCGGGACCCTCGGGGAATCGGGGGTGGTAGCGTGGGGGCAAGCCAAGGGAGGCAGCGCGAGCGCGTGTCTGCCAGCCAGCGGGGCTGGGCGCGCGCGCGCGCCGATGGGGGTGGGGGCGGCAGGCAGCGTGGCGGGGACCCTGGCCGGCAGCTCTTTCTCGTGCAGATGCGCACCGGCCCCCCCAGTGCAGATGTGGCCGCCGCCAGCCCTTGCCTGTGTCTCGCCGGCTTGGAGCTCAGAAGAGGCGCCTCCCCCACCCCACTTGCAGGAGACCCCACTTTCTTCCTCCCACAGACCCCTGTAGCCCCTCTGATGCCCCCCAAACCCAATAATGGTTCGGTCCTCAGCCACATCAATGTTTATTCTCTGAGACCGGGTCCCAGTTGTGACATTCCTTCCCCCTCCTTTTCCCGCTCCGTGAAGTGGCCCGGGGCCCAGCCCCGCCTCCACCTTTTCCTTAGCCAATTCCCACCCAGCAACAGGAGTCTCATTTGCATTTCCGGGACCAACTGTCCAATAAGAAGGCAAAACCACGCCTTCTCCCCCACGGGGGCAGTTCTCCTGGCGGACTGCACCACTCTTGGGATCCATGGATGAAGAAAAAGGCATCCATCAACGTCTGGGTGACAAGGAGGGTGGGTCCTTCCTTCAAGTCAGGGCCTGGAGTTTAGCAACAGGGGGTTGTTCTTGCCTTGGAAGAAGCTTGGAAGTCCGATGTCTGGGACTGGCTCCTTAATGATCTTCTGAATCTGCAGGCAGAGGAGGTCAAGAAGTCAAGAACCGTCCTCCCCATTTTCATGATATCGAATCCAAGGAGCACCTCTTCATCTTCATCCCCTTATTATTCCGACAGCATCACTTCTCCAGTCAACCACTTAGAAGTTTTCTTGGTGGCCTCTTCCTCACACTCGCCAGATTGAGCTACACCCCACCCCCATGTTGGTCTGCTCTGTTGCCTTGGACCACTAAGGGTGGAGGAATGTTCTTTGGGCTCTCTTGCCAACACTGCCCTCTTCTTCACCAATCTCAACCTTCCCATCATTCCTTTAAGCCCTCACTTCCCACACAGACCCACACTGTGAGCATGGACTCTCAATTCACTCACACAAGTGTCTCTTGGTTGAACAGGAGGAACCAATCCCATTACCGTCAACCAGCCAGTTCAGTCAAGTGTATCTCCAGAATACTAAACAAAATCCGCAAATCCCGCATTTCCACTGCCTCTTCCCAGTTAAGTCCCACTACTGACCAGAGGAGGCATGAAAGCTGGCCTCTCCTCCTTTTGTTTTTTATGGAGGTGGGTCTTGTGTTAATCTGTTGCTTTCATTGGTTAATTAATAAAGAAACTGCCTAGGCCCATTTGATAGGCCAACCCTTAGGTGGGTGGAGTAAACAGAACGCTGGGAGAAAGAAGCTGAGTCAGGGAGTCGCCATGATTCTCCCACTCCAGACAGACGCAGGTTAAGATCTTCCCTGGTAAGCCAACTAGTTGTGCTACACAGAATATTAGAAATGGGTTAGATCAATATGTAAGAGCTAGCCAATAAGAGGTTAGAACTAATGGGCCAGGAAGTGTTCAAAAGAATACAGTTTCCGTGTAATTATTTTGGGGCATAAGCCATGCGGGTGGCCGGGTGCCGGGGACGCAGCCCCGCCGCTCTTATTACAACATGTTTTTTTTTTGTTTTGTTTGTCAAGACAGGGTTTCTCTGTAGCTTTCGAGCCTGTCCTGGAACTAGCTCTTGTAGGCCAGTCTGGCCTCGAACTCATAGAGATCCACCTGCCTCTGCGTGCGCCACCACTGCCTGGCCAGCTCCTATTCTTTTCTTTTTTTCTTTTAAATGAAGCATAGTTGAAGTTTATTAAGATATTTTAAAACAGATTTTAGGAACAAAGAGAGTTGTTTTTTCTCTTCCTGCAGCCCCAGTAGCCTCTGGGATTCTCTAGTAGGAAGAAGACAAACCCCAAAGCATGCATGCAGTCTTACCAAGAGGGAGCTGACTCCTACCCTATCCACTCTGGGGCTCTGTGGACAAGGCAAACACTCCTCACACAGGCTTTCTTTACTTCTTGTAAAGAAATAAATGCTGGTGTTGCTGGGATACAGCGTAGGGCCTTGCCAAGGCTAGACAGCTGCCTGACAGCAGCAACATCCATGAACTGCTCTGGGGCACCCCATTAGCTGGGCTATTGTGCAACCCCAAATCTTTCCTAAGAGTTTCCCTCTCCTCCCCAACCTGCCAGTGTTGGCCACACTCAGCCACACACAATTCTTGGAAGAAGGCAAATTCAGCCCTAGCTCTTGACCTTGGCTCCAGATACCTCCTGGAACAGTCTCCCGGTCTCCGGCTCAAGGCTTCCCATTCTTTCACTCCTCTTCACAGTCCCGCTCCAGGTTATATTGTTACTGAACATGAGGCGACCTTTTTCTTTTGGGGTGGGGAACAGGGTCCAACATAGCACCACTCAAATTTACCAAGTAGCCAAGGATGACCCTGCTTGCCTGCACCTCAAGAGTGCCACAACGGGGTGGTAGTGGAGCACACCTCTAACCCCAGACCTCGGGAGGCAGAGGCAGGCGGATCCCCATCAGGATAGCCTGGTCTCCACATTAAGTTCCAAAGGACAGTCTACATAAGTGAGACTCTATCTCAAAAGCAAAGCAACAGCAGGGCGGTGGTGGCGCACACCTTTAATCCCAGCGCTTAGGAGGCAGAGGCAGGCGGATTTCTGCCAGTTCGAAGCCAGCCTGGTCTACAGAGAAGTTCCAGGACTGCCAGGGTTATACAGAGAAACCCTGTCTCGAGAAATCAAATACCAAACTAAAACAAACAAAAGACAGAGGACCAGCCAGATGCCTCAACAAGCAGAAGTGCTTGCGATGCTAGCAGAACCTGAGTCCAATCCCCCAGAGCCCAGGAGGTAGGAAAAAACTGACCCCTAAAAGTTGTTCTCTGACTGCACACACCACCAGCATGCAGTGTGTGCCGCACACGCCCGTACTATCAGAAGAAAGAAACAGCCAGTTGTAGTGGCACAGCCAGTACGATTTGCTGAAGGAGGCAGAGGCAGGAGGATCACAAGTTTGAGGCTAGCCTGGGCTGGACAGCCTGGAGAGATGGCTCAGAGGTTAAGAGCACTGGCTGCTCCTTCAAAGGGCCTGAGTTCAATTCCCAGCAACCACATGGTGGCTCACAACCATCTATAATGAGATCTGGTACACTCTTCTGGTGTGCAGGTACACATGCAGGCAGAACACTATATAATAAATAAATAAATCTTTAAAAAAAATAAAACAAACAAATAGGGCTGTAGATACAGCTCAATCAGTAGGGTATTTCCCTAGCAGGCTTAAAGCCCTAGGTTCCATCACCACCACATTAAAAATAAAAAAAAGAGCAGCTGGGTGGTGATGGCTCACTCCTTACGCCTTTATTCCTAGCACTTAGGAGGCAGAGGTAGGAGGATCTCAGTGAGTTTGAGTCCAGCCTAGTCTACAGTGCAAGCTCCAGGACAGCCAGGGCTACACAGAGAATCCCCCTATCCAAACAAACGAACAGAAACAAACAAACAAAAAAAGCGGGCTGATTTCTTGGCTCAGCAGTTAAGAGTAGTGGCTGCTCATCCAGAGGTCCCGGATTTGATTTCCAGCACTCACATGATGGCTCACAGTCGTCTTTAACTCTAGTTCAGGGAATCCAATGAGGGCACCAAGCGCCAGGCACACAAGTAGGACACAGGCAAAACGTGCAGTAAGACAAAATAAAAGTGAAAAAGAAATGGAGAACGGGAACTATTTCTCTGCGCCCGGGGGACTGAGAAGGGCCTTTACCTCCTTGAACCGTGGGTGGGTAGAGTCCTTTACCAGCTGTAGAATCAGCGCTTCGCTGGTGGACAGGAAGACACCGCTCTGTCGCATCCGATCCAGGCTCACCAGCCGGTTCATCTCGCTGCAGAGGACAGAGCAGGAGGAGAGGGCAGGTTTTAGTTTTCACGCTGTGCCATGCCACATCTGTGTTGTGGGACAGTTTCCTCTCAACAGAAACATCCCATCTAGACAGGAGGGGGAGGCCACATGTGGAGCTGAAGGGATGGCTTAGCAGTTAAGAACACTGGCTGCTCTTGCAGAGGACCTGGGTTCAATTCCCAGCACCCACATGGCAGCTCACAATCATCTGAACTCCAGTTCCAGCAGATCTGACACCCTCATACTAACACACATAAAATAAAATTAAATAAATTATAAAAAAATCAAGAAAGTCACTGTTTGACTTTGGTGCAATGGTTACAGTTAGGTCCCCTCTAGGGAGAGTAGATGTCTGAGTGCTGGGGTTCCTCAGGAAACATCTGTGTCCCAGATGTCCCCAACATCCACTCACCACACAGTGACCGTCTCACCTTTGAGAAGAGCAGGCATCCACCGCCACATGGACCTGTAGCCCTCGGTCCAGGAGGTCCAGGGCCGTGTTCTAAGGGCAGAGAAATGTCAGTGAGCCTCACAGCAGTGGGCTGGTAGCAGCGAGGGCGCAAGAACCCTAGAGCAGAACAGAGGACTAAAATAGCTGAGAGAGGCTCACAGCAAAGCTGGGACCCAGGGTAGGAGAGAGGATAAGAGAGGGCTAGCGGGAAGGTTAGGGACCCTGAGGACAAGGAGTCTCACCAAGATGCAGGCTTGGGTCTCAATGCCACAGAGCAGTACTGACTGCAGGTGAGGCCGTCTGTCCAGCTCCTGCCGCAGTGGAGGCACCATGCTGAAGCACGTTTTGCTCACGGCCTGTATGCCCTGAGTGCCCAGCTCAGGAACTGTGGGACCCAGGCCTTGTGGGTACTGCTCCGTCAACAAGACAGGGACATCCAACAGCTGAGCCACCTGTATGGGAGGGAAAGCATTGTGCTGGGACCCACGGATGAGGGCTGAGGACAAGACTCCTGGGTCTGAGGGATGAAGACAGGCCTGGACTCCTGGGTCTGAGGGAGGAAGACAGGCCTGGACTCCTGGGTCTGAGGGAGGAAGACAGGCCTGGACTCCTGGGTCTGAGGGAGGAAGACAGGCCTGGACTCCTGGGTCTGAGGGAGGAAGACAGGCCTGGACTCCTGGGTCTGAGGGAGGAAGACAGGCCTGGACTCCTGGGTCTGAGGGAGGAAGACAGGCCTGGACTCCTGGGTCTGAGGGAGGAAGACAGGCCTGGACTCCTGGGTCTGAGGGATGAAGACAGGCCTGGACTCCTGGGTCTGAGGGAGGAAGATAGATGACAGGCCTGGACTCCTGGGTCTGAGGGTTTTGGTCTCCACTCTTAGGAAAAAAGTTGGCATGTACCTTAAGCATCCGAGCGGCCACTGACACGATCTGTGGGAAGTAGAGGATTCTGTCTCGAAGTTTCTCCTGCAGGTCACACAGGAACAGGATGGAGGACTCAGGGAGGATCCGGCCCAGGCCAGCCCTGGCTGCTGCCATTGCCTGAGGGTGGAGAGAGGGACAGTAGGCAGGGTGAGGTGGGGATGAAGGTTCAGGGATTCATCCACGACTGCACCTTCCTTTTCTCCTCAAAGACTACAATGTTCGCAAGTCATGCTGTGACCTCTTCCTTTTTCTTTCTTTCTATTTTGGTTTTTCAAGACAGGGTTTCTCTGTGTAGCTTTGAAGCCTATCCTGGAACTCACTCTGTAGACCAGGCTGGCCTCAAATTCACAAACATCTGCCTACCTCTGCCTCCCAAGTGCTGGGATTAAAGGCGTATGCTACCACCGCCCAGCTTCTGTGACCTCTTTCTACCTGTCCCCGCTCACTCAGGCGTCCACCCCCTGGGAATACTGATGCTTAAGCAATAAGGTAACCCACTCAGGGACATACATATCTTGGATATTGTCTTTGAGATAAAAAGTGCCACAGGGGATGGCTCAGAAGTTAAGAGCACTGGCTGCTCTTCCAGAGGTCCTGAGTTCAATTTCTATCACCCGTATGGTGGCTCACAAGCACCTATAATTTGATTAGGTTCCCTCTTCTGGCATGCAGACAGAATATACATGATAAATAGATAAATTTTTTAAAAAGTGCCACAGGGGGCTGGAGAGATAGCTCAGTCATTAACAACTAGGCTCACGACCAAAAATTATAAAAAAAAAAAAGTGCCACAAGGCCTTGCTATGTAGCCCAGGCTGGCCTTAAACTTACAATCTTCCTGCTTTAGCCTCCTGAGGTCTAGGAGAACATACATATGCCACCATCCCAGATTCTTTGAGATCCTTTTAAAGCCTACCTTCCCTGCTTGCCCAATACTTCTTTTTAGCCTCAGTTTACCCATGAGCAAAACACCGTGGCTGAACTTTCTGGGTCTGGTAAAGAAAGGGTGGTGTACCCACAGAACGGGTGTTAATAAGCCACAGGAAGTAACAAAAGCCTAACAAGTGCTATGGCATAGAACCCCCAAAATGTTATGGTTAGTTAAAGAGAGTATGACCCATCCATTCCTACGAAAAGGCCAGAACGAGCCATGTGTGGTGGCTCACACAGTGATCCTAGTGCCCAGAACAGCAAGACTTGCTGAGCTTTCAAGGGTGGCTTGAGCTACCTGAGTTCTAAGGTAGCCTGGGCTGTAGAGTTTCAAAAAGCCAAAAGCAGAGCCAACAAGATGGCTCAGTGGGTAAAAGGGCCCACCACTGAACCCAAGGACCCACCGTTGACTGGCTCTGGTGGAAAAAAAATAACCAACACCCCATAGTTGTCCTCTGACCTCCATATGTCTCTCTTTCATACACCCCCACATGTTGTGAAATATTATTTTAAATAGTCAAAGACGTGTTACATTTGTTTATGCTGCGGAATATTACATAAACTGTGTAAAGGTGTGTTATATTTGTTTAACGATGAAAGGATGTTTATTTATGTAAAGATGTGTTGCATCTGTTTCACCTTGCCTGCCTAAGGCACCTGATTGATCTAATAAAGAGCTGAACAGACAATAGCTAGTCAGGAGAGGGATAAGTGGGGCTGGCAGGCAGAGAGAGGAGAAATCTAGAGACA
The DNA here is from genome assembly GCF_950005125.1 of Chionomys nivalis. Classification (NCBI taxonomy): domain Eukaryota; kingdom Metazoa; phylum Chordata; class Mammalia; order Rodentia; family Cricetidae; genus Chionomys; species Chionomys nivalis. The sequence continues at coordinate 70,437,166 of NC_080087.1, forward strand.
AGAGAAGAGAGAGAGACACCCAGGGCCAGAAGCCAGGCAGCCGCCAGCTAGACATGAGAAGCAAGAAAGTAAGCAATAAAAAATGCGGTACAGACCTAAACAGAGAACTCTCTTAACAGTCTTAAATGGCTGAAAGACACTTAAGGAAATGATCAACATCCTTAGCCATCAGAGAAATGCAAATCAAAACAACGCTAAGATTCCATCTTACGCCAGAATGACCAAGATAAAAACACTGATGACAACTTATGTGGAGAGGTTGTGGAGTAAAGGGAACACTCCTCTCCTCTGTTGTTGGTGGGAATGCAAACTGATACAGCCCCTTTGGAAATCAGTATGGTGATTTCTCATAAAATTAAAAAACAACCTTCCTCAAGACCTAGCAATAGGCTGTTGAGGTTATACCCAAAGGATGCTCAATCATACCACAAGGACATGTGCTCAACTATGTTTGTAACAGTCAGAACCTGGAAACAACCTAGATGTCCCTCAACTGAATAATGGACAAAGAAAATGTGGTACATTTACACAATGGAGTACTACTCAGAGGTAAAAAATAATGACATCTTGAAATTTACAGGCAAATGGATGAAGCTAGAAAAAACCATACTGAGTGAAGTAACCCAGACCCAGAAAGACAACTACAAAATGTATTCACTCATAAGTGGCTTCTAGACATAAAGCAAAAAAACCACAAACAAACAAACAAACAAAAACCCCTACAGTTCACAACCCCAGAAAACAAAGAGGACCCTAAGAGAGACATACATAGATCTACATAGGAAGGAGAAAAAGATAAGATCTCCTGAGTAAATTGGGAGCATGGGGGGGGGGAGCATGGGAACGGGTAGAAGTGGGGGGGGAGTAAAGGAAGGGAGGGGAGAACAATGTATAGCCCAATAAAAACAATAAAGTTATGTAAAAAAAGAAAGTAAGACATACAGAAAGAAAGAAAGGTAAAATGACCAAGGCAAAACATAGATGAAGAGAAACAGATTAAGTTATAAGAGCTAGCAAGAACCAAGCATAAGCTAAGGCTGAGCATCCATAACTAAAAGTGAAGGGGAATCTCTGTCAGCCAATGATCTGTAAGGTTGGACCGGGTTAGCGTCAAGTCTCCGTGTCATGATTTGGGAGCTGGCTGGTGACCCAAAAAAAGAAAGCCTGGTGTACACACACACACACACACACACTGATAAAATAAGCACACAGGTCTGGAGAGATGGCTAAGTGGTTATGAGCACTTGTTGCTCTTGCAGAGGACCAGGATTTGATTCCCAGAACCCATATGGTGACTCACAACTGTCTTTAACCCTAGTTCCAGGGGATCCAATGACCCAGGTTTGTCGCAGGCACCACACACACACACACACACACACACACACTGAAGAGTCCTGAGGTAGGAACGTGGCTTGTCTGAGATTGTACGACTTGCACCTCAGGCCTGGAAGAACTCATGGGGGAGAAGTCTCCCACTTATTTTCGGGGGCTGGGGATGTAGCGCAGTTGGTAGAGTGCTTGCTTAGCATGCACAAAAGTCTGGGTTCCATGCCTCATACCACAAAAACTGTGTGGTGGCACAGGCTTGGAACCCCAGAACTCTGGAGGTGGAGGCAGGAGGCTCAGAAGTTCAAAGTCATACTCCATTACTAGTGGATTCTAAGCAGCCTGGGCTACATATGACCTTCTCAGGGAGAGGTCTGTAGACCTGCTAACACAAGGCCAGGCTTTGTGAGCTGTCTCCCAGTATTTGTCAGAGTGCAATTAACCAGCTCACTGGGGTCTTAAGAAAGGCTTTTTTTTTTTTTTTTTTTTTTTTTGAGACAGCTTTTCTCTGTGTAGCCCTGGGTCCTGGAACTCACTCTGTAGACCAGGCTGGCCTTGAACTCAGAGATCCACCTGCCTCTGCCTCCCAGGATTAAAGGCCTGTGCCACCACTGCTCAGCCTTCACTTTTGATTTTTAAGACATTTCTTTTTATTTTATGTGTATGCGTGTTTCATGTATGTCTGTGGGCCATGTGAATGCAGTACCCACAGAGGCCAGAAGAGGGTATCAAGTCCCCTGGAGCTGGAGTTACAACTATTACCCACCCCATGGGGGCTGGATCCAGCTTCCCTCTTTTTTTTTTTTTTTTTTTTAAATTGAAATAGAGTGCTATAAAACGAGAATAAATGTGTGAGGCACAGCACTTGGAAGACTGAGCTGTGTAGCTGTGTCAAGAGCTGGAGGCCCGCCAGGGCTGCGTAGTGACCTTGCCCCCAAAAAGCTAAGCAGTAAGAAATTTAAGATTGCACAATGTATAACAGGTTGTCCAGTGAAGAATGAACACAAACTTTGCGATAAAGTCAACAGCCAGTAAAAAAAGCCGTGGGATGAGGTCCAAAAGTGACAGCCACTTCTCTCTGACCCCAGCCGTCTCCCAGTCCTGAGAACAGAGATGCAAGCCCTGCCCACACGGCAATCCCCAGCCATAGCCCACTCGACAGCCCCTGCGCCCCGTTTCCTGGAGGACCGGTGAGTGTCTGTGTGTGAGCATGTGTAAAAGAGCCCACATGTGCCGATCAGCCGATCAGAGCACAACCTCAAGTGTTCCACCCTGAGGCAAGTCTCCTGCTGACTGCTACTGCACGGGCCAAGCCAGTTAGCTGGCCGGGGAACTTCCGGGGTGCCTCCCATCTCTACTTCCCACCCCCCAGCATGATTTTTGGGATTATAGTTATGTCTGGCTTTACATGGGTGCTGAGGATCCTGAACTCAACTCCACATTTTTTCATGGCAAACACTTGACCCACTGAGCATGCTACCCAGTCCCTGGAGGACCCTTCTCACCCCCAGGGCTGTCTCCTGGTCCCAAGAACAAGGGACACACCAGCAGCAAGAAGCCCCAGAGGGTCAAAACTGGAGGTTCAGAATGTCTCATAGCTTGACAGGTGTCAGAACCTGAAGAGTATGGTCAGTGCCCTCAAAACAACAGGGACACAAATCTCCTATCCAGAGATCTGTCCCTAAGTATTATCTGACAGGGACCAGGTTATTAATCACAGGACTCTTTGACAGGCCTCCAGTGACAAAGGGTCAAGCATAAATACAGACATGCCGAGACTATGGACCCTTGCAGCCTGGCCCACACGGTGATCCACGATGTCTTACACAAACATTTAGGGACCGACTCCTAATGAGCCATGGTATTTTATCCATTCTCATCCACATGGCTGTACAGCAGACAGCCTCTCATGTGGTCAAGGTGGCCTCAGACTCCTGACAATCCTCCTGTTTTAGCTGTTTAAAGCCTGGGATTACAGGTACAGAGAGAGTCACCGTGCTGTGATAATCGTTTTCTTTTGCTTTTCCACTTCGTGGCTAAGGATGACCCTGAACTTCGGGTCCTCCAGCCTCCACCCCCAGAGTGTTAGAATTATCAGACGGCATCAACAAACAGTTTCTGCATGTGGTGCTATGTATCAGGTTCAGCACTGTTGACTTTGAGACAGAACCTTGCTAAATTGCCCAGGGGGGTCCTGGAATTCAATCTGCAATTTTCCTGCTGAGGCTGCAGAGCAGCTGGGATCACGAGCCTGCACAGGACCCAGTTCTCACGGTGAATTCTCTGTAGCGGGAAATGACAGCAAGGAAGGTCTTCAACACCTCGAAAAGCGCTCAAGAGACGTGAAAAGAGAAAGCATGGTATGGAATACTCCAGTCTGTGCCCCTGCCTCCCACGAAATTGCAAATGTAGGTTTTTACTTTTCTTAAAAATTTCCGGGGCTTGAGAGATGGCTCAGTGGTTAAGAGCACTGTCTGCTCTTCCAGAGGTCCTGAGTTCAATTCCCAGCAACCACATGGTGGCTCCAAACCATCTGTAAAGAGATCTGGCACCTTCCTCTGGCGTGTGGGTATAAATGGAGGCAGAAAGTTGTATACATAATAAATCTTTAAAAAAAAAATTTCCCGCCTTTAATCCCAGCACTCGGGAGGCAGAGGCAGGCGGATCTCTGTGAGTTCGAGGCCAGCCTGGTCTACAGAGCTAGTTCCAGGACAGGCTCCAAAGCCACAGAGAAACCCTGTCTCGAAAAACCAAAAAAAAAAAAAAAAAAAAAAAAAAAAATTTCCATTTATGCCAGGCGGTGGTGGCGCACACCTTTAATTCCAGCAGTCGGGAGGCAGAGGCAGATGGATCTCTGTGAGTTTGAGGCCAGCCTGGTCTACAAGAGCGAGTTCCAGGACAGGCTCTAAGGCTACACAGAGAAACCTTATCTCAAAAAACAAAGCAAAACAACAAAACAATCCATTTGTTTGTTTAACTTATTTATGGGAGAGGGCACACCATGGTGCTCATAAGGGGGTCAGAGGACAACCTGAGGAAGTCAGTTCTCTCCTTCCAGCATGTGGGTCCCCAGGGAACACAAATGTATGTGTTTATTAGGTCTATTTTGTATGACTGTTTGGCACGACATTGATGCATGCATTGTCTGTGGAGGCCAGAAAAGGACATTAGATCCCTTGGACCCGGAGTTACAGGTGGTTGTGAGCCACCATGTGGGTTCTGGGAACTGAACCCAGGTCCTCTGCACGAGCAACAAGAGCTCTTAACCACTGAATTAAGTCTACACACACGCACATGTACACACACACACACACACTATCTAGGCTTGGGAACCATTTCTGGTAGGCACAGTGTGAAGGAAATTTGACCTTGGCTGTGTCCTCTCTTTTAATTAAAGGATGGCAGGGTATCCTGTATCCTAGGTTGACCAGAACTTGCTATCCAGCTGAGTCTGGTTTGAACCCCTGATCCTCCTGCCTTTATCCCCATATGCTAACTGACCCTGACTGTGTTCTCTTTCATTCATTCATTTATTTTAATCAGGGTGTCGTGCATCCTGGGTTGACAGAGACTTTACAATGTAGCTGAGCCTGCCTTTGAATACCTGACCCTTCCGCCTCTACTCCCTGTGTCCTAGGAGCTCCAGGTATGTAACTTCACTCTCAGTTTGACGCTCCACTTCCTCATTAGGACAACTGGGAGTTCACTCGGTAACAATTCACCTGACTTCCGTCCTAGTGTGGCGTGCTACTTGTGGCATATGCCTTGAACAGGGGAGAAGGGGCCGGGGCTGTAGTTCAGGGATAACTTGCATTCTTGACGCCCTAGGCTCAGTTCTCCAGTACTGCCAGACGTGATGGAGATGGACTGGGGACAAAAGTTGGGAGAAGTCGGGAGTGCTTTGTGTGCCCCTGGGTGAGCTTCGCTTCCTCTCGGGGCCTCTTTTCCCTCCTGGGTTAGCCCACTCGCGGAGCTGATGCAAAAGTTGGCTCTGGAGAGGCTTAGAGTCCCTTCCCGCGGGTCTATCTCCAACTGGAATGCCATCCCAAATCCCGGCCCACGCCTCTCAAGACTTCCATTTCTCGGTGAGACAGTGGCTTTACAAGCAGAGTGCGCTCAGCGAATCGGGCTTACCCTGAATGTCCCAGGTTCGAATCCGGTCGTTTTCCACCTGTGACTTTTCTCCTCTGGATTCCCACGGACTCCGGACTGGGTCTCCTTTTTGCCCTATAGGGAGACTTGAGGTCCTCGGGTCACTGTCCTGCCCTCCCCGTGCCGTGCCACCCAATCGGTGCCGCACTCTGTCCCACTCTCGAGGCCAATGCATAGACGCCTCTAGTACGCTTTCATTTCTGTTAATATGATTGGTCTGTAGAAGCTCAAGAAGGCGGAGATACAGTAAAGATGACCAATGGGAATGCACGGAGGGCGTGCTCCTGACTGAGAGCTCAGCGTCTAACCCGGAATCTGGGTGGATGCTGCCAGGAGCTGCAGGCTCTGCCGAGGCTAGTGTAAAGAGTTGGGGTCTCCTCACTCCCTCAGGGCGTGCAGCGATAATGCTCTCCTGTAAACCTGGCTGTAGGCAGGCTGAAGCAAGAGGACTGCTAGTTCAAGACCAGGCAGGATTACCCAGTGAGAACCTGTCATCAAGAACCAGAACAACAAAAGAACATTTTGCCCCCGTTAGCCAATTTGTTTTTTCCTTTCTCCTAGTATTCAACACTTGCCTCTTTGGGTGCTCTAATAAACTGACGCTAGGCTTAGAAATGGGGGTTAAAAGAGACAGTTTTCCGTCCAAATGCAAAGCCTGGTGTGGAGGCTCCTTTCTGTAATCCCAGCTGGACGACTGTCTTAAATTCAAGGAATGGGGGCGGGGCTGAGTACGGTGCTTCCTGTTCGTGATCCCAAGTGCTCAGAAACGAAGGCAGGAGGATTTCTTTGATTTCAAGATCTGAAAAGAAGGTAGGCATGGTGGGTAACTGTAAACTCAGCACTTGGGAGGCTGAGGTAGGGGATCATTTTTGGGGAGAGCTTGAGGCCAGTCAGAGTTATATATACATAGAGTCCCCGGTTAGCTTGGGCTACAGTGAGTGACTCTGTCCTGCAAACAGAAGAAACAAGGCTGGTGTAGCAGGACTAATAAAAACCCAGAGACAGACATTGGGGCCCAAGAAGAAGATCAGAAAAGCAAAGCAGCCAAGCCACTAGAGAGTTCTTACTCTACCAAGGTTAGGACAGGCAAAGGGGCGATCCTGTCCTCATCGTGACTGCAGACTGAGATGCTCCCCACCAAACCTCAGGCTCCTTGAGCTCTAGTCTTCTCCTGCCCTATACACCTCTCTTGCCTCAGCGTCTCCCCCTCCCCAGTGCTGGGATCAAAGGTGTGTGTCACCACTCCCTGGCCTCTAGTGGCTTAGCTCTGAACTCTGATCCACAAGCAAGCTTTATTTATTAAAACACAAATAAAATATCACTATATTTTCCTTTTCGTCTAAAATAAAAAGAGAACTCAAGGCACCCTGGGCTACACGAGATTGACTCTGTCTAAAAAGATGAACTAGAACTTACACAAAGGTGGTCCCAGCACTCGGGGTCCCACGCAGTTGCAGTCTGGGGTTTGGTGGGGAGCATTGCAGTCTGCAGTCACACTGAGGGCAGGATGCCCTCTTTGTTTGTCTGAGCCTTCGTAGAGGTAAGAACTCTCTAGTGGCTTGGCTGCTTTGCTTTTCTGATCTTCAGCTTGGCCCCAATGTCTGTCTCTGGGTTTTTATTATTGTCTGTGCTACAGGCTGGGATGTAGTTCAGTGGTAGAGCGCTTGCCTGGCACCTGTGAAGCCTTGGCTTCAGTATCCAGCACTGTATAAATATGGGGAAGTGGAACCCAACGGGATGGGACTGTAATCCCAGTACCTGGAAAGTGGGAGGGAATCGTAGCAGAAGTTCAAGGTTAGACTCTCTAATAAAGTGAACTCGCGTGCATCCAAACCCCAACAAACCAACTAGTCAACCAAACAAGACAAAATAGCAAGAAAAACACAGTCCAAATTCTTTCCATCCTGTCTGGTCTGCGCTCCAGCCACACTGGCCTCCCAGGGTCTGTGTGCTGTTCCTGCCTCTTGGACACCATGCTTCCCCAGAGCCTGCTTCTGCTTGGCCTTCCAGGTCTTCTCTGACCATGCGATGTAGTAGGTCAGCAGCACACTTTATTTACAGACCAGCACACATCCCCATCAGAAATTGAAATTTTCATCTTGCTATCCAAAGCTCTCTGTAGATTCTTGTGTATTAGTGTGTGTGTGTGTGTGTGCATATGCACGTGTGATCTCACACGCACCTACTTGAGCTCCAAGAGGTGGGGTTCTTGTCTACTTTGCTTCAAAGTCCTAACACCTAGTGTAGCATGAATTCTAAATGGTCTTAATAATTAAAACTCAGAGTCAGGTATTAGGGGATGGAATCTGAAGGGTCAGAGAAGCAGAGCAGCCGGCCACTAGAGTTCTTACCTCTACCAATGCCAAAGGGGCGACCCTGTCCCTAGGAACCCTCAGACTGCATCTCAGACTGAATCCTCAGACTGCATCCGAGCTCCTGTCTCCTGGGCCAGGTTCATAGCAGTGCTCAGTGGAACTGGGGCACTGTTGAGAGAGAGCAGACACCAGGCAGAGAAGAGTGAGGTGGGGAGGGGAGCAGTGTGTGCTGGGATAGCCCTGGGCCCTGAGTCGAGAAGGCTCTGGGGCTGTGGTCCAGTACCGGAGTCTGGGTTGGGCTCATTTTCCCAGGTTTATTTTTGTACAGATTTCTGTGGTGCTGAGGTTGAACTCAGGGCTTCAGGTGTCCTGGGCAAGTGTTCACTAACAGAGTTATACCACAGCTCTACCAGGGAGGGAGTACGTGGGTAGGGCCTCCTAATTGTCCATTTCACCCCAGGCAAGAGCCACGGGCCGGTGCTGCGGCTACAGGCTTGCCTTACTGCACCTAGCATGAACAGCTATCAAGGGAGGTAAGCCAGCATGGATCAATTGACTTTGTAGACTTTTTAACACTGTAGTGATATTTGTCTTGTCTTTTCTGCTCCTGCTTCTCCCTCTAGGCTGGGCTCAATGTGTAGCCCTAGCTGTCCTGGAACTCACTCCGTAGACCAGAGTGACCAGGCTAACTCAAAGAAACCCACCTGCCTCTGCTTCCCAAGTGCTGGGGTTAAAGGCGTGCGCCGCCACATCCTGACTAAGTGTTATTTCTTTTTCTGGTGTTTTGTCTGCATGTTTGTGTGAGGGTGTCGAAACCTCTGGAGGTGGAGTCAGCAGATAGCTTTGAGATACCATGGGGGTGCTGGAAATTGAACCAGGGTCCTCTGGAAGAGCAGCCAGTAGCTCTTAACCCCTGAGCCAGCTCTCCAGCCCCAGACCCTCTTTTCTTAAACAAGTAAACAAACAAACAATCTCTTTTGCATGTGTGTGTGTGTGACCACCATGGTGCTGGTGCCCATGTGGGCGTTAGCGGATAATGCTAGAGATGCTTCTCTCTCTACCATGCAGGCCCTTGATATCACTTAGGTCATCAGTCTTGGCAGTAAACCCCTTTACCCACAGAGCCCTAGCGCTCTGGTAATTTTTATGTTGTTATTTAATTAGCATAGACATTAATTCGCACAGAAATATGAAAATTATGGCATTTCCACGCACACCGACTCTAGGTTGATTTCCTATTCCGCTTGTTCCTCTCCGCCCTGTCTTCCTGCCACTTCCCCGCCTGTGCCCTTCACACCCACAGTCCTCCCCTTTCCACCTCCACACTGCAGGTGTCCCGCTACCTCCCCATTCCCTTCCTCACAGCGTCTTCTCCTCCCGGGTCCCTCTCTAGTTTCCTGGCCTCTGCCCACACTCATTCCCACACAATACACATATATTAAAGATTGAAAGCCAGAATCCACGTCTGAGAAAGAACATGCAGTGTTTGCTTTCCCGAGCCAGAGTTACTCTGTTTGATATATTTTCCCAATTCCATCTACTTTCCCATCATCCTGAAAGAGCAGTTACTGCCGTCTCTCTAGCTGTTCCTCCCCGCTTTGAAATAAGAATGACTTTCATTTTATTTGTGTGTCTAAGTGAGTGTATGTGCTCACACACGTATGTTCTCTCTTTCTCTTTCTCCCCACCCCAAACAGGGCCATATGTATCATGTGTACCCTAGGCTGGCCTCAAACTCACTACGTAGCTGACCCTGACCTTGAGCTCCCAATCTTCCTGCTTCCACCTTGTGAAGGTAGGATTATAGGTGTGTGATACACCAGGCTTCAAAGCTTTTTCTTCCCCCGCCTGGGAATTTCAGTTAACGGGGGAGAAGGATTACAAGTTCGAAGTCAGCCTGGGGGGACTTATTAACAAGTAGGAGCCTAGCTGGGCAGTGTTTGTGCACACCTTTAATCCCAGCACTGGGGAGGCAGAGACAGGCGGATCTCTGTGAGTTTGAGACCAGCTTGGTCTACAGCGTTCCAGGACAGTCTCCAAAGCTACAGAGAAACCCTGTCTTGAAAACAAACAAACAAAGTAGTAGCCAAAAGCTTGGCGAAGTGTTGTAAACCTTTAATCCTGGCACTTGGGAGGCAGAGGCAGGCGGTTCTCTGTGAGTTCAAGGCCAGCCTGGTCTACAAAGAGAGTTCCAGGACAGGACAACCAGGGCTGTTACACAAAGAAACCCCATGTCACCAAACCAAAAAAACAAAAACAAAACCAAACCACCGAAATAAAGCAAAAAAGTAGGGGCCAAGGGTGTAGCTCAGTGGGTAGAATGCTTGCCTAGAATGTACAAAAAGCCTGTATGCTGGCTACTTTCCTGTTATGGAGATTAAGCACCCCAACTAAGACAATTTATAGAAGAAAGGTGACTCTGGCTTCCAGGATAACAGTCCATGATGGTGGAGCGGAGGCAGCAAGCAGCAGACATGGCGGCCGTGACGGGAGCTGAGCGCTTACATCCTTCACAATAAGTGTGAAGGTAGAGCGAGTGAGCTGGAAATTTGAGTGTCTTTAAATAACTCTCAAAGCGTGCCTCCAGTGATATGCTTCCTCTAAAAAGGCCATGCCTCCTAACTTCCCACACAGCACCATCGGCTGGAGAACAAGTGTTCAAAAGCCCAACAGCTCATTTAATCCACCACCACTGGGCTGGACTCCCCAGCTCTGTATAGCACCCAGCATGATGGGCCCTGCCTGTCATCCCAGAACTCTGCAGGTAAAAGCAGGAGGATTAGGAGTTCAAAGACTTCCAGGACAGCCTTGTCTTTAAAGAAAGGTAGTGGGAGTCTAGAGGGGTGGACCCGTAATTAGATCAAGTACTGTTCTCGCAGAAGACCCAAGTTCAGTTCCCAGCACTCACGTGACGGCTCACAGTCACTTGTGACTCAACTTCCAGGCGTCCATGTAAACGGATGCAGGCACACACGTATGCACATATGATATGGTGGTGGCACACAACTTTAATCCCAGCATCGGGAGGCAGAGACCGGTGGATCTCTGTGAGTTCAAGGACAGCCTGGTCTATAGAGTGAGTTCTAGGACAGACTCCAAAGCAGCAGAGAAACCCTTTCTCAAAAAACCAAGAAAAAAAATATGTATTTTACAAATAGAGGAGAAGAGGCAGTCAAGCTGGCTCAGCAAGTACAGGCATTTGCAGCCAAACCTGGTCACCTGAGTTCAGTCCCCAGGGCATACAAATACCCCCAAATCATCCTCTGATCCCCACAGACAGCCTGTGGCATGTCCAAAAATGCTCAAGCACACTTGGGTGCACACACATGCATGCACAAATAAATAAATGTAATTTTAAAAGCCCTTTGAACAGTTCTGGGAAGTAGCTCCTGGCACAGTGCTTACCAGGCATTCAGGAAGGCCTGGAACCCACCCTTATGACATTACAAGATGTGGGGGCACATATTGTAATTCCAGCACTTGAGAGTGAAGGCAGAAGGATCAGGAGTTCTAGGTCATCCCCAGTCATATCCTGGGTTTGAGGCTAGTCTAGAGTATGTGAGATCCTGTCTCAAAAGCACCAGAATCGTGAAACTATCTCACAAAATAGAAGGGAAGTAAGGGAGAGAGGGAGGGAGGGAAAGGGAAGAAAGGAAGGAAGACACTTAGGTCCACGCCCACACTGGGATGAGGACTGTCCTTTCCAAAAGCTCCTCCTTCTATGAACATCTATGCCTAAATCTCTGCTAAAAATCTCTTCTCAACAAACTCCAACTTTGTTTCCTACTGACTCTTCCTGAAATTTGTTCTGTTGCAAAGTCAAGCATCCCAGCTTACCTGAGTGGAATTCTCAGAGAAGAACTCAGATTTCAGTAGGAAGCAACGTGGAGCTGCGTTCCCAGCATCTGCCACTGACAAGGGCACACATGGGAAGACAGAGGGTCCTGGCTGGGCCTCTCTCTCTCTCTCTCTCTCTCTCTCTCTCTCTCTCTCTCTCTCACACACACACACACACACACACACACACACACACACACACACACACAGGATCTCATGTAGCTCAAGCTGGTCTGGAACTCAATATGCAGCCAAGGATGACCTTGAACTGGCTCTGCCCCCCCCCCTTTTCTTTTTTTGAGATCCATTCCATCAGACTATGGTCTGAACTTTTCTGCAAGTTTGAAATGTTTCATAATAAGATGACAAAAATTTATAGCAGAGATGCAGGGTAATCCCTAGGGAAGCAGGGCCTGAGGGGAACCTGCAGCTAGGATGCAGCATTGTGTGGGAAAATGCTGAGGATATTCTGACCTAGATAGTTTAGGTTGACAGAGCCCATGGGAAAGTGCTTTTTGCTACCTGGGCTGCCCTAAAGGCTTATATGTGGGAGGTCTGGAACCCTGGGGAGCAGAGGCAGAGCCCACCCAGCATAGGGTGGATATGCTCGGAATTCTGGGACAGAGAGCTCTTCCTTTTGGAAAAATTAGTATTACTGTGTGTACGGGTGGGTATGAGCGCCCCCTGCTGTGCATATGTGGAGGTCAGTGGTCAACTCTTTGAAGTTGCTGCTCTCCTTCCTTCTTTTCATAGGTCACGGGAATTGAACTCAGGTCACCAGAGTTTGTGGCAATTAACTTTTTATATAACACGCAGTGGGTGGGCCCTGGATTCCATGGTGGCACACGCCTGCAATCCTGGAACTTGGGAGGCAGGAGCAAAGCAGGAAGCTCAAGAGTTCAAGGTTATCCTTAAATATAGGGAATGGGAGACCACCCTGGGATACCTGAGACCTTTTTCAAACAAACAAACAAACAAACAAACAAAAAACAAACCTCAGAATAATCCTCTTGATTAAATAAGTACTCATATGCCCCAAGAATAGACACACCGCCATGTACTCATACAGCTCATGCTCAGCCTTCCTGCCCATTGCATTTCTCCTTTTCCAACTGTTTTTTCTCAGATCGCCAATATAGTTTTCAAGTGCCTCTCTGATTCTGCTTTAATTTAATTGTTGAGGCCAAGAACCGGCAAAAGGTACCGGTGTCCCTGGAACAGGAGTGGGGTGAGGAGGACCCTGAAGCGTCTGAGAGGTTGTGGGGGGTGTCTGGGGCTATTCAGGAAACCAGTAGGAGAGGATGATGACATAGGCAGGGCTGGGCGTCCTGGGAGAAGCAGGGCTTGGGGTATTGGACTGCCATTTACTTGAACTTGGGTCAAAAACTTCCTGAGGGAAGATTTTGGGCTTGCTGGGATAGACACCTGTTTACGGAAAAGTAGGTTCTGAGTCAAGCCCTTTACTTCTCTGTGCCTCAATTTCCTCATCTGAAGTGAGGATGAATTAGCAGCTGCCTTCCAGGGTTAGTGGGGAGCTTATGGAGCTGGTACCCATCGCGAGGGAGTGCTAACTCTTTATAAACCAATGTTAAAGTGCTTAGTCCTATGTCAGACTCACGGTAAGTGTCACACTACTGTAGGTACCACTATATCACCACCATCACCACCAGTGCTATAGTGATCAACATAATCACCTCCATCACTATCACCATCAGCACTGCCATCACCATGATCATCATCATCATCACTAATATCAACATCAGCACCATCACCATCACTGTAATCATCACCACCATCACTATAATCATCACCACCATCACTGTAATTATCACCACCATCACTATAATCATCACCACCATCACCACCATCAGCACTACCATCATCACCATCACTACCGTCATCATTATCACTACCATCATCATCATCACCATCACTACCATCATTATCACCATCACTACCATCATCCCATCACCATGACCACCATCATCACCATCACCACCAAACCATCATCATCATTACCATCATTCTCCTATCAGTATCATCATCACCACCTGTTGTCTGTGGTTTTCTGTCCTGCCCGGTTCCCACAGTCCTTAAGTCCCAAAGAAATCACACAGAAGTCTATATTAATGATAAGCTGATTGGCCCATTAGCTCAGGCTTCTTATTAACTCTTATAACTTATATAGCCCATTATTCTTGTCTATTTAGCCACGTGGCTCGGTACCTTATTTGGCGGAGCAGTCACATCTTGATTGCTCTGTGACTTGATCAGGACTGCGGACTGCATCCTGTTCCGAGAATTCTCTTCTTCTTATTGCCCTGCCTATACTTCCTGCCTGGCTACTGGCCAATCAGTGTTTATTTAAAATATAATTGACAGGATACAGACCATTGTCTCACAGCAACCACCATTACTATCATCACCACCATCATCATCATCACCACCATCACCATCATCATCATCGTCATCATCATCACCATCATCATCATCATCACCATCATCATCATCACCATCATCATCACCATCATCATCATCACCATCACCATCATCATCACCATCATCATCATCACCATCAGCACTACTCATCATCATCACCATCAGCACTACTCATCATCACCACCACCATCATTACTCTATCAGTATCATCATCACCACCGTCACTACCATCACCATCATCATTATCACCATCACTGTCATCTTCCTCCACCACCACCACCATCATCACCACCATCACTACCATCACCATCATCACCATCATCACTGAATGAAAAGGAAAAGAAAAAGGGAAAGGAAAGGAAATACTGCTCTTAGGTATGGTGGAGGGGAAAGGTTTATTACAGATATGCGGGAGAGCATGGCCAGAGGCAGAGTGGACATGGTCAGACTGAGCTGTGCCATGTGAGGAGAGGGAGCCAAACGAGAGCAGGTAACCAAAACGTCTAGAAGAGCAGCCCAGCCCCGTTTCAGTGTTTCTTTCTCAGTCGTATGTTTCTGCCACAACTTCATGTTGTCACGTGGTCTGGGTCTCAGGAGATGACAGAGCAAACCCGTGGACGGTAAGTGAAGGGAAAGTTCACTTATGCAGCCATGGGGAAGTTGTCACTGGGTGAGACATGGTGACGGGGAGGCTGTTTGGGGTCACCCGAGGTCCTGCAAGGACCCCTTCCTCTGTTCTATAAGTAGATTGACTCACCATATTGAATCTTCATGAAATTCTTACTTAGTCTTTCTTTGGAGCCTATTTGGGAAGGGGGAACAGGTGTTTATCTCTCCCACATCTCCCCCCCCCAAATTCATGCAACAATCGTCACCACTGTCACAACCATCACCCTAACTACCATTATCATCACCTTCATCCTCACCATCACCTCATCAGCAATCTCTGCGGATTGACAGTTGGTAAGGAAAACAGGCTCTTAGTTGGGCATAGTGGCCCACACCCACAGTTATTTATTTATTTATTTATTTATTTATTTATTTATTTATTTATTTTTGGTTTTTCGAGACAGGGTTTCTCTGTGGTTTTGGATCCTATCCTGGAACTAGCTCTTGTAGACCAGGCTGGTCTCGAACTCAGAGAGATCTGCCTGCCTCTGTCCCACAATTTTTTAAAAGATTTATTTACTTATTATGTATACAGCATTCTGTCTGCATATATGCCTGTAGGCCAGAAGAGAGCACCAGATCCCATTATAAATGGTTGTGAGTCATCATGTGGTTGCTGGGAATTGAACTCAGTACCTCTGCAGAGAGCAGCCAGTGCTTAGCCATCTCTCCAGCCCCCACACCCACAATTTTACCACTTAGGAAGCAGAGGCAGGAAGACCAGGAAGGAGCTAATCTCACCACTGAATAACAGTAAGGAAAGAGCCAGGCAGTGGTGGTGCACACTGCCTTTAATCCCAGCACTTGGGAGGCAGAGGCAGCTGGATCTCTGTGAGCTACAAGAGCTAGTTCCAGGACAGGCTCCAAAGTTACAGAGAAACCCTGTCTCTAAAAACAAAACAACAACAATAAATAAATATTAAATAAATAAATAAAAAAAAGTAAGGAAAGAGAAACTTCTCTGAACGCAAGCTCCTAAAGGTCATATTCACTGGCTACCTGTGGGGCCTGGACATTTCTTCAGCTGGATGTTCAGCCTGATGTCTGGATCTGGTTTTTACTGTGTGATCACTTCCCCTCTGTCTTCTTTTCATGATGCGTTCACACAGTGTTTTCTTTCCTTGTAGTTTACTTCATTGTTCTGATTGAGACAGGATCGTGGTGAGTAGCCTAGGCTGGTGTTATATTCCAAATAGACCTCCTGCCTCGGTGTCTAAGTGTTGAAATTACAGCCATGTTCTGTGACACATTTATTTGGGCCAGGTTTTTTTTTTTTTTTTTGGTAAGTTTTTTTTTCTTTCATTTTACATGCCAACCACAGTTTCCCCAACCCCTCCCCTCTCTATCCCCCATCTACTCCTCAGAAAGGGTAATGCCACTCCTTATGGGGGCCATTTTCTTTCAAACCATCACACTCTTCCCCTATGTCACCGGACAGATGGGTAGAATCTGGACACTGGCTTGCTGGCTGAGGGGCTATTATAGAAAGGCCAAGTGCAGGCAGGGAGGGAGCGGGCTCCCGGGGTATCACATAGTTGGACCTGGGATACAAAACGGATGGCATGGGTGGAAAGACAGAGAAAAGCTCCCGGAGATAGCCAATTAAGGGGACAAAAGCCTCTTTAGTGAAGCCAGTCCAGGCGCAGAGTCAGCCTCAGCAATTAAGGCCGAGAGCCGTCAGAAGGACACTTGTGGAGGGGTTTGCGGGCTGTTGAAAGAAGGGTCTGGTCTCTGAGAGGGGTGCCTGCACCTGCAGGTGTGGGTCGAGTGCTTCACCCCCAGGCTCACATCACTCCAGAGCTTCCTGTTTGCTCGAGGTCCAGAATCAATTTAGGGGAAACTGAGGCCCAGATGACTCCAGGAAACAGAAATGGTTGACTTCTGTGAGGAGGCCGTCTACGGGGATAAGTCAGGGGTCAGAATAAGCAAATACTGCCCGGGTTTCCTACGTTGTATTTATTTAATTTTTTCATCTATTTATTCTGTGTCACCCGTTATTAATTCTGTAGTGTGTGTGTGTGTGTGTGTGTGTGTGTGTGTGTGTGTGTGTGTGAGAGAGAGAGAGAGAGAGAGAGAGAGAGAGAGAGAGAGAGAGAGAGAGAGAGAGAGAGAGAGGCTCTCACTATGTAGCCCCAAAATGATCTTGAACTGGCATCCTCCTGCCTTAGTCTCTCCAGAGCTAGGATTACATGCGGGTGCTACCACCTTAGCATGTAATAGGAAAGCCTATTAGGAACTCCAGATCTTCCAGCAGCCTGGGCAAGGGCATAAAGCGCGGCGACCTGGCCAGGGCCACCTAGCGCGCTCCACCCACATTCCTTGTTAGAATCAGCCCTCACCGCCACTCACGCCCTTATCGGTTCTTCATTGGTCCGATAATCTATCTTCCCGCCCCATCGTGTTTCTGCAGACCAATCATATCCCAGAAACTGACTCGCCTTGGCCGTCCCACCCCTCGCAGGCCCAGCAGAAGCGCGGGGCGGATTGGCTTGCTCGGGAGGGAGGGGCGGACACGTAAGGGGCGCGGACCACGTGTCCAAAGCGGGCAAAACGGTGACTCAGTCCGGAACCTGTGAGGGTGTAGTGACGAAAGTGCGCAGAAGGCACCTGTTGGAGGGGTTGGCTGGACTCGAACCTGGTACCGCCGGGTAAGTCCAACCGCTGCTCCTTGCAGATCGGGAAACGGAAGCCTTGCCTGACAGAGGCGGGACTCCAGTTGGTGTCAGGATGGACCGTCAGGAAGGGACTGGAACCCTCTCCGGAGCTAAGTTTTGTATCAGTCCCCGGGAGAGGGCGACTCTCACCCTTATTTCTTCCAGGAAGGAAAGGATTCCCAGAGAGGGGAGTGAAACTCACTCAAGGTCACACAGACTGGAAATCTGGGTTCCAGAAGTGTGTGCAGTGGCCACTACCGAATTAAACAGCCTCATCGCGATCCTTCCGCAGGAGGTCACCCACCTCAGCCTAGTACAGGCTTCCCCCACCGAGGACTCCTTCCAGAACCTCCACAGTGCCCTCAAATCTCTCTCTATCCAGACATCCCCACTTCTTCTTACACGCTCTCCCCCGGTTCTTTTTCGCTGTCAAATTGATCATTTTCTGTCCCAAACTCTCACCCCAGGTCCCACTTCGTCTTCAAATCATCAAACCCAGCTGGTTGGAACTTTTTTTTTCTTTTTTTAAATAAATGAACTACTAGTGTTATAAAACTGGAATAGAGCTTAGGGCATGGTGCACATGCTTGTAATGCCAGCACTCAAGTTTGCCAGGAGACTGAGCCAAGCCTTGGAGGCCAGCCAGGAGTACAAGGTGTGAAAGATCTTGTCTTTCAAACAAACAAACAAACAAACAAACAAACAAGATTGCACAACTCGTAACAGGTGTTCAGTGAAGAATAAATAGAAGATTTGTATAGGGTCTCAAGGTAGCAAAGCAGCCTGCGGTGGTGTGTGGCCGAGATAGTAGTTACCATTGCGGTCTTCCAGGGGAGACTGGGATTACAGATGTCCACGCCCACATTTGTGTAGCCGCATTTTGTTTGTGTTTTTACAAATAAAGCTTGTCTGAAAATCAGAGTGCAGAGCTAAAGCCACTAGAGGCCAGGCAGTGGTGGCACACACCTTTAGTCCCAGGATTTGGGAGTCACAAACCTTTAATCACAGCCCCAGGGAGGTGGAGACGTGGGGTGCGGTGGGGTGGGAGGGGGAATATAAGGTGGGAAGAGACAGGAGCTCAGCTGTAGTCTGAGACAGCAGTCTGGAGCAGTCAGTCTGAGGTTGCAGTCTGGATTCGTAGAGACAGGCTCGCCCCTTTGATAGAGGTGAGAACACTCATGTGGCTGCTGCGCTGCTTCTCTGACCTCTCAGCTTTCACCCGGAATATCTGACTCCGGTTTTTATTATTAAGACCAGGTAGAATTCACGTTACACATCTGGTTGAGCTTCACTCTTCTCATACGCTAAGCGGTCACTGTAGATTGAACCCCACACCCCAGCCTTCTGTTTATTTATTTACTGGAGCAAAAATCTCACTGGGTTGGCCGGGCTAGCCTTGAACTTTGGATCCTCCTGCCTCAGCCTCCCAGGGAGTAGTTAGGATGACAGGCGATGACACAAAACCCATCTTATTGAAGTTGACTGTTTCACAGATAGACTATATTACCTGAGACAGGGAGATGGCTCCGTTGGGAAAAGCCCACACATGCTGAAAGCCAGGTAGAACGGTCTGGCCAGACTATCTGAATCTATGTGCTTCAGCTGCAGTGAGAGACCCTGTCTCAAAAACAATAAGGTGGACAGCAGTAGAGGAGGACACTGACCTCTGACCTCCGTACACATGCACACACACACAAACAGAACACATTTCTTTTTAAGATTCACTTAATATTTTTATTTATGCGTGTGTGCCTGCATGGATTTTATGCACAGTACGTGCACGCAGGTGCCCATGGAGGCCAGAGGGCATTGTCTCCTAGAACCGGAGTTGGAGGAGGTTTTGAGCCACCCTGATGTTGGTGCTAGGAACCAAACCTGAGTCCTCATCTCTCTAGCCCCATGGGAACATATTTCTTAGGATAGGCACATTGGCAGATTGTGGGGCAGGTGAGACCAAGTCTCATAGTGCCCAGGCTGGCCTAGAACTGAATATATAACTAAAGATACGAGTCTTCTCATCTCCTGCCTCCATCTGCCTGGTGCAGCAGCATGCCCAGTTTATGCGTCTTTGGGGATGAGCCCCGGGTTCTGTGTACAGCCCCAGCCCCTGTCGTTGGTTTTGTTTGTTTGTTTTATTTTTGCTTTTAGAGACAAAAGATCTCTCTATGTAGCCTTGACTGTCTGTCCTGGAACCCACTGTATAGACCAGGCTGTAGATCACAGAGATCTGCCTGTCTCTGCCCCATAAGTGCTGGGACCAAAGGTCTACACCACTACACCTGGCCTGAGTTTTTGTAATAACAAATATCTGCATCCTTACCACATAGCTTAAAAAAATAGTCTGCCATTCAGCAACATCCCCCTCGGTGCCCTGCTCTGCTGGGTCCCCACCTCTCTCAGTGTTCCCTCTGCTGGGTTCCCACCTCTCTCAGTGTTCCCTCTGCTGGGTCCCCACCTCCCTCAGTGCCCCCTCTGCTGGGTCTCTGTGTCCCCACACTCCACTGAATGAATAGGTGGTGACCGAGTACAAACAAATCCACACAGAGATGGTGGAGAAAAGCTGCAGAAAAAGCCCAGTGGGAACCCCAGTTCTGCAGCAGTTAGAGGACCCAGCACCAACACGGCCTCCTAGGAACACTGACTGATGCATGCCATGGCTTGTGAAACCTCCAACCCTGTGTGTGTACAGACACTAGGGAGAAGCCCTTTGGCACACAGGTTTCTCTCTTGTCAGAGTGTTACTGGGCAGGTGGCTTCACCTTATCTCTTTGTTTTGAATTGTGGGAAAATACCTATAAAATGAACTTGCCCACTTGTCTGGGGAGATGGCTCATTCAGCCAAGTGCATACCGTACAGACATGAACACCATGCAGAGAGCCAGCATGGGTTCAGATCCCTGGCCCTGATAGAAATGGCTGGGCATGGCGGCACGTGCTTGTTGCCCCACAGTGGAGGGCAGAGAGATTCTGGTTTAGTGAGAGACCTTGTCTAAGGCAATAAGATGAAGAGCAGTAGAGGAAGATACTGGACATCCTGCTGCAGCCACACAGGCCTGCACATGCATTCGTGTGCACGCGCGTGCGCGCGCACATACACACACACACACACACACACACGTGACAAAGTGGACAGCACCCGAGGAACATAGCAGGTTGTCCTCTGGTCTCCACAAGTGCCATGTGTACGCCCACATTGTTCTGGCCCCCCACCCAGACACAAAGCCACAGGCTCAACAGCCAGGGGTGGGGGAGGGGTTTGAGGTGACTGCTAAAGGATGCAGCCATGATGAGGCCCTGTGCCTGGGTTAATGGTGATGGGCACACACATAGATGTGCCCTCTGTGCATTTAACCTTCAATTTTGCTGTAAAATTTTTATTAATTTTGTGTTGTTTAATAGTCTTCATTTTTATTTAAAATTATTACTTTATTTTACATGTGTGGGTGGCCATCGAATCCCTCGGAACTGGAGTTACAGGTGGTTGTGAGCTTCCATGGTGCCGGGAATCAAACCCAGGTCCTCTGCAAGAGCAGCCAGTGCCCTTAACTGCCAAGCCATCTCTCCAGCCCCTTCATTGGCTTTTTAAGACAAAGTCTTATTCCATATTCCTAGTTGGCCTGGAGCTCCCTTTTTAATCCCAGGCTGGCTTTGAACACTCAGCCTCCTGAGTGCAGAAATTACAGCCATGGGTCATTCTGGACATTCCCTGTGAGTGGTCTCATGGACCTTCTTAGGGACCCTTTACGCTGAATACCGCACTTTTTGGCTTCGCCTGAGTGGTCGTGCCTGGGAGAGCGTCATTGTGACTGGGTGATATGCCATTGTGTGGGTAGCTTTCCGAGTCCCAGCAGGACGTTCAGCAACAGTGGTTGTTGTTGGTGGTGGTGGTGGTTATTCGTTTGTTTTGAGACAGGGTTTCTCTGTGTAACCCCTGACTGTCCTGGAATTCAATCTGTAGACCAGGTTGGCCTCAAACTTAAAGATATCTGCCTGTCTCTGCCTCATGAGTGCTGGGATTAAAGACATTAAAGACATGTACCACCACCGCCCTCAGCAACAGTGTTTTATACGTGGGTAAACGGAGGCTGGCATGCAACCGTTGACTTTTCTGGAAGTCTGGCTTTAAGGTCTCAAAGAGCCTGACTGGCGGCATGCGCTATTAGCCAGAGCTACATAGCTCGTTTTAATCTCAAAGATAATGTCCCAGATTTGTGTGCTCCGGGGCAGGTTGGGGGCGGAGGCCTCAGGGAGCTCCAGTAGTGACAGGTGAGAGTGGGGAAGGCACTTGTTGACATTGTACAACCTTAGTGCAGGAGAGAGCTGGGGAGGGCATCGTGGAGGGGGACACAGGGCTGAGGCAGGTATCTATGCTCAGATCTAAAACAGGGCGGAGGGAGAGAGGAAGGGAGGAAGGAGGGAGGGAGGGAGAAAAGGAGGGAAGAAAAAAGGAAGGGAGGGAGAAAAGTAAGAAAGGGAGGGAGCAACTCTCGGGCCAAGGACAGCAGATGCAAAGGCCTGGAGGTGGGAGCAGGAGCACAAGGTGCAGGGGCCACAGAACCAAGTGAGGGAACCCTGGATGAGTTTGAACCCTCATACCCGGCTGCATCGTGCAAAGCTCCAGTGATTGACCTTACTGGAGCAGCGAGGGCACGAAGAAAAGGTAGATACAGGGATACGCGAGCATGAGCATGCGGCTGGATGGCCTTCTAATGAAGAAGCTCCAGCATCACCCTGCCTCACAGCCTCCCGATCTTTATCATCTACAGCGGAACAGAGAAGCGGTTATTCATACAGATAAACAAGGGGGTGGGGGGTGTTGGATATCGATGCACAAAGAGGCAGGTTTAGCTGGCTGAAGTAGGAGCAGTCTCCATAGGCAGGGAGCAGTCTCCGTAGGCAGGGGGGAGTCTCTGTAGGCAGGGGGCAGTCTCTGTAGGTAGGGGACAGTCCTTGTAGGCAGGGGCAGTCTCCGTAGGCAGGGGACAGTCTCTGTAGGTAGGGGGGAGTCTCCGTAGGCAGGGGCAGTTTCGTCCCAACTGGGGGAACAAAGCAGTGGTGGACATTTCTGTACACACTGTCAGTATTCCTGCTCAGGCCTGAAGAAGGCTTTGTCCATTTCCCATGGGTCTGAGGGTTTGATTTTTGTCATGGTCGTGAGCATGCCAACAGTTCCCATTCACCGAAGACTTTTCTTGAATCCCTACAATCCCACCTGACCCTGCCTACTGTCCCTCCGTCCACCCCAGACCATGGCAGCAGCCAGGGCTAGCCTGGGCCGGATCCTCCCAGAGTCCTCCATCCTGTTCCTGTGTGACCTGCAGGAGAAGTTCCGTCCCAGCATAGCCTATTTCCCTCAGATCGTGTCGGTGGCCGCTCGAATGCTCAAGGTACCAACTACATTCGTCTTGTAAGACCCAGGGGTTCAGGCCCAAGCCCTCCTCCCCAGACCCGGAATCCAGTCCGCAGCCCTCATCCTTGGGATCAGCCCTATGTGTCCTTTCTCATGTAGGTGGCCCGGCTGCTAGATGTGCCTGTCTTGCTGACGGAGCAGTACCCACAAGGCCTGGGTCCCACAGTTCCAGAGCTGGGCGCTCAGGGCATTAAGCCAGTGAGTAAGACGTGCTTCAGCATGGTGCCCACCTTACAGAAGGAGCTGGATGGCCGGCCCCAGCTGCGCTCGGTGTTGCTCTGTGGCATTGAGACCCAAGTCTGCATCTTGGTGAGACCCTTGCCTGTCCCCTGGGCTCCCCATTCTCACCTCCTGGCCCTCCCTTCTTCCTTGGGGTGTTGGTTGAGCCTCCTCATCCCCAGTTCTGACTGGGGAGTCCCTCGCTGGGAGAGCTATTTGTACTCTGGGTCTGGACCTGGACCTCTCTGCTCTTAGAACACGGCCCTGGACCTCCTGGAGCGGGGACTGCAGGTCCATGTGGTGGTGGACGCCTGCTCTTCTCGAAGGTGAGAGGGTCACGGTGGGGATGGCCCCGGCCATGTATGTCAGGCACACCACAGCATGGATGCCTGCCCTCTCTCTCTTTCCTGTAGCCAGGTCGACCGGCTGGTGGCACTGGCCCGCATGAGGCAGAGCGGGGCTTTCCTCTCCACCAGCGAGACACTCATTCTGCAGCTTGTGAGGGACGCTGCCCACCCCCAGTTCAAGGAGGTAAAGGGCCCTTTGGGTTTCTGTGAATAGAAGGATACTTCCTATTTGAGAAAGGGTCTCCTGTGTACCAGGCTCTCCTAGGACACACCGTGTGGCCAAGGGCGGCTTTAAACTCTCGCTGTTTGTGTCTCTGCCTATTTTATGTATACTTGAGAGGAAGAGAGAGAGAGAGAGAGAGAGAGAGAGAGAGAGAGAGAGAGAGAGAGAGAGAGAGAATGTGGTCAGAGGGAGTCAGTGAGGGAGTCAGTTCTCTCCTTCACCTCCCATGTTGGGTCCCAGGATAGTATGCAGATCACAGGTGCCCATGCTCACTGAAGCATTTTGCTAGCCCTGGCCCTTTCTGGTTGTTTGTTGCTGTTTCATTGGTTGCTCATGGGAATTTCCTGCCTCAGCCTCCTGAGCGCTAAGATTACAGCTGTGCTCAAGTATGCCATACTGAAAAGTAGCATTTCTTTTCTTTTCCTTTTTCTTTCTTTTTTATTTATTTATTTTTGTTTGTTTTTAGAAACAGAGTTTCTCTGTGTAGCTTTGGAACTTATTTTGGAACTCATTCTGTAGACCAGGCTGGCCTCGAGCTCAGAGATCCTCCTGCCTCTGCCTCCTGAGTGCTGGGATTAAAGGTGTGCGTCACCACCGCCCGGCAAGAAATATTATTTCTTTGGGCTTTGGAAAAATCCAGGTATTGAGAGAGGCTGTTCATTCGCTCCCAGCGGGTAAAGGCTGCGATAGCGATATTATATTAGGTAGCACAGCGGAGTGTGACCAGCCAGGAGGCCCCTCAGGCCCCCTGGAATCAGTAGGAGGACTTAACTGGAACGCAGCAGTGGAGATGCGGGATTTGCGCTTTTTGGTCTAGTTATCTGGACAGAAATTGATGCCGGTAATGGGGTTGGTTACTCCTGTTCAACCAAGAGGGACTTGTGTGAATGAACCTGAGAATTCAAGGTCACAGTTTGGGCCAGTGTGGGAGCTGAGGGCTTAAAGGAATGGTGGGAAAGTTGAGAATAGTGAAGAAGAGGAAGGTGTAGGCAAGAGGCCCTAAGACAGAGCCGTCCACCATTAGGGGTCCAAGGCAGCTGAGCAGACCAAGATGGCAGGTGATGAGCTCAGCCAGGCAGGCGCAGTGAGAAGCAGACGAAAAGGAACACCGTCTTTTTTCTCCTGTTTTTGTGTACCTGTGTGGAGAGTGGGTGTATGTGAGCATTCGCATGTATGTGGTGAGCATACATGTGTGTACACACATGTGGAGGCCTGAGGTTGGTGTCCTTGATTGCTTTTCCACATGGAGGCAGGGTCTCCATGTCAGTCCTGCACCTTGAGCCTGTGGCTAGTCTCACCATACAGCTTGTTCTGGGGTTCCCGTCTCTGCCTACAGCCAGTTTAGGTGGGTTCTTCACACTTGGACACCGAATCACCCCCTCAGCCTTTCTTTTTCCTTTATTATTATCTGTGTGGCTTTGGAACCTGTCCTGGAACTTGCTCTGTAGACCAGACTGGTCTCAACTTCTCAGAGATCCGCCTGCCTCTGCCTCCCAAGTGTTAGGATTAAAGACATGCACCACCACCACCTGACCTATTTTGTTATTATTTTTTTAAAGATTTAGTTATTAAGTATATAGTGTTCTGTCTGCATTTTTACCTGTAGGCCAGAAGAGGGCACAAGATCTCATTATAGATGGTTGGGAGCTACCATGTGGTTGCTGGGAATTGAACTCAGGACCTTTGGAAGAGCAGCCAGTGCAATTAATCACTGAGTCATCTCTCCTACCCCCAGGAAAACTTTTAGGAGAGTCATTGGCTGGGGGAAAGAGGCTGCCATGAGGACCAGGGAAAAGGGCAAATTTATTATTATTATTATTATTTTGAGACAGGGTTTCTCTGTAGCTTTGGAGCCTGTCCTGGAACTAGCTCTTGTAGACCAGGCTATCCTTGAACTCACAGAGATCCACCTGCCTCTGCCTCCCGAGTGCTGGGATTAAAGGCATGCGCCACCACTGCCCAGCAAGATGGGTGATTCTTGACTTCTGACTCAGACCTTCTCTGCCTACAGATCCAGAAGATCATTAAGGAACCAGTCCCAGACAGTGGGCTGCTGGGCCTCTTCCAAGGCCAGAACCCCCTCTTGCTGAACTCCAAACCCTGACTTGAGGGGGAAGCATCCTTTTCCCTCATCTCTGAATCCCAGGAGACCACCCTGAGGCCTGCCCGGTTGGAGGGGAGGGGTGGCTATGCCTCCTGCTTGAACAACTGGATTTGGAAATGCAAATGAGACTTCTGAGTGTGGAAGGGGTGGGGCAGGGGGTTGACTGAGGAGAGGTGGACCAGGGACTCAGCTCAGGGCCACCTCAAGAGATGGAAAAATCAAAGAAAAGGCTAAGAAGCCTCACAGACTGGAACCCCAGACTCTGAATAAACGTTGATGCGACTGTGCACCAAACCATTGGGTTTGTGGGGCATCACAGTGGCTCCTGGGGTGTGCAAGTGGGAGAATAAAATGAGGTGAAGTGAGGAGAAGGGCTAGCCACTACCCCTGGCCAGTTTTGAGTCTGAGCCTGCCTTCCAACCATCCAGATATGTGGACCCCAGTCCCTGCAGCTCCTATGGGAGGGAGGAATCCTAGGCCTCCCTTCTGGGCCTGAGAGCTGGAGGACTGGACAGCAACCCCACCCCCACCCCAGGCCATCTCCCAAACCCAAGAATGTGTGTCTTGGACAAAGAGACACACGGACATACGTACAGGAAGGCAGGACCTGCTGTGGTCAGGACAAGGACTGGGAGAGCGAGGCATGATGGCGCAGGTCTGCAAACCAAGCACTGCCTTAAAAAAGTCTTGCTGGGAGGTGGTGGCACATACCTTTAATCCCAGCACTCGGGAGGCAGAGGCAGGCGGATCTCTGTGAGTTCGAGACCAGCCTGGTCTACAGAGTGAGTTCCAGGACAGGCTCCAAACATATACAGAGAAACCCTGTCTCAGAACCACCTCCTGGCCCCAAGATTCCCAAATAAAAACCAAGTCCAGATTCTCCCCAGCTCAGAGCCCCCAGTCACACTGGCCTGCCTTAGTCCCCAGAGTCCCACCTCAGTGGCTTTGCTGTTCCTGCTCCTGGATCCCGCGCCTTCCTACAACTTGCTTCCGCTCAGCGTCTGAGACCACACCCTGACCGGTCGATGTCCAGGAGCCAATCAGTCAGCGGCACATTTTATTTATATCCCAACACCCATTCTGATCAGAAATTCGCATTTCATCTGGCTGTGGAAGCTCTCTGAGGGTTCTCATGTATTCTCTCTCTCAACTCCCACACCCTGTTTAAGCGCCACAAGGTGGGGCTCTTGTCCACCTTTGTCTACTGCAGGGTCATAACACCAAGAATTGGGGGACTATTGAGAGAGAGAGAAAGAGCAGACACCAGGGAGAGAAGAGTGGGGGAGGGAAGGGGAGGCAGCCTGTGCTGGGAAGGGAGAAAGGAAAATTCATAGGCAGGGAGTGGACAGAGGGGCCCTGGGCCTGGGAGCAGAGCTCCTGGTGGTACCCAGTGAGTGTCTGGGATTGGTCTGTTTTACAGGTTTGTGGATTCTGGGGCTGGAACCCCGGACTGCTTGCACATTGGGCACACAGTCTACCAGCTGAGCTGCACATCTCAGATCTGTCAAGAGGGGAGATTGGGTCGGGCCTGTGTCTTGAATAGGTTTCAAAGGGTCCCCCAGTCATCCAGAATTCCTGTAGGATCCCAGGCACAAGGTGCCTCCTGACTGTCCACCCAACCCCAGCCTAGAGCTGTAGGCTCCAGACTTCCCCCGTGGGCATTCTGGGGAGGGGCCAGAGGACTGGAGAACCTTGGAGCCTGCACTGGGGTTGGGTCTCTCTGGTTTCCTGGGCCTGGAGCATGAGAGATGACTTCAGATGCCTTGTAGGGTGTCTGGCAGAAGTCTTCGGTAGCCACCAGGGGACATGCAGGAGTGAGCAGAATGTCATCAAAGAGATCAAGGGTCGAGGTGTCCAGAGCAGCTAGACTTAGGCTGGGGCCGTCGTCGTGGGGCACTTCCACAGGGGTCTCAGCACAGGCCACCCCCAGGAAGGGGGATGGAGGCGGTGGAGGTGGTCTTCTGGGTGGTGGTCTCTGGGGAGGTGCTTTTTGAGACAGGATGGACAGGGCCAGGTGCTGGGTGGCGGCTTCAATCTTGGCAAACTGCCTGGGGTGGGCGGGGGAAAGAGAGAAAGGGAGAGAGAGAGGGAGAGAGAATTTCAGCTTTGCCTGCAAAAGACCTCTCTTCTAGTTACCCCGGCTTTACCCAGAGATACTGTTCCTTCTTTTCAACCCTCCCTTCTTTTTCCTCCAGGCTCATTTCCTGGCCCCTGCCTTTGTTTTCTTGAGTCTGGCAAGTCAATATGTCTTCTCAGGAAGGTTTTGATTGCTGTAGGGTTGTGCACTGTGCATCTTGACGGTGGAGATTTATTATCGCCCTATTCTAATATATAAAAACAAACCGTCTCGGGGGAAGAGCACCTTTCCAATCAATAATTGCAAAGGGAGCTGTGGGCCGGCGCGTGCCACCATGTGGAGTGCGTCCTACAGTGAGGCCCACTCCCTGTGTCTCCTGCCAGAAGCTAAGATGCTGGTGTCTCCTGGCACTTCCAGCCCTCAGCATCACATGGGTGGCTTCATAAACAACTGGGGCGGTGATGTGGGAGTGATTTCTTTATAATCTGTTGCTTTCATTGGTTAATTAATAAAGAAACTTCCTAGGCCCATTTGATAGGCCAACCCTTAGGTGGGTGGAGTAGACAGAACAGAATG
This sequence comes from Chionomys nivalis, assembly GCF_950005125.1. NCBI lineage: Eukaryota > Metazoa > Chordata > Mammalia > Rodentia > Cricetidae > Chionomys > Chionomys nivalis. The sequence goes on from NC_080087.1 coordinate 70,465,514, forward strand.
CTGGGAGAAAGAAGCTGAATCAAGGAGTCGCCATGATTCTCCCACTCCAGACAGACGCAGGTTAAGATCATTCCTGGTAAGCCAGCTCGTGGTACTACACAGAATATTAGAAATGGGTTAGATCAATATGTAAGAGCTAGCCAATAAGAGACTGGAACTAATGGGCCAGGCAGTGATTAAAAGAATACAATTCTGGTGTAATTATTTTGGGGCATAAGCTAGCCATGCGGGCGGCCGGGTGCCGGGGACGCAGCCCCACCGCTCTTATTTCAACAGGGCGGAGCTGTGCCCCCCAATTCTTTTATTTCTTTTTTTGTTTCTTTTATTAAATTTATTTATTTATTAAAGATTTCTGCCTCCTCCCCGCCACCGCCTCCCATTTCCCTCCCCCTCCCCCAGTCAAGTCCCCAATTCTTTTATTTCTAAAAATTAAATATTATGTAACTTAAAAAAACCCACCTATTTTGTGTGTATGTTCCCTCCGCCTCCTTCCTGCCCATCTCTCCACACCACACACAACGGTCAGAGGACTGCTTTATATGGATTTTGTTTAAAAAACGTCTTTAAGTGTGTATGTATTTATGGGAGTGTGCCTGGTTGCCTGTAGAGGCCAGAGGAGGGTTACAGGGGTGGCGAGCCACCTGGTATGTGCTGAGAGCTGCACCTGGCCCCTGGAAGAGCAGGAGGGTGTTTAACCAGAGCCATCTCTCCAACCCTGTTCTTCATAGCTGACTCAAGAAGTCAGGCTTGGTTGCAAGTGTCTCCACGCTGAGCTGTCTAGCTGGCCTACAGTGCCTTATCTGTATATATGTGTATTCTGTGAGAGTCGGTCGAGACGGGAAAGCTAGAAACGGACCGTGAGAGGAGAAACGGAGAAACACGGCTCTAGGGAAGGGAGCTGAGGAGAGCAGCAACAGCTGAGATGCAGAAGGGGCAGGCGGTGGACGACTGTGGGAGGATGAGACCAGCACAAACTGAGTGTGTGTGAAAATGCCACCGGTGGGCTGGAGAGCTGGCTCAGGGGCTCACAGCGCAGGCTGCTCTGCTAGAGGACCTGGGTTCCATCCCCAGCACAACTCTTACATGGAGGTTCACAGGCATCGGTAACTCCAGTCCCAAGGGAGACGACGCCCTCTTTTGGCCTCTGGGGGCACTACATGGTGTGTGGTGCACAGACACAAGCAGCAAAACACATAAAACATAAAGCTTTAAAACCCCACAAGGAAGCCGGGCGGTGGTGGCACACGCCTTTAATCCCAGCACTCGGGAGGCAGAGGCAGGTGGATCTCTGTGAGTTCGAGACCAGCCTGGTCTACAAGAGCTAGTTCCAGGACAGGCTCCAAAGCCACAGAGAAACCCTGTCTCGAAAAACCAAAAAAAAAAAAAAAAGAACAACAACAACAACAAAAAAAAAACCCACAAGGAAACCAGTTACTTTGTATACTAATTTAATTTGTATACTATTTTTTGAAATTAAATTTTAAAAGAGAGGGAAATAGCCACACCTGTAATAAAGAGTCTACACACAAGACCGACTGATTCACACATTAGGATGTTGCAGACTCAAGAGACAAACCATTCCAGGCTAGCTTAGTTCTGTTAATAACTATTCATAGCAGGTGCTGTGGCTCATGCCTGTAGTCCCAGTATTGGAAAATGGAGGCAGGAGGATCAAGCATCCAGTGTCACCCTTGGTCATATATTGAATTTGGAGATAGCCTGGGCTATATGGGATCCCACATCAACAAAGTAAGAATTCCAGAGAGAGGGCTGGAGAGATGGCTCAGTGGTTAAGAGCATTGCCTGCTCTTCCAAAGGTCCTGAGTTCAATTCCCGGCAACCACATGGTGGCTCACAACCATCTGTAATGAAGTCTGGTGCCCTCTTCTGGCCTGCAGACATACATGGAGACAGATTATTGTATACATAATAAATAAATAAATATTTAAAAAAAAAAGAATTCCAGAGAGAGAAAAGAGAGGGAGATATGGAGAAAGGGAGGGAGGGAAAAAGGAGGAGGAAGGAAGGGAGGGAGGGAGGGAGGATATTAAATAATCAAAATCAGATGGGCACGGTGCTACCCATATGTAATCTCAATCTTCTGGGACGCTAAAGCAGGAGAATTAGTGGGCGTTTGAGATCAATCTGGCTCACATAATAAGTACCAGGACAAAGAAATACTCTATCTCAAAATAACAGCAACAACAACAACACACACACGCATGCACACACACATAAATTTTAGGATAATTCCTCCCTTAGGGTTGGGAATATAACTCAGTTGGAGTGCTTTCCTAGTGTGCACAAATCCCTGGGCACCGAATACACTGAGTGTGGTGGTGCACACCTGATAGTGGAGGCAGGAGGATCAGAAGCACACTCGTTGTCAGTGAGTGCTAAAGTGCTAACTCACTACGAATTAATAGTCAGGTGCTTATTAGAGCACGTGGTACACGTAAGTGTCATATGTAGCTGTCATCACTACCATCATCTTCATTATAGCCAGCATTATTATTGCCACCATAATCGTCATCATTGTCACCATCATCCCCATCATACCTTCACCATCTTGATTATCATCACCATCATCACTGTCACTGTCATTACAACTGTCACCATCAGCACCATTGTTGTTATCACCACCATCCATCATCACCTTATCATCACCATCACCATCATTACCTTCCTCTCATCACCACCACCATCCATCATCACCATCACTACAACCATCACCATCCATCATCACCTTATCATCACCATCACCATCATTACCTTCCTCTCATCACCACCACCATCCATCATCACCATCACTACAACCATCACCATCCATCATCACCTTATCATCACCATCACCATCATCACCTTCCTCTCATCACCATCCATCATCACCTTATCATCACCATCACCATCGTTACCTTCCTCTCATCACCATCACCATCCATCATCACCTTCCTCTCATCACCATCCATCATCACCTTATCATCACCATCACCATCCGTCATATCACCTTCCTCTCATCACCACCACCATCCATCATCACCATCACTACAACCATCACCATCACCATCCATCATCACCTTCCTCTCATCACCACTGCCATCCATCATAACTATCACTGTCATCACCATCCTGATTATCATCACCATGACCATCATTACCATTACCATTATGTCATTACAGCCGCTACCGACACCATCATCACCTTCCTGCCATCACCATCACTATCATCACCACCATCACCTTCAGCAACATCACCACCACCACCCTATCTTCAGCACCAGTGCGTTTACCCTGGCTCTGCCTACCGTTCAGAGCTGAGTGTGCCCCCCACCTTCTCCAAGTCTTTGCGCAAACCTGCTCTCTCAGCGAGTCTTCCCTGACCTCCTGCTTTAGAACAGCCACACTCCCTCCTAGCCCATTCCTCCTCCATAGCGTTTGCCACCTTCTAATGCAGCCTAATTTTTAAAGTCCAGGTAAAAACTTAGGTAACATGAAATTCACTGTTTTGCTTGTTTTGAGACAGGGTCTGTGCGTAGCCCAGGCTGGACTTGAAATCCTTGTGTAGCAGAGGATGACCCTGAATTGCTGATTTTCTCTCGTCATTGAACTGGTGTGGTGGTGTACGTCGGTGACTCCAGAAGTTTGAAGCAGAAGGATCAGGGTCAGGAGTTCAAGGTCATCCTTTGCTATATAATTGAGTTTGAGGCCAGCCCGGGAATACAAGACCCTTTGTCAAAAAGGGGGGGTCAGTTAATCCATGGGTGTTCAGGATACTCTGGTCGCCCTGCCTCCACCTCCTGGGTGCTGTGATCACAGGCTGCTGACCATGCTTGGTTTCACACTGTGGTGAGGACACAACCTGAGCTTCATTCATGCTAAGCAAGCACAGCACAAGGCTGGCACAAAATGGTTTCAGCTTTGTATTATTGTAACGTGTAGTTCGATATTGGGATACGTTGTTAACAAATGCACTTATGTGAAACATCATTTCTACCCACACTTCTCGCTTTATGTTATTTTGCTAATTGACTCTATAGTTTTTATACTATGGAAAAGACACCATACAGAAAGCAAATCTGAGTGGGTTTTTTTGAATACAAATAAAGCAGAAGAGACAATTTAAAACATCAACAATGAGTTTTGCCCAGGAACTTCTAAGGAACAAACAGGTCCATAGTGACTCAAGAAAATGTATTTGCAGGGTGTGGTGGCACACACATTTGCACTCACCTTTGACCCCAGCACTTAGGAGGCAGAGACAGGTGCATCTCTGGAGTTCAAGGCCAGCCTGGTCTACAGAGTGAGTTCCAGGACAGTCAGGGCTACACAGAGACACCCTGTCTCAAAAAGGGGGTGGAGGGCTGGAAAGATGTCTTGGCAGTTAAGAGCCCTGCCTGCTCTTCTGGAGGTCCTGAGTTCAATTTTAATCTACCACATGGTGACTCACAACCATCTGTAATGAGATCTGGTACCCTCTTCTGGAATGCAGGAGTTCACGTAGGCAGAACACTGTATACATAAATAAAATCTTTGAAAAATGTTTAAAAATGCTTGAAAAAGTGGCAGTCAGCTGTGGAGCACATGTGAGTGTAGTTGCCCATGGAGGCCAGAAGAGGGCTCCAGACCTCCAGTGTAGGTGATGGGAACTGACCGTGTGTCCTGTGGAAGAGCAGTGCCCCCTCTCAGCCTCTGAGCCCACTCTGTACGCCTTCAAGATTGAACTTTACACTACAGGAATGATAATAATAATAAACCCTTGTTTTTCTTTGCCAAAAATCTGTTAATCGTTATAGTTTCTATTTTGTTCTATTTTGAATAAAATGATGTGTTCTGTACGCATACACAGCATACACCAAATTAAAAATAAATGTCAAAATACCATACATAACAATATTTCTCAACTTCCTAGTGCTGTGACCCTTTAATATAGTTCCTCATGTTGTGGTGACCCCTAATCATGCATTTATTTTTATTGCTTCTTCATAACTGTAATTTTGCTGTTGTTATGAATCATAATGCAAATATCTTATATGTAGGGTATCTGACCTCTGTGAAAGGGTCATTCGGATCCCAAAGGGATCAAGACCCACAGGTTGAGAACCTTGAAAAAGAGTCAGGTAGTCACCTGGACAGGTGACTGCGGCAGATGAGGCAGAACCTCACAACCCAATTCGTTCTGCTTTTCAAAACTGGATGTTTGATGGACCTACTTGTAATGATTTAAAATACATAGTTCAAAACTGGAGTTCTTTTCCTACCTACCTAGTAACACACACACACACACACACACACACACACACGCGCGCGCGCGCGCGCGCGCGCGCTCTCCCATCAGCCCTCCCTCCACACCTGCTTTTTTGACACAAGATCTCACTATGTAGTCCAGGAAAGCCTTGAACTTCATGTATAGACCAGGCTGGCATGGAACTAGCAGCAATCCTCCTGCCTCGGCCTCTGGAGTGCTAGTGTTGGGGTTATAGGCAATTGCCACCACATTAGACCAGTGTTCACTATCTTCTAAAAGCAATGTCTCTAATTAGCTCCGGGACTTTCATCCCCTTCAAAGGGGACCTCTTACCTGTAACCACTGCCTCCCTGCCGGTGTGTGCCTGGCAGCTTTGTGGGGTCTTCATGGCATCCGACTGGACGGCTGAGGTGAACTTTCTTCTGAATCGCCTTTTCAAGGTATGTCCACACGGTGGCGCCATACCCTCTCATTTATTTACTTCACTTGTGAGGTAACCTAACCTGGTTGGCCTCTTACATGCTACAGTAAACTGGCTGCAAACTCAGCCATCCTCCTGCCTCGGTCTCAGGAGTGTTAGGATTACAGTCGTGTGCCACACTCATAGCAATCCTCCTGCTTCGGCCTCAGGAGTGTTAGGATTACAGTTGTGTGCCACAATGCTTGGCTCATATATTTATTTATTCAGGCCATTTCTTACCTTTTACCACCCCACAGGGACTCAGTGCCCGCTTAGAGATTTCCTTGATCCTGCTCAGTGATGAGTGTTGACTGAAGCGCACAGAAGAAGGTGCTTGGCAAACGCACGCTAAACGGTGCTAAATCCAGTCTAGGGGCCTCCCGGGGCCCACCCCGTGCCTCCCCTCCAGTGCCCTCCTCACCTGCAGATCTGGTTGTGTAGAAACCTCCGGTGGTTGGGCTTGCGCTTGGGGGGCCGGGTACGCCTGGGCTGCAGGGCTCGCAGGATGTGGGCTGAAGCCCCGCTCACAAAAGCGCACAACTCTCGGGGCCCTGGTTCAGAGAGCCCAGGGGCCGCAGGGAATCCAGGGTGCATGACCGGTTGCTCTGCAGTCACAACGCAGATCAGAAATCAAACCCCAAAACCGGGATGGGACAGGAGGAGCATCCGGACTCAAGTCTGGCACTTTAGAATGAGAAGCTCCCCTGGCAGATAGGGTGAGCCTCCCTCTGTGCCTGTCCCACCGCAGATGCTGGACTCCGATGTCTGCAGGTGAGGGGCTGTTATAGGAAGGCGGGGGCAGGGTGGAAAGGGTGCTACGCATCTCCTATGTGCCCAATTAACACATAGTTGGGCCTAGGATATAAAACGGGGGCGCGTGGGTGCACAGGAAGAGAAAAGCTCTCGGAGGTAGCCAATTAAGGGGACAAAAGCCTCTTTAGCAAGGCCAAGGCAGGCACAGAGTCAACCACAGCGATTAATGTCGAGGACCTTTAGGAGACTTGGGGAGGGGTTTGCCGGTGGTTGGAAGAAGAGTCCAGTCTCTGAGAGGGGTGCCAGCACCTCTAGGCCCAAGTCAAGAACTCCACATCGGTCCACCACCCCAGGCTCACCCCATCCTGGGGTCTACTTCTTTGTCCTGAGGCAGAATCATGAAGAAGAAATTGAGGCCTCTGGTCTCTGGGCTGCAGGAGGAACAGAGTTCCAGGACTATATAGATAATCTCTCTCTCTCTCTCTCTCTCTCTCTCTCTCTCTCTCTCTCTCTCTCTCTCTCTCTTCTCTGTCTCTCTCCCCGCCCCCTCGTGTGTGTGTGTGTGTGTGTGTGTGTGTTATCATCTAGTGAGGCACACACAGGGCAGGCAAGTTGCCAGGCAGAGGAGGAGGGTGGAGATGATCATGGGGGTCAGCCACAGGACAGCAGGTAGTCACCCAGCAGGGATGAGATCTGTAGAAAAAGACCAAGGAAGCCCAAAGCCATGATTAGGGAGTTTAAGTGCATGCTCAGGCTCTGCCAGAGTCTGATGGAAAAAGAAGAAAAAGGTATAAATGGTTAAACTTTTCCAAGAACGGTACACAGATCTAGTTGAAGCTCCCAGTGGCTCCTGGGACTTCAGCAGTGGGTGAGAATTCAGGGATGGAAAGTATATTATCCTAAGGTGAACCTGCCTTCCTAGACCTTAAGGAAGGGGACAATGGCTTGTCTGTCTTCAGATACAGTCCATTCTTTACAAATCTTGATGGGTGGGGGAAGGCTGAAGAGTTGCTGGGAGTGTGCTCTCAGGTCTCTGGGGAGTAGAATGAAAGGTTCATAGTCCAAGGGCCAGCCAGGGGTCACCACTGCTGTCGCTAGGACAGTGCTCTTGTTAGCCCAGCTCCAGAAGCTGACTTGGATTCCTTGCTCCTAGGAGCCAAGAGAAACATCCTCCACAGCTGGCGGGAGCACACACAGCTTGCGTCTTGGGTATGCTCCACCAGGGGGCGCTAATGTTCATGCTGCTGTTGGGAGGTCCCACTCAGTTTCAGGCCCCCTTTCCCTCCAGTCCCATTTTGTATGAGAATCTTCCAGGCTGGGGACCGGCTTCATGGAGTGTCTGTTGAAGTCCTGCACATTCACATGCACTACTGAGAATTCACCAGGCCCTCTTTCGCTGTCCCAAGTCCTCACTGTAAGCACTGCAGTTCCAACCGAAAGGTTTCCTGTTAGTTGGGAGCCAAAGAATACCACAAAACCACCATAAGTGTAGCATCTCACAGCCCTGCCCTAGGGAAAGGTTTTCCCAAGGCAAATATAACAACTCTGCTTAACCCCGCGAAAGTGTCACAGCTCTGCTCGGCTAACTAAGGGAAAGTTTCCACTGTGGAAAGAGAGTTCCGCTCAGGTACCCCGGAGTGTCACAACTCCACTCCTCCGCTTCCGCAGAGACAATGCTACAGTTCCGCTCCACTCCATTCGGTGCCAGGCAAAGTTGTTATAGCTGGGCTCTGCTCTGGATGGCACAACAAACCTCACCCAAGAGAAGAGATTTATCGGGAAGGAAGAATTCAGGCTGGGCGGTGGTGGCTCACACCTTTAATCCCAGCACTCGGGAGGCAGAGGCAAGGGGATGAAAAAAAAAAAAGAATTCAGTTTTGGTCCCAGTCTGTGAGACTTTTCCACCTCATGAGGTGGACCTGAGCAGAGTCCCTTATCCACCTCTCCTCAGTCAACCCTCTGTCCTGATGGCAGGGTTCCTGCTTCATGAAAAAGTCTGCGAGACATTCTGCAGGATACAGAAGAAATTGACTGACAAACTGTTAATATAGGTGGACCTGTCTTTGAAATTTCCTTCATGGAAAAGTCTGCTGGATACTATGGGCCTGTAGGCTCAAGATGGATGCCCCAATGGTACAGAAAAACTTTGGGTGACTGTCCAGGTAGCGAGATGTCTCTGTCAATTCTAGAGTTTTGGAAGTTGCTTACAATGAACTCATTGTTTACTTAGGTAATATTATACCCTTCTAGAGTCTTTGATGGAGTTGAAGAATTTATAACTATAGTTATAGTTTTCCTTAGTTATCATAAAATATAAAATAGATATAAATATTGTAACTGCAATTCTTGCTTGATAACTGTTTTTTTATATGTAATTTTACTGTGCTAAAGTTAAAACCTTCCTTTTTATGTAAACAGAAAGGGGAGGTGATGTGGGATTTCCCTCTGTATGCTGTGATTACCATTAATGAATAAAGAAACTGCTTTGGACCTATAACAGGACAGAACTTAGGTAGGTAGGGAAAACTAAACTGAATGTTGGGAGAAAGGAGGTGGAGTCAAGAGAGAAGCCTTGTAGCCCTGCTGGAGATAGACGCTGGGAACTTTACCCGCTAAGCCACTGCAACATGGCAGTACAGAGATTAATAGAAATGGGTTAAATTAATATGTAAGAGTTAGCTAATAAGAAGCTAGAGCTAATGGGCTAAGCAGTGATTTAATTAATGCAGTTTCTGTGTGGTTATTTCAGATCTGAGCTGCCAAGTGGCCAGAATGACCAAGTGGCCTTCCCAAAACAAACTGGTGCCCAGTGAAACAAGCAACCTCCTCCAACACTATCCCCCACCCTTCCACACTCAGAAGCCTCATTTGTATTTCCAAGTCCACTTGTTCAAGCAGGAGGCATAGCTACCCCTCCCCTCCACCGGGCAGGCCTCAGGGTGGTCTCCTGGGATTCAGAGATGAGGGTCTGGAGTTCAGCAAGAGGGGGTTCTGGCCTTGGAAGAGGCCCAGCAGCCCACTGTCTGGGACTGGTTCCTTAATGATCTTCTGGTCTGGGTCAGAAGTTAAGAATCGCCCATCTCACCAGGCAATGGTTGCACACGCCTTTAATCCCAGCACTCAGGAGGCAGATAAAGGCAGATCTCTGAGTTTGAGGCCAGCCTGGTCTACAAAGTAAGTTCTAGGACAGCCAGGGCTGTTACACAGAGAAACCCTGTCTTGAAAACCAAGCAAACAAACAAAAAGAATTATTAGGTTATGGGGGCTTGCACTAAGGTGGGAGAGAAAAGCCCAGAAGACTAGACGATGTGAGCAGGGCAGGCTCTTCCCAGGAAGAGCTGGCATGAACAGTGCATGGAGTGAAGGTTAAGTGGTGTGGAAGCCTGAGGCTGTTGGAGACAGCATGAGTGTAGACCTTTGGGTAAAGAAAGTGGCCCGGGAGGAGCGAGCTTAGACTGAGGCCATGCATGCTGCACCAATGCCCACATGATATCACGTGTCCCATGCTGCCAGAAGAGGCACAGGATCTAATGTCTGCCCTGTTGGGTTTGGGTTTGGTCCATTCTCTTTCTGTGATCTTTCCAGCCCTCCAATTTGGAACGGGGATGCTTACTCTGTCCTTGTATATCAGAATCATGGAACTTGCTTTTTGATCTTTCAGGGGTTCACAGCTAAGGGACTGCCTTGAATCTTGAGAGAGACTTAAAAATATGTCTATTTTTGTGTGCATGGGTGCTTTATTTCCATTTATGTCTGTGCCCACATGCCTGGTGTCTCTGGAGGCCAGAAGAGGGCAACAGGTCCCTTGGAACTGGAGTTACAGACAATGTGAGCCATCGTGTGGGTGCTGGGAATCAAAGCAGATTCTCTAGAGCAGCACCTAGTGCTCTTAAACACCAAGCCACCTCTCTAGTCCTCTTATTTTTTTTTTTTAAATTAATGATCATCCTCATGGCTCATTGGGTAAAGGTGCTTGTCCCTAAGTCTAAAAACCTGAGTTCAGTCCCTGAGATGATGAAAGGCAAGAACTGTACTAATAAAAGTGGTTTTCTGGCTGCCAAGCTTATCATGGTATATGTGCGCACACACACACTCTAAAGAAATAAAAGGAAAAAATTAAATTACATTTATCTCCTTATTCCATTTGTGTGTACATGCATGTGTATGCCATACAACATGGGCTCAAGTCAGAGGGCTATTTGTGTGTACATGCGTGTGTATGCCACACAACACGGGCTCAAGTCAGAGGACTATTTGTGTGTACATGCGTGTGTATGCCACACAACACGGGCTCAAGTCAGAGGGCTATTTGTGGGAGCCGGTTCTCTCCTTCCACCCGATGGCTGTGATTAGACCTGCAATGTTGTCTCACCAGCCCTCTGTGTGTCGTTCTTTTAGTAAAGACGGCTAATACGGGGCTGGAGAGATGGCTCAGCAGGTAACAGCAATAGCTGCTTTACAGAGCAGGGGTTTCAGTTCCTTGTGACCATACCAGACAGCTCGCAACTGCCTGTTACTCTAGCTCCTGAGAATCTGACACTCTTTTGGCTTCCTCAGACACCAGGCCCACATGTGGTGCACAGACATATATGTAGGCACTCGCACATACACAGAAAAAAAAATAGATTTAAAAACAAACAAATCTTAAAGAATCTGATCCCCTTGCCCAGGAATTAAGAGAGAGTCCTGTCTTAGCAACCTCTTGAGATGTAACCTGAGAGCCAATAAGAAATGGCCTGTGGCTAATGCTAAGGCAGTTAGGAGCCTGTCCTTAACACTTGAGAGCATCTTATCCCCCCCCCCCCCACTCTCCCTTGGGAAGCTCATGTCTGCATTGGATGCGTCTTTCTTCTGAGTTTCTTCCTTTCCTTTCTTTTTCTTTCTTTCTGTCCTTTTCTTTTTCAAGATAGGGTTTCTCTGTGCAACCCTGGCTGTTCTGGAACTTGCTTTGTAAACCAGGCTGGCCTTGTGTGGAGCTATGTTTGTTCCCTTGCTACTGACAAAAGGGCCCTGGTTATCACGGATGTCGCCAGGAAGAGCTAGGCAGAGGTGGGTTAGTGATAAACGTATCTTTTGAATAAACATGGAGAAAAGCCTGTAGAAGCCCATTGCAGTGGTGAACCCGGTAATCCCAGCACTTGCGAGATAGAGGCAGGAGGATTAGGAAATCAAGTCCAGCGTGGAGCTGGTGGTGTGTGGGTGTGACTTCGCAGTCCCAGAGTGCTTGGCTTGAGGCATTGGCTTTGAACTAGTGGATTTCTGGAGCGTTTTAAGGAACTGGTGCTGTGATTGTGTGTGTGTGCACGCCTAGGGCAGTTCCACCGGTAACTAGTGGGCATAGACGGGAGCTCCGGGTGACCACACTACAATGCACAAGAAGGTCCCACGAAAAACCACCAAGCAAAGCCCAAACTCATCTCAAGTGAGTATGCAGGATCACGCTTGTAATCCCAGCTCTGGGGAGGTGGAGGCATGAGGATTATGAATTCAAGGCCAGTCTGGGCTGCATACTGGGCAGCCTACATGAACCCGTGGCCTCACAAAATACATAAATAAATAAAACAAAATAATCTGTCCCAAGTCATCCTTGCCCTGACTGAGAAAGCCTGCGTGATCCACACCGTGGATGCCAGCGAGCAGGAGGAAAAAGGCAGGTTTGCAGGGGGCGGGACTTCAAACTCCCCGCGAGACCCAGGCCATGCAGGAAGGTTGCATGCCTCAGTTTCCCCCGACCGAGGAAGTCCTCTCCAGGAGGACGGAATCCAGACCGAGACCTACACACGCCTCACTCCAGGACCCCAGGAATCACGCAGCACCCGGAGCACCCCACTGGAGGGTGGGGTCGGGCTGGGAGCGGCATGTTGCGTCATGACGCACGGCGGCGGCGGCGGGGTTTGTGTGCGCGAGAGGCCGCCGATAAAGGTTGAGTGCCTCGCGCCGGGGGCCGTGGGGAGGGAGCGCGCCCCCGCCCCCTCCCGGGCCGCGGCTCCCGCAGCGTTGTGCCGGGCCCCGCTTCCCGTCAGCCCCCGCGGGAAGGCCCTGGGGTTCTCCTTGATCCCCCTCCCTGACCGGGGCCACAGGTGAGAGACCGGAGGGCGCGGTGGGGGAAGGGCCGGAGGGCGGAGTCGTTTGGGCAACGGCGAGCGGGAAACCGGAAGGGGTATCTTAAAGGGAAGGTGGCTACTTCGCCTCCGATATTTAATATTTCGATCGGCCCCGCCCTCTTAAAGGAGAAGGGCACTGGGTTTAGCTATGCATTTTTGCAAAGCTTCCTGTCTCCCCCGCCCCCTTTCTCTTAAAAGAGGGTGACAGTTTCCCAGACATTGAAGGAAAAATTTTGTAATCCTGCTGGTCCCTAGAATATCTGAACAAAGATAGAGATGGGCATTTAACCTTTATTATTTTTTTCCAGACAACTCTCATGTAGCTCAGGATGTCCTCAGACCCACTGTATAACCGAGGATGACATTGAATTTATGATCCTCCTGCCTCCCTCCACCTTCTACGTGTTGGGATTACAGGTCTGTGCCACCAGGCCTGTTTTTTTCCTGCTGTACTGGGAATAAAATCCGGAGCTTCATGCATGTCAGTCACTAACTAACAACCGAGCTACATTCCAGGCCCCAAGAGCATCAAAGCCCAGCCTTTTAAAGGGGACTCTTTTACTGCTAAGATGGGTTCCTGTTTCTTTGGGCATCTCGTGTTAAAAGATGCCGCCTGACCTCTCAAAGGCACATGGGAGCTTAACCTCATTGGTGGCTTACTTGGCAAAAGAGACACCCATCCTTTAAAAAAAAAATCTTTCATAGCCTGTTGCTCGTCCTTTAAATGCAGAAATCCTCCATAGCTTGTCTAAAGGGAATGCTAGTCTTGGTTCACTTGGACTGTATTTACTGAGCATGCACTCAGCTGGTGCTCTGCTAGGTACTGGGATGCAACTGTGAACAAGAAAGGGCTCCCTGTTTACATTGTGCGAGCATTAGACAGAATAAAAGTGTCAGCAAGAAGGCTGAATGTCTTGGGGAGAGGACACTGTAGCAGTGATGGAGGGTTTACTAGGGCAGGGTCAAGCTGGTACCGTTTTTGTTGCCAGTGACATCCATCAGATTGACAGGTCGGGAGTCCTGCCAAACACCCAACAATGTATGAGCCGGCCCCTCTGACAAAGAATGCCCCATCCTCAAATCTCTGTGCTGCTGAGGTTGGGACATCCTGACTGGGTGGCACTTAGCTGATGGGCCCCGTGAGGGACAGAGCAAACTGAGTATGCAGAGAGAGCAAGGGAGTGCTGAAGGGGCTTAAGGAGGGTGGTCTGAGGAGGCATCTCTGAGGAGGGTGGTCTAAGGAGGCATCTCTGAGGAGGGTGGTCTGAGGAGGGTGGTCTGAGGAGGGTGGTCTGAGGAGGCATCTGTCTCTGAGGTGATTTTAGTGCAGACATGTGTGACAGAGTGAATCATGGATGGTGGAAAGAAGGCGTACTAAGCGGGAGCCCCAAGATGGGGGTCAGTCTCCCTGCCTGATTGAGGCTAGAGGGACAGGAGGCCAACAAGAGGGGGGAGAAGGGGCCGGGCGGTGGTGGCGCACGGGAGGCAGAGGCAGGCGGATCTCTGTGAGTTCTAGACCAGCCTGGTCTACAAGAGCTAGTTCCAGGACAGGCTCCAAAACCACAGAGAAACCCTGTCTCGAAAAAAAAAAAAAAAAGAGGGGGAGAAGGCCGCCAGTCTTGAACATCCCTCCCTCCCACCCCGGGTTATCCCCCTAGTGTGTGCAGTGCTGGGTTTGGGCCTAGGGGTTTGTGTGTGTTGGAGAGGCACTCCATCAGCTGAGCTACATCTCAGCCCTACTTGTAAATATTTGATAAGAGGGCAAAGAAGGTAAAAACAACCCGGAGTTAGATTTTGGTTAAACGCGGTGTTTTAGGCACAGTGCAGCAAGCATGGGAGCAAAGGAGAGTCTTCAGGAGCTATAGTTTTGGGGTCCTTTATTTATAGATTGTGGAATCCTAAGAGAGGGGGTGAGGGCTTCCAGAGAGAGAGGGGTAGATAGAAAGAGCAATTCTTGACTGCGCTCTAACTCAACCTCCAGGTTTAGAAGGATCCAGCCCAGAGGCTGAGGTAGTGACAGGAAGGAGCTTCAGCCTCTTGAAGCTAGGAAGATGTGCCTGAGGAAAATCTGAGCAGCAAGGGCTAGGGACGACAGGTGACTGAAGCGCTCCCAGAGGGAAGAGCAGGTTGAGGGGCTGGAGGGAACTGAAGCAAGGGTGTCACTTCTTTGTTTGTGCTGCTGAAAACCTGGAGGATGCCACGGGAGGTCAGAGGCCGTGGCACAGGGCAGCATGTGTGGAGGAATCCTATAGATCCTCAGCCTTGTGTTGCTGCTGTTTCGGCCTGGATCTTTGTGGGGTTCATCCTGTGCACTGTAGGGTGTGGGGAAGCACCTCTGTCCCCTGCACTTGGTAGACAAGCAACAGTGAGTGTCTCCAGGCATCACAGGCTGCCCCCGAGTGGGAAGAGCACTGGTGGAGTACGGGATGTGTGTTCTGACACCTTTTCCCTGTCACTGCGGCGAATGGTGGTGGAAGGTCGCCTTCGAGGACCGGGGAAGCAGGTTTCAGTGGGAAGAAACATGCCAAAGGGTTACCACTGAGCGCAAGCAGGGACCAGATAGTGCAGTGTGAGCTGAGAAGCATGGGGAGTGTCCAGAATGTGCACATGAGTGTAGGAACAGTGAAACAGGCAGGCCAAAGCCGGGGTGTACCAGGGAGTGAGTGCACGGAGGCCAGGTGACACCGGAAGTGGTGGCGTGATGGGAGGAGGCCATGGTAGTGATGGCATGATGAAAGATTTTGGGGACCCAAGAGAGAGGGGAGGGGCAGTGGGAGGGAGAGGTTCTGGTCATTGAGTTAAACTATTTAAGGTGTGATGGAGGGACAACTATTGAGGTGGGGAAAGGTAGGGGCAAGTCTTCAAACCAGAGCAGGAAGCCAAGCCAGAGGTTTCTAAGGCACCTCTGTCCTGAAGGCCGTGCTCTATCTGGAGCCCACCATCCCGGGTACTCCATTATTTCTCGTAGTCTGTGTGTTAAGCCTAGGCTGTTGGAAGCTCTAACCCTAAGGAAGAACCCCTACAGTGTGGGTGACACAGGGAGGCTGCCCGGTTTCTTGGAGAGGTGATGAGGGCCAGTGCTAGCCCACTCTGATCAGAATCCTCCCACCAGGTGTGATGGCCAGCTCCCACGTGGACATGGCGCCAGCTTCCACCACCGAGGGAACCGAGGAAAAGCCAGGCCCCACTGCCCCAGCACCCACCCCCGCTGCTCAGTATGAGTGCGGGGAGTGCGGTAAGTCCTTCCGGTGGTCATCTCGGCTCCTGCACCATCAGCGCACGCACACGGGCGAACGGCCTTATAAGTGCCCGGACTGCCCCAAAGCCTTCAAGGGTTCCTCAGCCCTCCTCTACCATCAGCGGGGCCACACAGGCGAGCGGCCGTATCAGTGCCCAGACTGTCCCAAAGCCTTCAAGCGCTCCTCCCTGCTGCAGATCCACCGCAGTGTTCACACGGGCCTGCGAGCCTTCACCTGTGGCCAATGTGGCCTGGCCTTCAAGTGGTCGTCCCACTACCAGTACCACCTGCGACAGCATACTGGCGAGCGGCCCTATCCATGCCCGGATTGTCCCAAGGCTTTCAAGAACTCGTCCAGCTTGCGGCGCCACCGGCATGTGCACACCGGGGAACGCCCTTACACCTGTGGCATCTGCGGCAAGAGCTTCACACAGAGTACCAATCTGCGCCAGCACCAGCGGGTACACACAGGGGAGCGTCCATTTCGCTGTCAGCTCTGCCCCAAGACCTTCACACACTCCTCCAACTTGCTGTTGCACCACCGCACCCACAGCCCCGCCCCTGGCTCCATCCCCACCCCTGCGGGTGAGACCAGCAGAGCCAGCACCAAGGTCCTGGTCTCTGATGCCTACCTGCAGCCCCAGAGCCCACCTGCACCCCAAGCCCCGCCTCCTCCACCCCCACCCGTGGTCCCTGAGCTCTTTCTGGCAGCTGCGGAGACCACTGTGGAGCTGGTGTACCGCTGTGACGGCTGCGAGCAGGGCTTCAGCAGCGAGGAGCTGCTCTTGGAGCACCAGCCCTGTCCGGGTCCCTCCGTGGCCGCCCAGCCCCAAGATGCGCCTGCCGAACTGCCCCAGGCCGATCCCCCTCTGCCACAGCCCCCGCCTGCCACTGCGGAGTCCCCGAACTTTGCTTGCCTTCCTTGCGGGAAGTCCTTTCGGACCGTAGCTGGCCTGTCCCGCCACCAGCACAGCCATGGCGCAGCCAGTGGGCAGGCCTTTCGCTGCGGCAGCTGTGATGGCGCCTTCCCACAGCTGGCCAGCCTTTTGGCACACCAGCAGTGCCATGTGGAGGAGGCGGCCGCTGGACGCCCGCCCCCTCAGGCTGAGGCTGCTGAGGTCACCTGTCCCCAGGAGCCTCTAGCCCCAGCCACTCCTGCTCCACCTCCACCCCCGCCTGCCCCTGTTTCTGCAGAGCGGCCATACAAATGCGCCGAATGTGGCAAGGCCTTCAAGGGTTCTTCCGGGCTGCGCTACCACTTGCGGGACCACACCGGCGAGCGGCCCTACCAGTGCGGGGAGTGCGGCAAAGCCTTTAAGCGTTCCTCTCTGCTGGCCATCCACCAGCGCGTGCACACGGGCCTTCGAGCCTTCACCTGTGGTCAGTGTGGCCTCACCTTCAAGTGGTCGTCCCACTACCAGTACCACCTGCGACTGCACTCAGGTGAGCGGCCCTATGCCTGCAGCGAGTGTGGCAAAGCCTTCCGGAACACATCGTGCCTGCGGCGCCACCGACACGTGCACACTGGCGAGCGACCGCACTCCTGTAGCGTGTGTGGCAAGAGCTTTGCACAGACCTCCAACCTGCGGCAGCACCAACGCGTGCACACGGGCGAGCGACCCTTCCGCTGCCCACTCTGCCCCAAGACCTTCACTCACTCTTCCAACCTGTTGCTGCACCAGCGCACCCATTCTGCCGAGCGCCCTTTTGCCTGCCCCATTTGCGGCCGTGGCTTTGTCATGGCTGCCTATCTGCAGCGGCATCTGAGGACGCACACCCCAGCCACAGCAGCCTCGGGCACCACCGGCCCTACTGCTCCACAGCCTCCTGCCCCCTTGGCTGCAGCTCCAGCTCCACTGGCCGCCCAAGATGTTCATGTCCTTCCCCACCTACAGGCCACACTTTCACTTGAAGTAGCTGGGACCACAGCTCAGGCTACACCCCCAGGCCAAGTCGTCCCCAACTCCCAGACATTTCTCCTGGTACAGACTGCACAGGGCCTTCAACTGATCCCTAGCAGTGTCCATCCCCCTACCCCTCCACCACCGCCTCCACCCCCCAAACTCATTCTGCTGCCTCCTGCCAATACTGGGGGTACGGGCAATGGTGCTGCGAGACAGGGCCCTCGGGCTGTGGGGAAAACTGGACAGGGGACAGGGGTAATGTGGTTTCCAGGCCCAAGTGGTCTGGGGATGCAGGGAGGGGGTAATGCAGGGGCTAGTGGGGGAGGCCAGAGCCTCATTGTTCTGCAGAATGTAGGGAGTGGGGAGACAGGGTCACAGGAAGTGAGTGGGGTTCAACTTCAGCCAGCACAGGAAGTGGCCACGGTCCAACTCCAGCCTGCACAAGAAGTGACCACTGTCCAGCTCCAACCAGCACAGGAAGTGACCACGGTCCAGCTCCAGCCCCTGACAGGCCAAGTCTCCAGTTCTAATGGCGGGGCTGTGGCTACGGACACTCCAAACCTGCTGGTGGTTCAGAGTGGGGCTGCTGAAGAGTTGCTCACTGGCTCTGGGCCTGGGGAGGTGGGGGACAGCGAAGCGAGTGCCAGTGTGGTTCAGGATGTCCTATTTGAAACGCTGCAGACAGATGAAGGGTTGCAGAGTGTGCTGGTGCTGAGTGGAGCGGATGGCGAGCAGACCAGGCTCTGTGTGCAGGAGGTGGAAACCCTTTCCCCTGGGCTGACAGAGCCAGCCGCCACTGCCCCAGCAGGACAGAAACTCCTCATCATTCGGAGTGCTCCCGCTACCGACCTGCTGGAGAGCAGCGGTGCTGCAGGAGGCACCGCGACGCTGCAGCTCCTGGCCCCACCAACACCTGGCCCGGTCTCTGCCCCTGTCGGGGTGCCCGTAGCTCCCACCTCCCAGATGGTACAAGTGGTCCCTGCAGTGACTGGCCCGGGGGTCATGGCTCCCCAGAGCTTGCCCTCTATCCAGATTGTACAGACTCTGCCCGCAGTCCAGTTGGTACACACATTTTGAAGAGACCCACTAGTACCTCCGTCTGGCTCCGCCCCCCACCGCCGCCGCTGCGCTAACTGTTCTCCTCAGCTGGGCTGGGGTCAGCCGAGTCAAGGGGGCCGCTGGCTGGGCTTGCTAATAAAGACAGAGTCTCTTCTTGGTTTCGTTTTCATGGGGAACAGGATAGCCATGGGCATAGCTTCTGCCTAGGACCTGGAAGTCTTCATTCTTGCCACGGGCTCTGAGATGACGTGCTTTGTACTCGGAGGCTAGCTGCTTCTCCAGGGTGCAGCTCAGTTCCCCCATCCTTTAAATTTTAATGAAGAGTTTTATTGTGTGTGGGGGTGGGGTACATCTGTGGAGGTCACAGACTGTGGGCGTCTGCCATGTGGATTTTCTTTTGGCACGCTCTCTTACTCCCTGAACTATTTTTTTGGTCCTTTCCCATCCTCTAGTGCGTGTCACTGTGGTCACTAGAGTAGGGAGGATCAGGGATCAATTCCAGATTCTTCACTGCTTTCGTGTAAGTCAGTCTCACCTTCACCTCACTGGAAAGGTAGGTAGAGGGTTATCACTGATCCAAACGATACCCAGATGCCACCGCGTTGAGATAAAGGTGCCTGCAGATGGGGATGCTCCGTACTGCTCCCACTCCTACCCGGAAGACCCAGGCGCCAATGAGACTAGGTTCTCAAGCAAAGCCTCCTCCTCCTGATGCTTAGGTCGCTTAGCAACGAAGGACCGGCTAGAAAGGAGCTGTGCTAACCCTCCACAGGCAGGCCCGGGTAAGAAACCCTCTGTCCCCCACCCTCTTCCTCTTTCCCTGTGGTTCTCCCAGCGGCCTCCAGCAGGTCACTGCTCTTGCCTCGCCCTCGCAGTTCCCTCATTACTCCCAACCCCTGCCCGGTTTTGGGGGAAACTTGGCAACAGTTGCTAAGGCGCCGGCCCCGCCTCCGGTCGGGAGTGTGAACGTCACTTCCGCCGGTGACCCGTTCCTGACCCTGCTCCCCCTTGCTGTCAAGGGATTCGAGCAACCCCGTGGAGGTGCTTGCAGGGCCCTGTTCCTGCTCGCCGCATGGGGACCACTGCAGGAGACGGGCTCTTGGAGAGTGGGGAGGGAACGAGTTTGCAGATGGCTGAATGCTTTCCCCGGAGTGGGGGATGATTCGGGGAGACTTTGAGCCTCACTGGGTATAGGGGCGCCTGACTTGCCAGGCTGGCGGTGCTCCAGCGTCCTTAGTGATCTGGGAAATGCTGCAGTCCATTCCTCCCAGGGCTCTGAGGAGTCGGGTGCCCACCTAACACAGACCTACTTGTTTTCAGCAGGTGCACGACGCCAGCTCCCTTCTGGGGAGTGGGCGGCGGCCCGGGGGCTACCATGGCCTCCAACCACCTGTCAGTGCGGGAAATGAGGGAAGATGAGAAGCCCCTGGTACTGGAGATGCTGAAGGTGAGAGGCCGGCAGGGGCACCAGTGAGCATGCGCAGCTCCTCAGGGACGTTCATTCAAAGTGGGTTCCACCTGCCTGCGCTCTCAGGGACCTCCAAAGGGGGAATATCTTTGCCTCGACTGTTTTCAAATGGTCCCTTATCTCCAGTTCCTTCTTACACCTCAGCTGCTATTTTTCAAAAAAGCAGCTGGAAGGGTGTGGGGGCTGGATGATCAGGCCTCCTGACCGCCAGTCGGCCTCACTTATCAGCCCTAAAAGGACAGATGTTCTCATCTCCCAGACCCTCCTGCGAAGAGCCCACGGCCTCACTTTCCCTATCCTGTTAAGTCTTGCCTGGTGTTTTACCCTAGCATGCCCTCCATACTCATTGGCTCCAGGCCCTGGTTCATTCATTCACTCAGCCCTTCACACCCTGTGGGTTAGGCTGGAACTACCCAACAGCTGTCGTCTCTTTCCACGTGGAAACCCTTCCTCGGGCGATCCAATGTGATGAGTGGCTGAGCCCCTACTCCCACCCACAGGCTGGTGTAAAAGACACGGAAAACCGTGTGGTCCTCCACGCTCTGACACGTCCACCAGCCCTTCTCCTCCTGGCTGCAGCCAGCAGCGGCTTGCGCTTCGTCCTGGCCTCCTTCGCCCTGGCCCTCCTGCTGCCGGTGTTTCTGGCCGTGGCTGCTGTGAAGTTGGGCCTGCGAGCCCGATGGGGCTCTCTGCCTCCGCCAGGCGGTCTGGGGGGACCCTGGGTGGCTGTCCGCGGCTCCGGCGATGTGTGTGGGGTCCTGGCTCTGGCCCCTGGTGCCAATGTGAGGGACGGAGCCCGAGTCACCCGCCTCTCGGTCTCTCGGTGGCACCGTCGCAGGGGCGTAGGCAGGAGACTGCTGGCCTTTGCTGAGTCCCGAGCTCAAGCTTGGGCTGGGAGTGTGGGGGAGCCTCGTGTCCGACTCATGGTCCCAGTGGCTGTGGCTGCTTGGGGGTTGGCAGGGTTATTGGAGGCCTGTGGTTACCAGGCAGAGGGAGGTTGGGGCTGCATGGGCTATATGCTGGTTAGAGAATTCAGCAAGGATCTGTGATTATAGACCATGCCCACTGGGGAGATGGGCGTGAAACCGGCACCTAAAGAACACCTACTGTGTGCCAGGCACTTTCCATCCCTCCCTCGGTGAAGAACTGAGGTTGCTGGATGCACATGCCCCGCAGTGGACCTGCCAGGTGCAGTAGGGTCTCTTCTTGGTAGACCCCAGGGACTGCTAGCGGTCACCCTGTTCACTCTTTGCCCCCTAGCCTGTATACACTGAAAAAACAAACAAACCTCTGGTTCTACAAAACCCCTGTTGTGTGTGTTTTAGGTCTCAAAGGATATTTGGGCAGAGTTAAGAGTCTGTGACAGGGAACCCCCAAAGGGGACAGATCTTCTGGAATGGGTGGGGCTGGGATCACCGAGTTTCCAAGCCCATCTGTATTTTTACAGTTTGTTAATAAAGCCTGAGACTTCTGCGTGTCTGTCTCCTCTCTGATGCCTTTCCCAGCTGCTCCCTCCGGCTCCTCCTCTCCAAAGCTGACGTTAATTGCTCGGGAAGGGGCGGTGCAGCATGGCGCTGGGAGAAGGAGAGGCAGAGGCAGTGAGCTCACAGCGGCTGCCGGGGGGGGGGGGGGGGGGGGGGGGCCCTGCCAGGCCTTCTGAGTCATGCTCCCCATTACCACATTTTTCCCCCTCGCAGCTGCCTGGTGTGTGTGTGCATGTGCGTGTGCGTGTGTGTGGACACCCCCTCCAGACTGAAGCCTTGACCCCTTGGTCTCCCTACCCTCCATACCTTTGTTCTGGGAACTAGTAAGTTCAGACACTCCTTCCTCAGATAGGGACTAGAAGCTTCCCATGCAGATTTAACAGAGTGGGTATCAAATGGAGAGAGGTTTTTTGTTTGTTTGTTTTCAGTTTCTTTTCTTAATCTAGGAAGTCCCTCCTAGTGTCTAGCTGCAGGCCTTCTTGCTACTGCAGGATTCCCCCCAAATCTGTCCACTTCCAGCCACACTTCCCTGGCCGGATAACAAGAGGAGGCAGGAGGGTGTGCCCTCAGCCTTGTCCCCCCCAGAATCCAGGCAGGCCTGTCCCTTCCCAGAGCTGCCGTCCCCATAAGCATCTCTGAGCACGTGGCCCTCTGGAGCCTGGCTGGCCGCCTCACTCCAGTGTGGGTGTCTGCACTTGAACACCTCCCTTCTGCCTGCCCACCGCCCCCCCCTTCAGCCTCAGCTGCGGCCAGCCCCCTCCCCCTCCTGTCCCCTGCTGCCTCCTTGCAGCCGCTCTCCCTCCTGGCAAAGTCTTCAGCCCAGCCTGCTCCTAGCTGTCCAGGGCGCCTCGGCAGCCGGCTTCCCTCCCTCCTTCCCTCCCTGGCTGCCTCCTCCTCCCTTCTCCTACCCTCCTTCCCCCTTCACCCCCATCCCCTGCCCTGGACTCTGCAAACATGAGGGTCTTGGCCTGCCTCCTTGGTGAGTGACCCATTCCTGGGGGGTGGGTACCTTGGGGACCTGGACTTTCACCTCTGACCCTTTAGCTTGTCCAATTTAGGGACTCAGGCTTCAGGGAGCCATTTTTGGCCCTTGGTGCTCAGGGATAGCCTGACATCTGGCTGGCCACCCTAACCCTCAGGTACCCAGTCTTTAGCACGTCCTGCCTAGCAACCCAAGTGACCTGCCCTTTGTTGCACTGGCGTTCTCACTGCAGGGGGTGAGGGGGTGGGGGGTATCACTTCCTACCATTCAATCTGGTCCCCAGCCCTGTCTTCAAGAGTCAGGCATCTATCTTGGGCCCCACCCGCCCCAGGGACCTGTAACTTATCCCAGCCTCCACCCAAAGTCCATTCTAGCCATGGGGTTTCTGACTCAGAGGTGTGAGGAATCTGAGTGCCAGTGGATTCGTATGCGACTGAACTTAAGTAGGGAGCATGCACTGGGGAAAGGCCCCCTCCCCTTTGACTCACCCTTCACTCTGTCCCCTCCAACCTCCTTTGCAGCACTACTGGTGGGGACCCAGGCTATTGGTAAGTGTCCTGATTCTCCAGTTGGCCTCACCCAGCTCCAAGTCTTCTGTCGTCACCCTCCTGCTGGTCCCTGCTACCCTGATTCCACTCTGACCTTCCACACAGCCCTCAGTATCTCTAAGACACTCCACTCATTGTATCAGGAGTCTGGGTCCAGAGTCCTGTCTCCGGGGTAGCTGGCTTCCTGATGGCACCTTACTGTCCCTAACCCCACACTACAGTTCTCTTGTCTGGAGTCACAGCTTTTGCTTCACCCCTCAGAGCGACTACGCCTGGCTGATGGCCCTCACAGCTGTGCAGGACGCCTTGAGGTCTGGTACAGCGGGCGCTGGGGCACCGTGTGTGATGACGGATGGGACCTTCGGGATGCTGCAGTGGCCTGCAGAGTGTTGGGCTGCGGAGGGGCGCTGGCCGCCCCTGGGGGTGCCTTCTTCGGGGAGGGCACTGGACCTGTGTGGCTCAGTGAACTGGCCTGCCGGGGCAGTGAGGGACAGCTGGGTATCTGTCCCCACCGGGGCTGGAAGGCCCATATCTGTTCTCATGAGGAGGACGCAGGCGTCGTCTGTGTAGGTAAAGGACTCAAACTCCTCTTATGTTGATGGCCCCGGGAACCCCCAAGTCCCTAGTTCCTGTAGATCTGAGCTGTCTAGAAGCTGAGAGGTGCCTACTTATCCCCCATAAGGCCAGGTGCCCCATCTCAGGACCACCCCCACCCCCCAGCTTACAATCACTTATTTCTGAGCCCTAGGGAATTCAAGCATCCAGGTGGTTCTTCTGTCCCAAGGATCAAATGACTTCTCTACTCCTTACCCCATGGCCATCCTCACAACTCCCGTGCTCTCCCAAAGGTCAGCGTGCAGCTAACTCTAGAGAAGATTCAACATCCCTACTGGATGGGGATCCGTGGCCACCACTGTCTGGGGAGCTGAGCCCGAGCTCAGAGGAACCCCCAGTGACTCATGGTGAGCACAAAGGACTAGGCCTCCTGTCCCAGCTATGGGGGAAGGTCATCTTGCTGCAGATGTTTTTCTCCAAGCTAGCGAACTAGTGTCCTGCATGACCTAGGAGACCTCCACACTTTAGACCCTCAGCAAGAGAGCCAAGGAGTCAGGAAGGGTGAATAGCTCAGACCCTGAATTCCGGGTCATGTGTCGCTTTCCCAGCTCCCCAACCAGCAGCAAGCTCCCAGAATGGCCCTCGCAAGAAGAACCTCCGACCACCCAAGCAGGCCAAGTCCACCCGGGCCCCTGTACTGACAAATGGAGCTTCCCGCCAAGGTAACCTCCTCCAGATCTCCCTGGTTTCCCTCACTGATCTGGGTGCCCAGAGGTTCCCAGACTTTCTTCTGCCTGTGGCCTTCCAAGGAGGCCAGTGTCCACAGTGTTCTCCCTCAGGATTCAGGCAGGGCTGGCCACGCCCTCTAACTGATCCTTCCCTTACGAGACCCAGAGGTCCTACCAACGGCAGTTCTCTTTTTTGAATGAGCCGGTCAGCAGACAAATTTGAGTCCCTGCCCTTTCTGGGCTTCAGTTTCCCCAGGTGGAGGAACAAGAGGCTGATATTAGACTTAACCTCTTACGGTCTCCTTTCTCCGTCTGTATCCCCCAGAGCGACTGCGCTTGGTCTCAGGTCCCCACGGATGCGCTGGCCGCCTGGAAGTCTGGCACGGTGGACGCTGGGGCACTGTTTGTGATGATGGATGGGACCTCCGAGATGCAGCAGTGGCCTGTCGGGAGCTGGGATGTGGCGGGGCGCTGGCTGCCCCTGGGGGTGCCAGATTCGGACCTGGTGCAGGACCCGTGTGGATGGACGACGTGGGGTGTGGAGGAGGAGAGCAGGCTCTCCGGGACTGTCCCCGGAGCCCCTGGGGCCGGAGCAACTGTGACCACACTGAGGATGCAGGGCTGGTCTGCACTGGTATGCGGGATGGGTGGGGGGCACAGAATACCCCCTCTCTTCTTCAGTTCTCAGGTCCCAGCCCCTCCCTCCCCCCGGGAAGCAGTAAAAGGCCTGGCCTCAAGGCTGTCTCTCTGCACATTCTCTGGAGAAATGGGAGAGTCAGAATCGAAGCTTCAGCATTCGAGGGAGCAAAGAGTCTAGAAACCGGGACAAAGGGCTAGGGGTTATGGAAAGGCACTTGAGAGCTCCCTCCTCTATTCCCTCTCTTCCTTCTTCTACTGCCCCTCCTCCCCCTCCTCCACATTCTTGTTCCCTGTTGGCACAACTCAGTACCTATTCACCCATCCTGATTCCTCACTGGTCTAACTCCGAACCTGCGCACCCATGCTGGACTACTACAGAACGTTAACATATTCCTCGCGAACTCATTCTAGTTTCCCCTTCTGATATAACATCTGCAGCTCCTCATCCATTCTAAGTTCTTGTCACCCTGTCCCCTGTCCTATATCCAGGTCCTGCACCCAGGCTGCGACTTGCTGATGGTCCCCACGGCTGCGCGGGCCGCCTGGAGGTTTGGCATGGTGGTCGCTGGGGATCAGTGTGTGACGATGCCTGGGATCTTCGTGATGCCGCTGTGGCCTGCAGGGAGCTGGGCTGTGGGGGCGCGTTGGCTGCCCCAGGGGGCGCCTTCTTTGGGGAGGGGTCTGGACCCATTGTCCTGGATGATCTCAGATGTCGGGGGAATGAGACAGCCTTGCGATTCTGCCCTTCAAGGTCCTGGGGCCAGCATGACTGTCACCACCGGGAAGATGCTGGGGCCGTGTGTGATGGTAAGGACCTATGGGTGACATCAGTGGGGAAGGAGGGGACAGTGGGTGTGTGGCCACCTGGAGTGGATGGGAAAGAATGTTGTCCCTGCTCATGCTGTATTTCCTGTGTGTGGATTTCCCTCTTTCCCCATCTTACATTCTTATGTGAAACCTTGGTTGGAGTTAACTAGGGGTAGCTTGGTCTCCCTAACAGACACTGGATATTGTTCGATGGGATGAACCCAACTTCCTTGCTCCTAGTTCAAGCCAGTCTTGTCTGCTTAGGGGTGCTTCCCCTCTCCTCTCTGGCCTCTAACTCCCTCCACATTGCACTTCCCCTACCTCTTATTTCCGCCCACTTCTTGCTGTGGGTCAGAGACCTGGAGGCCCTGGGCGACGTCTGTGTAGGTGGCAGCCCCGGAGGTAATACTAATGTCTTCTTCCTCGACCTAGGCATGCCGCTTGGTGATGTGCAGCCCACAGCCCCCACAGTCAACAGCAACACCTCAACACCCCGGCTTCTGTCTACCTCAGTGAGCCAGACCCCAAGTCTAGTAGGCAGTCGGCCTCCTGCCTCTCCCACTGACCCTCCAGAGCCTGGGCCTGAAGCTGGTGAGTCCCTCTCTGCCCTGGCTGTGTGTGAGACTGTCCCCTGCCCCTGCTCACTAGGACACATACTGGCTGACACCCTAAAATCCAGGGCTGTGTTTGCACACGGGTCTTGCCTTCTGTAGCTGCATGCCCTGGGGTGGAACTGTCACAATGTCCTCTGGCTTGCTCCAAGTAACAGCACAGCTTAAGAATTGTTTTCACATGATGAGGACTAGGGAGATGGCTCAGTGGGTAAAGTACTTCCTGTGCAAGCATGAGGACCCGGGTTCAGATCCCAGCATCCGAGGAAAAAGCTTGGTGTGGCAGTGCACACCTGTAGTTCAGGGCTGGAAGAGCAGAGTCGGGAGGGCCCCTGGGGCTTGCTCTAACTCCAGTGCGAGGAGTGAGGGAGGGATGACAGGAAGACCCTCCCCTGAGCTTGCTCTAACTCCAACAGGGACGGGGAGACAGGAGGACCCCTGGGGCTTGCTGCCCAGTGAGTTGAGTTAGATCAGTGAGCCGCAGGGTCGGTGAGACTCTGCCTGAAAAAATAACTTAGAGAATGATGTCAGCCTCTGGCCTCCACACGAATGCACATCCATCCATCCACACAAACACCCAGGAAATCCTCTAGAACTGGAAAGACTGTTTGGTGGGTGAAGGCTCTGGCTACAGCCTGACAACCCAAATTTTACCCCAGGACTCACTTTGTGGAAGGAGAGCATTAACTCTCCCAAATTTCCCTGACCACATACATGTGGTGGCACACACACACATACACACACACACGCACGCACGCACACACAACACGCACATACACGTGCGTGTGCACACACACACACACATAAGTAAATGAATGTAATATTTAAAAAACTCTAAAAAAGTAAAGTAATGGGGGCTGAAGAGATGGCTCAGAGGTTGAGAGCACTGACTGCTCTTCCAGAGGTCCTGAGTTCAATTCCCAGCAACCGCATGGTGGCTCACAACCATCTGTAATGAGATCTGGTGCCCTCTTCTAGCCTGTAGTCATACATGCAGACAGAACACTGTATACACAATAAATAAATAAATCTTTAAAAAAAAAAGTAAAATAATTCCCTTGGTTCAGTGGGCACAGTGGTGTACTTCTGCAGTTCCAGCACTCGAGAGGCTGAGGCAGGAGGATTATGAGTTTGAGGCCAGCATGGGCTGCACTGTGCATTCCAGATAACGTCGCAAAGATCAACACCATCTTCTGTTTACCTATCCATCCGTACACTAAAGAACACCTTTGCAGAGATCAACACTATCTTCTGTTTACCTGTCTGTGCACTAAGGAACACCTTTGCTTTACTATAAATAATACGACCATTTCTGTCCAGTGCACAGTAACATAGTCTTTCAGTTTTCTAAGATTATATTTATCTCTGTGTGTGCACTGTGTCATGATGCATACACAGAGGTCCCAGAGATCAGACTCTCAGGGTGGTCAGGCTTTGTGGCAGGTACCTTTGCCCACCAACCCGTCCCTTTCAATATATTTTGGGTATATTCCTCACAATGGGGTTTCTGTATCATATGGTAATTCTATATTTAGCTTTCTGAGGAGTCACCCAGCCAGGCCTGCCTCTGTAGCCAATGCAGAAGAGAACTTGATGCACACCTGCTGTCTGGACGGAAGGGTTAATGAGGCAAAACCTATCATGGACAGAGGGACATTTGGAAAGGAAGTTGGAAGGCAGACAGAAGAAGGTTTAGATGCCAGAGGGGCTCTCCAACCCTAACTCTTGGCTTTTCCCCTCTGTTTCAGGGTCTCCCCAGCTGCGCCTGGTGGCTGGTCCCAGCAGGTGCTCTGGCCGGCTGGAGGTGTGGCATGATGGGCGCTGGGGGACGGTTTGTGATGACGGCTGGGACATGAGAGACTCGGCCGTGGTCTGCCGGGAGCTGGGCTGTGGGGGGCCTCGGCAACCAGACCCTGCAGCAGGCCGCTTCGGTTGGGGCGCGGGCCCCATTTGGCTGGATGATGTAGGTTGTGTGGGGACGGAGGCTTCGTTGTCAGAATGTCCTGCTGCTTCCTGGGGGAAACACAACTGTGCCCACAATGAGGATGTCGGGGTCACCTGCACTGGTGAGGACACACTAGCTATCTTCTGGCGCTAGACGGTCTCCTAGAGGAAGGAAGGGACACTAAGGGTAGTGTTAACCTAAACGAGTGCTTACTAGGCCCGAGCCCTGGAGTAGTCTACAAAGTTCCAGGACAGCAAGGGTTGTTACACAGAGAAACCCTGTCTGAACACATACACACACACACACACACACACACACACACACACTGCCTAAGTCTGGCCAAAGTAAGAGCTAGTTAAAATCAATGTAGTACGTTTCCCCCATTTTTAGAACTCTGGTCTCTGACACCAAGCTAGGAGCTGGGTGCGCAAATGCAATGGACATAGTGTATGGGCCTTTGAGAAGCTCAGTACTCATGGAGAGAAAGAACACAAACAAGCTATTGCAAATCAGTGTGGCAAGGTAGAGTTTAGGAGGCTCTGAGACCAGCCTGAGGTCCATCCTTTGCTAAAGGGATTCCCAGACATGAGAGGCCGTCAGCTCAGGGTCGTGTTTCCACAGAGTGAAGACGTGGGCTGAGTTCAGCAAGGGGAAAGGGACAGAGCAGAGTTCAGGGTGAGTCCCAGTGGGATGAAGCAGACCGTGCTGAACTCTCCCAGAACATGTGTGACAACGTGCAATGACGGTCAAGCAGACATGTGGTCTTAGCTTGATGTCTAGCCTTTTTTTTTTTTTTTTGTAAGGACTTGACACATAGATGTTGCTGAACATGTACATGGCTGCTCAGAAATCACATTGTCCCTATAGACTAACATAGCACAAGTCAAGTCTCCCAAACACAAAGAGTTTCTTATTCTTTTTAAAGATTATTTATTTTTATGTGCATTGCTGTTCTGCCTGCATGTGTGTTTGTGTAAGTGTGTCAGGTCTCCTGGAACTGGAGTTACACACAGTTGTGAGCTGCCATGTGGGTGCTGGGAATTGAACCTGGGTCCCCAGGAAGAGCAGCCAGTGCTCTTAACTGCTGAACCATCTCTCCAGCCCCTACCCCCACAAAGAATTTCTTACCAGGGAGGATCATTCCAAGGACTTAGAAGTCATCTTTCTGAAGCCAGGGGAAATGTACTCAGGCTTGTGTTGGGCATGGCTCACCCTAGAGTGTCTATGTGTCCTAACCAGAAAGATACACCATAGATAATGGTGACTCAAAGGATGACATCATCAGCTCTGCCCCCCTCTGCTGGGACAGCCACAGAGAATCAGAAACAGGGACGTTGCCTAGTGGACATCGGGCCACTCTCGAGGCTGATGAACATGAAGGAAAAGGCAAGGCAGTAGGGCATGCCTATAGCACTGTCATTTGAAAGGTTGAGGCAAGAGTGTTCTTAGGAGTTTAGGGCTAACCTGGGCTATAGAAACACTGTCATAAAAAAAGAACAAACAACAACAACAAAACCAGGGCTAAGTGGTTAAGAGCACTGGCTGCTTTTGTAGAGAACCGACCAGGTTACATTCCCAGCACCCGCATGGCGGCTCTCTAACTACAGTTCTGGGGGATCTGTTGCTGTCTCCTGGCCCCTACAGGCACTGAACACACATGGTACACAGATATACATGCAGGCAAAACATTCACATCAAATAAAAGTAAATCTTTGTGGGGCCAGGCTTGATGGTGAAGACCTGTAATCCCAGCTACTGGAGAGCCTGAGGTAGGAGGATCTCAAGTTCAAGGCCAGCCTGGGCTACAGAGTGAGCCCTGTCTCAAAGAGTAAGATAAGCAGTTGTTATGCTAGTAAGATATGAAGCCTTTAGGGCAGTGGTTCACAACCTGTAGGTCCCGACCCTGCGGCTGTGTGTGTGTGTCCAATGACCCTTTCACAGAGGTCGCCTAAGACCATTGGAAATATCAGATGTCTGCATTATGATTGATAACAGCAAAATTACACTTATGAAGTAGCAACAAAAATAATTATGGCTGGGGATGTCCACAACATGAGGAACTGTATTAAAGGGTTGCAGCTTTAGGAAGGTTGAGAACCACTGCCTTAGTGTATGCGCCTGGGAGGGGAATACCTGTCCTAAGTAGCTCTGATTGGGCGAGACAGGATCTTAAGGTTGTTTTTATTTGCGTACCAGGCTCTAATGACAGCCCCAATCCACTGGTAACACAGGTGGCCTTTGATGGATCACACAGCGAAACCCAAAGCTAGGAAAGGAGGAAAGGGATGTTGTTAGGGATGAGGGAGAGAGGAGAGAGTGGATGGAGAGAGTAATTCAGTATAGACATGCTTGGAATTGCCAGAGAACAAACATACTTAGTATAAATTGCTAGCTGGGCAGTGGTGCACACCTTTAATTCCAGCACTTGGGAGGCAGAGGCAGGCAGATCTCTGAGAAACCCTGTCTTGAGAAACCTCTGTGTGTGTGCATGCACGTGTGTGTGTGTGTTATTTGTTTTCATGTGTATGGGTAGTTTGCCTGAAAGTACATCTGTGCACCACGTGTGTGCCTGGAGCCCTCAGAAGCCAGAAGAGGGCTTCAGATTCTGAACCTGGAGTTACAGACAGTTGTGAGCCACCACGTGGGTGCAAAGACTCAAACCCAGGTCTTCTGGAAGAGCAGCAAATGCTCTTAACCACTGAGCCACATCTCTAGCCCAGCACACTTTTTCATTTTTATTTTTTTAAGTGAAAAGAGGGCTGAGGACATGGGCTAGAGGTTAGTGGTAGAGTCCCATGAGTCCACCATCATGGTTTCTACATCTTCTCTTTCTTCCCTCCCTGCCTCCTAGGGACCCCTGGCCTGGGTACCATCTCAGACCCCTTCAGCTGGAGCTGGCTCCCTGGGCTGGGGAGAGATCAGGATGCTTGGATTCCAGGAGAGCTGGCCACCAAGCCCTCTGCTGATCTCACCTCCAGTGTGCTAGAGAAGACCACAAAGGCTCCAGGGAAAGCGCCCAAGAGCACTAAGAAGTGGGTGACTAAAAACGCAAAGCGGCCAACCGCTCCACCCCCTGGGATGCCAACCACTAGACGCTCCAGGGTCCCAGGCACTCCAAGCACCCTAAATATAACCCCACGTACCTCCGAGTTACCTAAAAGACTGACCACTGAGGCTCCCCACAGACAGATGTCACATACCCCTGTAAAACTGACCCCCAGAGTCCCCTGGGAGTGGACCTCAGAGACTGTAACATCACTGTCCACTCAAGACCCCCAAGAAGTGACCTCTGAGGCCACCATCACACAGACCCCTCAAGCCTCCTTGGAGCCACCTGGTGAGAGCCCAGAAGGCTCGCTGGAGTCCTCCCGAGATCCAGCCCCCACCCCATCTGCTGGAGTCCCTACGCCATCAGGTGAGCAGCAGAGGGTGAAAGGAATTGGGAACAGCAATGAGGCCATCCCCTTACCTCCTAACCCAAGGGTCTCCCACGCCCCCAGGTCCCTTCCGGGTTCGTCTGGCTGATGGGCCTAACAGGTGTGCTGGCCGGCTAGAGGTGTGGCATGCTGGACAGTGGGGGACGGTCTGTGATGACAGCTGGGACCTTCGGGATGCCACAGTGGCCTGCTGGGAACTGGGCTGTGGAAAGGTCCGGCCCCGAGTAGGCAAAACCCACTATGGTCCTGGGACCGGGCCCATCTGGTTGGATGACATGGGCTGTAAGGGGAGTGAGACCTCACTGAGCGACTGCCCCTCGGGGACATGGGGGAAGCACAACTGTGACCACGAGGAAGACGTGGTGCTCTCCTGCACCGGTACAGGGGACCGTGAGGGAGGCTGGGGGGACCTGGTGCTCTCCTGCACCGGTACAGGGGACCGTGAGGGAGGCTGGGGGGACCTGGTGCTCTCCTGCACCGGTACAGGGGACCGTGAGGGAGGCTGGGGGGACCTGGTGCTCTCCTGCACCGGTACAGGGGACCGTGAGGGAGGCTGAGGGAATGGAGTCAGAGTGGAACTGGATGACAGCGTCATCTAAGGAAATGGCCAGAGTGGGGTCAGGGTGCGGACATGTAAGGGTCGCTGCAGGAGACCGGAAGGAAAGAGTGGTGGCAAGGACCTCAGATAGCGGAAGGAGACACATACTACCTAGTCTCTCCCCAGGGTACACGGGTGACGATGATTATCCCTCCTGGACTTGGGACCCCACTTCAGGAGAGGACCTGACCAAAGGAACCACTACGGCAGCACAGCCTGGACGGACTCTTTCCTGGGCGGCTACCACTAGGAACCCGGAAGTCCCCTCTTCAGGAACACAGAGGCTGCCAGACACAGGTGAGGGCCTTGGCCGGGAACTTGTGTGGGTGCGAATGCCACGCTCTGCCTCCACCATGGAGTCCCAGGACTCAAACTCACATTGTTTGGCTTGGTAGAAAGCACTTTTGCTCCCTGGGCCGTATGAACCACTCTGTTTTTCCAGACGGTGTCATGTATTCCCAGACTGGTCTTGAACTTGCTATGTAACTGAGATTTGCCTTGAGCGCTTGGTCCTTCTGCCTTCCCTTCCCAAGTGAGGACATTACAAATGGGTGCCACATGGTCACCCATAAAGATCTTTCTAACTGAGGTGGCCGAGGCCTCCAAGGCCCTGCAGGCTTTCCTTGGACCTATCCAGACATCCTAAACATGTCCCGTGCTTGGGCTTGACCATATTCATCTTCTCCAGAGTAGAAAGAGGCAGTGGTTGACTCTGAGAGGTCAGAGGGCATCGGCCAGTCAGAGGGCATCGGCCAGTCCTGAGCGACCAGGAAGTGGCTGACCTGAAACTGAGTGTCTGTGGAAATGACTCAGAATCCTCAGCTCAGGGTTACCGTGGCAGCTTCCTACCCCAGCTCCTGGGAAAGTGAGCAGAGTCCCATGGAGTCTGGCAGGCCAGTCACACTCTGTCCTTGTCAGCTGTAGCTCAGACACAGGCAGGGATCCCTGGGGCATGAGTTCTGTTCCCTGCCCTTCCCAGCCTGTCCAGCAGGTTCTCTGTCCCTCAACTGCTCTGTCTCGCTATTGTCTGCATCCTCCCATCTCTGCTGCCAGCACGGGGATCCAGAGACACCCCGGTCCCTGAGCTGCCGCCCCATGTGTTCTCTCCTCACGTCCCACCCAGCTGTCTTCCTCATGGGCACTTCCTAAGACCTCCGTGACGTGTGTGTGTGTGTGATCAAACCTGTGTCCTGGAAGGGCAGCCAGTGTTCATAACCACTGAGCCATCTCTCCAGCCTCTCCTCCCCACTTTTTTCTTTTTGTGTCTTCTTCCTTCCTTCTAAAAAAAAAAAAGATTTATTTTTATCTCATCAGTGTTCTGTCCGCATGTATGTCTGTGCGAGGGTGCCAGAGACCCTGGAAATGGAGTTGCAGACAGTCATGAGCTGCCACGTGGTGCCGGCTGAGACAACAGTTAACAGTGCTCTTAGCTGCTGAGCCATCTCTCCAGCGCTGTGTGTTCCCCTCAGTTCCCCTCACCCAGTCTCTCACTAGTTTGTTTTCCCTTCCTTTCTTTTGTTGTCCCAGCTGGCCCAGAATGCCTGCCGGTTCTCCCTGCCTCCACCTCCCCAGGCCTGGGATCACAGGCATGCCGCACTGTGCCTGTCACTCTCTGTGGTTCCTATCACTTCCTCTCTTCTTGCTGTCCTGGGCTTCCCCTTCATTGTCCTTCCATGCCCTCTCCTTTGATCTCTTCCATAGTTCGCTCCTTCGCCTTTCATGTCTCACTTCTATTTCCTTTTTAGAAATTCTTGTTACATTGATCAATTGTGTATGTGTGTGCATGCATGAGTATGCTCCAGCCCGTGTGCCACCGTGCATGTGTGTGTGTGTGTGTGTGTGTGTGTATGTCAGAGCACAACTTGCTGGAGCCAGTCCTCCTACCATGTGGGTTCCAGGTACCCAACTAGAGTTTCCTGCATGCTGCCATCTTCACCCAGTGAGCCCTCTCATCTGCCCTCTCGTGTTTCCTACTCCAGGTCCCTTGCCTTTCTTTCATTGTCTCGCTCCTTCCTTCCATTTCCTCCTTCACTCTTCTCCCCCACTCTTTTGATATGCTGTTTTATAGCCCAGGCTGGGATTTCCTGTGTAGCTGAGGCTGGCCTCAAGTCCCTGTCTGCACCTCTCTCCCGGATGCTGGGCCTCCAGGCACAGCGCACCACATATACCTATCTTCTTTTCGGTCAGCTCCTGTCATGTTCTGAGTCACGTTTTCTGTTCTTTGGTTTCACTATTTCTGTCCTATCCCCTGCCTTTCCCACCACCGGTTCCGTTTCCCTCGGTCTCCTTCATTTCACTCTCTCCACTTTCGACTGTTAGCAGTGCCTGCCCGTTTGCGTATTTCTCTGCCTGTCACTGATGGGACGATCAGCCCATATCCCTTCTCGAGCGCAGAATGCGCAGTTAGGCCTGGCGGGGCAGGTACCCGCTGCTCTGCCTGGCACCTCATTGCATCACAGGAATGCTGCTCATTTTGATTGGCCACCAGGATCCAGCGTTGCCACCTGTAGAGTCGAGCAAGGAAGCAGGCTCAGGGATTTGTGACTAGGACCCTGCAGTATCTCATGTTGGGATTAGCGTTGACCATTGCGATGCTGGAACCGGAAATGATCTCCTAGAGACCCTGATTCTCAATCAGGTGCGGCCGGAATTTCAGAACCTTTGTTCTGTGCAATAAGGGCGGTTTCCCTGTCCCTCAGCGCCCCCTTGTGGAGGAATTGATCACACGCGCGGCACACGCCGCTGTAAAGGCAGCTAGTCCCTGAGGCAGGTTTGGCAGGGGTGGAGAGGCGGGGACCCCTCGGGTCAGTTCCACGTAGCAAGGCTTAGGAGAAGGTAAGGGGTATGTGTATGGCCAGGATGGGACTCTGTTTCAAATCGTTTGCATGTGTCTTATGTATGCGTTTACGTGTGTGGCATGCTTGTGTATGTCCCTGCAATGTATGGACAGTGTGTGGAGGCCAGAGGACAATTTCTGATGCCATTCTGCAGGCACTGTCTAAGCCTCGTTTTTGTGAGACATTATGAGACAGAGTCTTTCAGTGGTCTGGAGCTCAGGTCTGAGAAGCCTGAGAGATCCTCCTACCTCTGTTTCCCCAGCACTGGGATTACAAGCGGAACCAAATGCCCAGCACTGGAACTCGCTCTGTAGACCAGGCTGGCCTCGAACTCAGAGAGATTCACCTGCCTCTGCCTCCCTGAGTGCTGGGATTAAAGGTGTGTGCTGCCACCACCCGGTGCTTTTTATTTCCTTTAAACGTGTGTTCTGGGGTTCAAAGCAAGCACCCTACAAACAGAGATGTCTCCAGTGCTTCTTGGCTTGCTTTTGAGACCATCTTATTCCACAGCCAAGCCTGGCTTGGAAGTCAACTATGTTGTCCAGGCGAGCCTTGAACTCTCAGTGGTAGGATTGCAGGCAGGCAGCGCAATGCGTTGGGGTGATGCATGTCGTCTTTCAAAGGACAAGTCTGGGGTCTGATTCACTCAGCAGATACCAGTCTAGAATCCATGGGGACTGGAGTGAGTTGTGTGACGTCATGTCCCAAGCCAATGTGCAGAATGCACTTGAACTCACCTATGACAGAAAGCATTGCTGGCAGGGTGCTGTATGACACCGACCCGTAGGTGCAGGTTCCCAAGGTTAGAATGGTGGTTATAGTAGATAAATCAAGAAAAAAAGCCTCCTAGAAATGTGATATTATCCAGCAGCAGAGGAGAGCAGGGAGGAAATTATTTTTAATTAATTTGGAGTGTGCCGTGACACAGGTGTGGAGCTCGGAGGACAACTTGCGTGAGTTGGTTTTCTACTTCTACCGTACGGGCTCTGGGGATCCAACTCCGGTCATCGGGCACACAGCAAGCATCTCTACCCACTGAGCCATCTGTCTCCTCACTGACCCCAGGAAGGGGCTTCTCAGAGGACCAAAGGCCTTTGGGAGAAAACTTGCATAGTCACGGGATTAGGATTTTTGTTTTAAGATTTATTTTGTCTGGATAGTGGTGGCAACGCCTTTGATCCCAGCACTCGTGACACAGAGGCAGGTAGATCTCTGAATTTGAGGCACCCTGGTCTATACAGTGAGTTCCAAGATAGTCAGAACTACACAGAGAAACCATGTCTCAAAAAATCAAATATGTATGGCTGGATGGGGGCACACTTACTCCTAGCACTCCAGAGGCAGAGACAGGTGGATCTCTGTGAGCTCGAAGCAAACCTGCCTCCATAGCAAGTTCCAGAATAGTCAGTCAGAGATACATACAAAGACCCTGTCTCAAAAAACTTAGCTTATTTGTGCACATACCTACACGTCTACACACACACACAAATGCAGTCCCAATGAGACCAGAAGAGGACATCCATCTGAAGCTGGAGTTACATTGTGAACTACCTCAAGTGTGTGCTGGGAACCCAGCTTGGGTCCTCCGCGAGAGCAATAGATGCTCTCAGTCACCAAAGCCATCCCTCTTGCCCCAACAAGGTAGGTTTTAAGCTTCAAGAAGTGCCTACATTCATCTCTCTGGCCGTAATGACATCATCACAGATCCAGAGGCTTAAAACACACACTCATTATTCTTGGTCTTCTGTAGGTCAGAATGCATGGGTTTTACTGAGCCAAGATCAGGGTATTGGTTGGGCTGGTTCCTATGGGAGACTCCGCCCTCTCGACTTTTCTAGATGCAGTTCCTCCCATCTCCAAAGCCAGCGCTGTGTCTTCCTCTGGCCTTAACTATGTGTTTATTTTTTTCTTGTTCACTTCAGCCTGGAAATGTTTCTGTATTCTAAGGATTTATAAAATTGGGGAATTTGGTTTTTCTTCTTATTGCTTATTTATATTCATCCATTTATCTATTTACATTTATTTATGTTTGTGCATGTGTGTGTATGTGTGTATGGCTCAAAAGAAAAAAAAAGAAATTGTTTGGGACAGCACGAAAGTCCAGCTATTGTGAGGGTTTGTACCCAAGGCCAGGAAGCTCGGGGAATGGAAGTAATGCTTGTGTTTCCTCTGTGAGGAATTTCATCAGTTTTTGCTTTCAGCCAAGAGCATCCTGACTGGTGGCCTAGGTGACACACGTTGTTGAGGAGGCCGTGTGACTCCAGCTGTGATGGGGGCTGTGGTAATTTGCCGGGGAGATGAAGGTAGAAGGAGAGACCCAACTCTTTTCCTCACACATGTGCAGATGGCCAGGGCGGTTATGAACTCTCCTGGACGTGGGATACACCTTCACGGAGGGGTCTGTCCCGAGGGACCCCCACCACGACCAAACCCCGACCCACTGTCACCAGCGGCACCGGCAAGAGTCCAGGCCACCCCTTTCCAGCTCCGAGGGCCCGTGCAGGCACAGGTGAGGCCTGGGGAGCTTGTGTTGTGGGGTGCAGAGATGGGCTTCAAGTTCCCAGGGGTAACCCAGTTCTTACCTCAGGAAGACCCGACAGAGGGCTAGCCTACAGCAAGGAGTCAAGAGTAGAGACGATCCTGAGAGAATTCTGCCAACCAGCGCACAGTGATAGCTAAAGACATTAGGGTTGCAGGCAATTATTAGGACACCTAAGAACTGGTCTACCCGTCATTGGTCTACCCTATGACGGATAATAACTTCCTCCCTCCCTCCCTCCCTCCCTCCCTCCCTCCCTCCCTCCCTCCCTCCCTCCCTCCCTTCCTTCCTTCCTTCTTCTCTTTCTTTGTTCTGTTTTCCTTTTTCTTTTTGGTTTTTTGAGACAAAGTTTCTCTGTATAACAGTCCTGGCTGGCACCCACTTTGTAGACCAGACTGACCTCGAACTCACAGAGATCTACCTGCTTCTGCTGGGATTAAAGGCGTGTGGTACCACACCTCACTAGGACCTTCTTTTTGTTTAGTCCAGGCCCCCAGGCCATGGGATAATCAGGGTAGTTCTTCCCTTCTTAGTAAAATTCTGGAAACACTCACAGACATATCCACAGAGCTGTGTCCCCTAGGTGAATCTAAACCCAGTCAACTCGACAGTGGAAGTAAATTATCACATAGAGTCACACTGTGGGTGTCTCCTAGGTATCTTACTGTCTTTCTGCTTCCCAAAGCGTATCTATCTTTCTGGTCCCTGGGACTTCTCTTCAAACTCTCTGCTATCCTCCAGAGTTCCTCCCTACTTGTATCCATGTACTTTTCCCGCAGAGACCACCAGGTGGCGGCAGGAACCTCACAGGAGGAGAAGAGGGGGGCACTAGGGCCTGGTGAAGTCTGCCGGTGACCCATGATGTCACGAAGACCTTTGCCTTCCCATTGGTCAGCTTCTCAAGGGGCGTTGCGGGACACGGTGGATAGGGCAAACTGACCTCAGACTGACCTGCCCCTGCCCCCCTGCCTTCTCCTCCAGGTTCCCCAAGGAAGCCAAAACCGGAGCGCCGGCTGCTGCGACCAACCCCAGCCAGGACAGCACCCACCACCTTATCCCCAGCTCCTTCCACTTCCCCAGCGCCTTCTGGCTCACCGCTGACCTCTGGCTCTGGGCCACAGCTCATCCCTGACTCAGCCACAAAGCCAGAGAGGACCACAGGCCCTCCCCAAACATCTCCACCCACTCCGGGACTGTCCTCTTTGACAGCCTCTGACTCTGCTTTGTCCACTTCTGATGCCAGTTTGCTTCCCACTGGGATCCCACAGCACTCCCAGAGCCCAACATCCACCTCCCTTAAAGGACTAACCTCTGACTCCTCCGCGCTACCAGAAGGGACCAGCCTTTCCCCTACCTCAGAACTGACCCCAGCATCCGATACAACCCCAGGCTTGGGTGCAACACCCAAAATAGCCCCAGAACGTTCTGACTTCTCAGGCATCCCCATGAGCCCCAGGACCCCCACACAGCCTTCCACTGACCCTCACCCCACCCCAGCCCCTCACCCTACCACCACCCCTAACCCCACCACCATTCCTCACCTGACCACTACCCTTCACCCGACCACCACCCCTCACCCGACCACCACCCCTCAACACACCACTTCTTACCCTACCATGACCCCTGTACACACCACAGACCCTCAGCTTCCCAGGACCCCTCACCCCACCGCAACGCCTCAACCTCCCACCAACCCTCATGCTTCCTTAACCGCTGCCACCCCTACAAAGTCCCTTCCATCTTCCCTGGAGACGGGGTTTCCCTCTCTCACTCTGGAGCCAAGGGTCAAGCCTAGCCTACACCCGGAACTGACCTTTGAGGAAGCCCCTCCTACAAGCACATCCGGAAAGCAGAACCTGGAGCCCTCTCCAGCCTCCGAGTCTGACCGCTCCAGGCATTCTCCAGCTCCAAGCATGGACCCACAGTCCACGGAGGTCTTTAAACCGCCCAGAAGCCAGAGTCCCAAATTAACCTCTCCACCTTTCCAGACTTCACACTCACCTCCAGACCCCACTGTGACCTCCGACCTTCACCTCTCCTCTATGGCCCACCCGTTGGACCAACCTCCCCCTGACCGCTTCACTCAAGGGCCAAGCCTTAATCACAACCCAGAAGCCCTTGGACCGTGTCTGTCCCCGGTACCCCCTGTAAGGGTCATGGCTTGTGAGCCACCGGCCTTGGTGGAGCTGGTGGCTGCTGTGAGGGAGGTGGGTGACCAGCTGCAGAGGCTGACTCGGGTCCTGGAACAAGACCGGCAGGAACGTCAAGTCCTGGGGCTGGGCCTAGTCCGGTTGGTAGAGGCTGCCCAGGGCCTGGGGCAGCTGAGCGAGACTGTAAAGAGACTGGCAGAGGTGGTCTGGCCTCCCAGCACCCCTGTGCCCACCACCACCACCACCGAGGAGGAGGAGAGGCCTCTCAGGGGAGATGTGTGACTCTTTCTGAAATTCAGGGTGCTTAAGATGCTCTCAGACAAAAGAAAACCAAAGTATCTACCAACCGAGTGTGGGTGTTGTTACTGGGGGAGCAGGGGACCCTGGGGGGACAGAGTCACAAAGTTGATCCTAACCTGTCAACCTCACACATGCTACGGTCATGGTGATGGAGACGATCCTGGGCACGAAGGCAATAACGGCAGTGACAGCGTTGATGGTGATGATGATGATGGGGGATGGTGGTGGTGTTAGAGATTGGGGTGATGGTGATGATGGGGGGTGGTGTTGCTAGAGATTGGGGCGCTTATGATGAAGTGTGACGATGTGACTGGTGACAAGGGTGGGGTGGTGGTGTTGATGGTGTAGTGACGAAGGTGGTGACGGGTGTTGAGGGTGATGGTGGTACTTGTGAGGGTTCTGGTGGTGATGGCTGGGGTGGTGCTGATACTAGTGATGATGCGGGTAGGGATGGCTAAGGTGATGATAATGGTGACTAGGAATGATGAAGGTGTTGGTTGCAGCGAGCATGATGGTAGCGGTGGGTGACAGAAGACAGTGGTGACGGTAATAGTGGCGCTGTGACGATGACATTGATATGCTAGCAATGCTGGTGGTTGATCGTGCTGGTGGTGATCACCATGAGCCCTGACAGTGACGAATCTGCCCAGGCAGGACTTTAAGATCAGAGCACACGCTCTGCATCTGGCGGGATATAGCATCAGCGTCACAGGGACTTTTGCTGACTGGGTATGTCTGTGTTAGCAGCACTTCTCAGCCTTCCTAACGCTGCGACGACCCTTTAATTCAGTTCCTCATGCTGTGGTGACCCCCAACCATGACATCATTTCCATCCCTACCTTATCACTGTTGTTATGAACTGCCGTGCAAACATCCAATACACAGGGTGGTCTTAGGTGACCCCTGTGCAAGGCAGCCCGGCTGGGTCATGACCCACAGGTTGAGAACCGCTGGTTTAGCGGCTCCATGCCCAGCTGTCATTCCCTCTCCATTAACACTGACAGAGGAGGGTACTGTTACCACAGCTCAGCAGATGGGTCGATGTCCTCGCAGCCTGGACACCAGGGAGGAGCCCTTGCTAGGGGTAGCACTGAGCCAGCTCCTGAGCCTTGGTCCCCGTTCCCACCTATAAACGGGGATAATAATAGTGTATGGCTCATGGGCATGCGGACATGACTGGGTGGTAGCATTGTGTTTCTGAGGGTGCTTAAACTCTCAGGGACACGAGCTGGGGGACTAATCTATCCCCCCCTTTGTGCCCCAGGGCAACCCAAGCCTGTCTACTCCAGACCCTTCTGAGAGAAGATTCATGCATGAGCCCAACCTAATGTTCTATTCAGTGTGTTGTGGATGCCCTTGAGCCTCTGTCTATACCTCTGGAGTGCTGGGATTACAGATGTGCTGGGATTACAGATGTGCTGTGTCTGTGCATGGTTGCGGGTTGAACCTAGGGCTTCATGCATGCCGGACAAGCATTCTGCCAACTGAACTTCATTCCCAGCTCAGGGGCCTTGCTCTTCAGATAGTATCACATGGCAACATCAGACCAAGTAGACTTGAGTCAAGGCTTGGCTGTGGTCAGCCTGCGTACCTCTGGAATTTTGGCTCCTTTCTCACAGCCTCAGTTTTGTCCTCTGTAAAATGGGAATGTTAATCAGATCACACTCACGGGGGAGGATTTCCAGTGAATCAGTTCATGTATGGGCAGAGATGGTAAGTGATGATGCCCATTTAACCAAGAGTGAGCCCAGGGCTAGTAAGATGGCTCAGTGGGTAGACACTTGCTATGTGAGCCTCGATGATCTCAGTTTGATTCCCTGGAACCTAAATAATGGAAGGAGAGAACCAATTACGGTAAGCTGTCCTCTAACCTCCACATATGTCCCCCATAAAGTTAATGGATTCATGAAAAAAGAGT
This sequence comes from Chionomys nivalis, assembly GCF_950005125.1. Lineage (NCBI taxonomy): Eukaryota > Metazoa > Chordata > Mammalia > Rodentia > Cricetidae > Chionomys > Chionomys nivalis. The sequence continues at coordinate 70,507,823 of NC_080087.1, forward strand.
GATTCCTCCAGACACCAGACACAGCCTGTCTGTGCTGAACAATGTGGTGTGTGTGTGAGACAGAGAGGGAGAGAGACAGTCAGACAGACAGACACACACACACACAGAGTAGTTCAGACTGCCTTCAAAAGCTGAGGTTTGAACCCCATCCCCTCTCTGTCTCCCAAGTCCTCGGATTACAGGCAGGTACCACCTTCTGGAGTGTGGACTCTAGATAAACAACCGGGAAGTCACACCGGACCCTGCAAGGGAGGAGCTTTGATCTGCAGTTCAGAAAGGGCTCAGAGCCGTCCAGCTCACTGGGAAGAGCTGGGACCCAAGCTGGGACAACAACGGACAGTGCCCCTGCTTTGTCCTTGCCCTGGGTTCCCCTGTCTTAGTGACCCAGGCAAGTCCCTTCCTACCCCTGAACCTGTCCTCACTGGTCTGTAAACCGAGGGCTAGCTTGGAAGACGCCACCCCACCCTGCCCCACCCGCCAGCACTCCAGTTTCTGACCCCTGCAGCCCTGGCCAGGAAACTGGTCCTTCTTCTCTTCCAAGATCATGGCTCAGAGGTCACGGAAGGTGATGGAGCCTGGCGCCCTTGCACTCCTGCAAAGGCCAGCAGGGTCCAGTTACTGGTTTGGGCAGGGAGTGGGATAGTGTCCGGGGGTCTTGATTGATGGGCACTCTGATCCCGCCAACAGGCAGAAGGCACATGCAGGGAACTCTCCGGTCCCCATAGCTCATTAAGCCAGATACTTAAATAACTGCTGACAGCTAACCTCGGGAGAGCAGGGCTGCCTTCCCCTTCCTGTCCCGGCTCATTGGGGTGTCACAGAGCAGTACCCCAGCTAGGAGGTGGGCCCTAGCTATGGGTCATCTCTCCGAAAGTGCCAGAGAGCCCAGCTTGGGGTGCGGCTTTGGCTTCTCTGCAAACCTGGGGTGTGTGGGTGTGTGATGGGTGTTCTAGCCCAAGGTCTCTCCACCCCCGTTACCTTCTGCCAGCCCCAAACAAGCGGGTACCTAATTACTCAGTCATTCTATCCCTCTTTGGCTGGGCAGCTAAGCCCAAACATCTGGTCCCGGGGCCTTCGGCCAGGATGGGTAACCAACCCCACCCGCTGCTAGCCCTGACCCTCAACACCTCCCTTGGGGGACAGCTGAGCTCCATGTCTGCTTGCCAACTTGCAACAAGCCCAGAACAGTAGCTGCATAGGACTAGGAAGCTCAGTGCGTGGAGAAAAACTCCAAACTGGAACTCTATTAAACACATTCACACCGCACACACACACACACACACACCACATATACTTACACACACCATACACACTTACATACACCATGCAGACATACTTACACAACACACACCCTACACATACACACACTCAGATACCTACATCACACACATACACACACCACAATACACACTCACACACACCACATACACACACCATGCATGCACACACACATACCACATACACCATGCACACATGCTCTCATACACAGCACAATACATTGAGACACCCACACAATACACATACATACTCACATACACACACACATACACACGCACTCACACACACACTCATACCCCCTCACCACACACAGCATCTGGCTCTCTGGAAGTTGATCAGGAACAGACGTGAAAGACTTGTCAAATCACAGCCTACATCTTAGCACATCTAGTTAACATTTGTTACCTGGGGCTGCAGTATAGATCAGTTGGTAGAGTGCTTGCCTAGCACACACAGGGACCTGGGTTCAATCCCCAGCACTGCATGAAGCAGGTGTAGTGGTGTGTGCCTGTAACCTTACCCTCGGGAAATGGAGGCAGGAGGATTAAGAGTTGAAGGTCATCCTTGGCTATGCAAGAAGTCTGGAGTCAGCCTGGCTTACATGAGACTGACTCAGACAGACAGACAGCAAAACAGCAAAATCGTACCTATGAGACTGGGCCTTTGGTCTTTCTGTACTAGTCTCTACACTGTGAGTCTCCAACCTCTTTCTTGCAAGAGGCCTGGGTAGTGTGCAGTTGCTATTAAAAAGAAAGTTACTGGTACATGGTACACACCTTTAACACCAACACTTGTGAGTCAGGGACCAGGTGGCTCTCTGTGAGCTTGAGGCCAGCTAGGGCTACATAGTGAGACCTTGTCTGAAATAAATAAATAGAGAAAGAGAGGGGGGAGGGGGGAGAGAGAGGGAGAGGGAGGGAAGAAGAAAGAAAGAAAGAAAGAAAGAAAGAAAGAAAGAAAGAAAGAAAGAAAGAAAGGAGGGAGGGAGGGAGAGAGATACAGAGAAAGAGAAAGAAGAAGAAGAAAAGAAGAAGAAGAAGAAGAAGAAGAAGAAGAAGAAGAAGAAGAAGAAGAAGAAGAGGAGGAGGAGGAGGAGGAGGAGGAGGAAGAGGAGGAGGAGGAGGAGAAAAGAGAGAAAGAAAAGAAAGAAGAGAGGGATGGAGGGAGGGAAGAAAAAGAGAGACAGACAGAAAGAGAGAGAAAGAACCTGGCCTTGAATTCACATAGATCAGCTTGTCTGGCTTCTGTATGGGTGTTTTGCCTGCATGTATGTCTCTACTCTACGGGTGTGCCTGATGCCCACGGAGGTCATTAGACATTAGATCCCCCGGAACTGGAGTTATGGGTGGTTGTGAGCCGCCATGTGTGTGCAGGGAACTGAACCCTGGTCCTCTGTGGGATCAGCAAGTGCTCTTAACTGCTGAGCCACCTCTCCAGCCCCCTGACTGTGAGCATATGATGATAACTGTGCAGAGCTCATCGTAATCTAACCTAAGAACATGCCCGGGCCCCTGAAATGGAAACCCATGTGCCTCAGTAGTCACTGCCACCCCAGCACCCAGCTCCTGCTCCATCAGCTCCATCACGACTATGGGTGGTTCATTCTGCATGTTTCCTATGATGGAGTTGCCGTCCGTGGTCCCCTGTGACTGCTTCTTTGACTTAGCTTTGATGGCTCAAGGTGTCTCTGACACGCAGGCTGTGTGTCCCGTTCGTTCCTTTATCGTGACCTGGCAGTATCTCATGCACAGGTGAGCCACACTATCTTCACGCATGGGTTCGTCGGATGTTTGCATTGTCCCCACTCTCTGGGGAACGTTGCTATGAAGACATGCGTGCGGCCTTTGTGTGTGTGAGCTTACGTGTGTATGCGCGGACGTCAGGAGTCGGTGTCAGATGTCCTCTTCGATTGTTTTTCACTAAAAACCATGACACTTTCATCCATGTAAATAATGAACTTTGGTCATTTTCATCCCATTTCTGTCTCTCATGCCCCGCTGCCCCGGTTGGAAGTTTCTCCTCAGCTAGTTTTCTTACTTTCGTGTTTGTATTTTGTCTCTGCATTGAGTTCAGTTACGGTAACTTGCAGCAGCATGGGCAGTCATCAGCGACTACACTACTGAAGAAAGTGATCCTTGCTCCTCGTCCCCCTCAGATGCCACTAGTGGCGCCTAGGGAGTGGGGCAGGGCTAGTGTTGCTGGGCCCCACCTTGTGCAGATAAGCACAGCTGTGCTGTGCAGGCCACGCCACATCTGGAAGGCCACGCCACATCTGGAAGGCCACGCCACATCTGGAAGGCCACGCCACATCTGGAAGGCCACGCCACATCTGGAAGGCCACGCCACATCTGGAAGGTCACACTTCGCAGCGCTACTCCCACCCATCAACTTTTACTTTCTTTCTTCTTCCTCCAGGCCGCCTGAGGCCTGGACAGGATGATTTAGGGGTCCAGCCCTTGTCCCTGGCGTTTTGATCAGTTGTATTTCTCTGTCAACTACTGCCCACTGCAAAACTCCACCTGAGTCTTTTGAAACAGGGTCTCTCTCTAGCCCTGGAGTTCACCACGGGGTTGACTAGGGGAACCCCCTGTCTACACCTCTCTGGAATTGCAGGCACCTTCTGGCTGCACTTGGCTGTTTACGTGGATACTGGGTACCTGGACTTGGCTCCTCACGCTGGCTGAGCCATCTATCTGATTCTGTGGCCCTTGGTCCTGTCCTTGTCTCCCAGGTGTGTACCTAGGAGTGGAATTACTGGCCCGGTGTAGCTCATTGGTGGGAGTTACATATGTGATGTGTGTGGGAAGAGGACACACACGCCACCACGCATGCGTAGAGGTCAGAGGACAACTTGTAGGAGTCTCTTCTCTCCTTCCACCATGTGGAACCCAGGGGTGGAACTCAGTCATCAGGCTTGGTGGCAGCACCTTTAGCCCTGAGCCCACTCACTGGCCCCCAATGAAGGTAAAAAGCCTGCTCCGGCGCGTGAGAGGCACGGTTTGCCTTGTCCTCACCCGTCTGTCCCGTAATGGTGGTGGTTGTGCTCCCCAGTCTGAAGTGTTTCTTGCTTGGATTCAGTGTTTCAGTGAGGTGCCACAACTCAAGAAGGGGCAAACACCTCAGTGACGCAACTGTATTCACCTCCACTTCTGTTTCCCTCCCGACCTGAGCTCACTCACGCCCACTTAGATCCATCTTCACACAGCCTTGCACACCCACTCTCACTTTCACAGGCACATGCATTCTCACTTTCATCCATACTCTTGTGGCTGTGCCTGCACACCACACACACACAGCTGTAGCTGCACACACACACGGCTGTAGCTGCACACACACACATAGCTGTAGCTGCACACACTCACACACACGGCTGTAGCTGCACACACACACGGCTGTAGCTGCACACACACGGCTGTAGCTGCACACACACGGCTGTAGCTGCACACACACAGCTGTAGCTGCACACACACGGCTGTAGCTGCACACACACGGCTGTAGCTGCACACACACACAGCTGTAGCTGCACACACACACGGCTGTAGCTGCACACACGGCTGTAGCTGCACACACACGGCTGTAGCTGCACACACACACGGCTGTAGCTGCACACACACACAGCTGTAGCTGCATACACACTTGCACACTATCCACACCCCTCCTCTCACACCTCTGCAGATCAAAAGCAAGAGTGCTGTTGGGATTTGAATTGCAGCTCTGCTACTGACGTGTGTGTGTGTGTGTGTGTGTGTGTATGAGAGAGATCTGACCAGTGTCTGGCTGCTGTGCCACACCACAACCCCAAAAGTGAAGTAAGGAAAGTCCCAGGGACGCCTCTGGCATGCTGAGAGAGTCAGCGAGCAGGGAGAGTGTGTGAGCCGTGTCCTTGGTGTGAAATGGTGCTGTTAGCATTGATAATTAGTGTTGTCCTTTCCCTTGGACCTTTCTATCCTCCCCTGTCACTTAGGTCGATGCTTGTCATTATCACCTTCCAGCTAATCCTCAGCTGCCACCGCCAATTAACAGGCGCACAGGCGCCCCTCTGCCCCTTCACCTTGTCTGGTCTGTTCCCCTCATCCCAGGCACCTTCCATGTTTAGGGGACACATTCTTGGCCTAATTGCTCATGTTATTTTTGATCCATGGAGGAGGTGGCAGGAGGTCTTGATGCAGCTCACCCCCTTTGTGTCCCCATCTATTCTTTCTAACGAACCTTTACTCTTCAGGCTCCGCAGGATAGCAACTGTCATCCCTACATCATTGGCTGGAACCCAGAGTCCAAGGGTCCTTGGGGTCATTTCACACACGGGCACACATGCTCTGCCAGTCCCTCGCAGGCAGCACCTCGTAGCCACAGCAGGGGCACTAGGGGTGTGTGCAGGGGGCTAGGAAGCCAGTGACACATGATCCCTCCCTGAGTTGTAGCCTTCCTCTGGGCCTGCAGCCAAGCAGGGCACAGAGAGGAAGAGAGAGTGTTTGCAAACAAGGCGGCTGCCAGGAAGGGGCTAGGGTGTGTGGGGAGGGTGAGAAGGAGTGTGGGGTACCAGATGGACGAGGACTGGCTAGAGTTCCTGTCTGGCCTACCTCACCCGGCTGTGCTTATGCAAGCGTGTGCACGCAAAGTTGAATGACCAGCGAATTGCAGAGGTTTGCCTGTCTCTTTCTCCTCAGGGCAGGATTGTTTTTAAGGATGCCCTTAAAAGCAGAAGGAACTCAGGACTCCATGGTTTCCTGACAAGCACTATGCCAGCCAAGACATCTACCCAGGCAGGACTGTGTTTTTTATGACACTGGTACCGCACAAACTTTGATTGGGTAAAATAGAGAGGAAATAAACGGCTCATGGGACTGGGGATGTGTGCTTAGCACACAGCAAGCCCTGGGTTGCAATACTAGGACTGCATAGACCCAGCACAGCGGTGCGAGACAGGAGGACCAGGAGGTCAAGGTCATCCTCAGCTATGGTAGTGAGTTAAAGGGCAGCTTGGCCTAGGTAAGATCATATAAAAAAAAAAAAAAAAAAAAAAAAAAAAAAAAAAAAAGGCCTGGCAGTTGTGGCACACCCTTAATCCCAGGATTTAGTAGGCAGAGGTAGGTGGATCTTTGTGAATTTGAGGCCAGCCTGGTCTACAGAGGGAGTTCCAGGACAGCCAGGCCTACGTAGTAAAACTCTGTGTTATAAAAACAAACAAACAAACAATCAGACAAACAAACAACAGAACAAAAGGCTGGAGAGACAGCTCAGAGGTTACAGAGGTTAAGAGCATTAACTTTCAGAGGTCCTTAGTTTAATTCCCAGCAACCACACGGTGACTCACAACCATCTACAGTGAAATCTGGTGCCCTCTTCTGGTGTGCAGGTATACATGCAAACAGAATACTATATACATAATAAATACACAAATCTTAAAAAGTTAAAGAAAACAAACAAAAATTTAAAAACTGGGCAGGTGAGAAGGCTCAGTAGGTCACGGCACCTGGCACCAAGCCTGCCAGCATGACCGGACCAACTTCTGCAAACTGTCCTCTGATCACTCCAGGGGCACTGTGGCATGAGCATATAATCATGGATTATTTTTTTAAAAAAAAAAGATGTTTATTTTTATGTATATGGTGCTCTGTCTACACATAGAACCCTACAGACCAGAAGAGGGCACCAAATTTCATTATAGCTGGTTGTGAGCCACCATGAGGTGGCTGGGAATTGAACTCAGGATCTCTGGAAGAGCTACCAACGTTCTTAACTGCTGAGCCATCTCTCCAGCCCCTGATGAATTCTTTTTAAAATTAAATAGCTGTCTGAACAATATTTCGGTACCTGCCATCACAGGCTCCATGTTAGAGCAACCCAATGGGAGTCCTTACCCAAGTACCACTTAGTCCTACAACTTCTCTGTCTCTTATGTCTCTCCCTAGGTCTCGATGGGTGTCTCTGTATCTCACTCTTTGCCCGTGCACACACTTCGCATTCCTAAATGGACAGAGTCACAGCACAAGAACTGTTGCCAGGGGACTTTATTTGCAGAGGACAGCTGAGACAAGAATACATACATAAAGTATCTCACATGGTAAGCTGGGGGCGGGGCGAGCGTCCTGCCATGCAGGTGGGCGGGAGAAAAAAGCTGGAGTGGTTTCGAGTGGCGTGAAGCCCCACGAGGGAAGATGGAACATCAGAGCCGGGCAGACAGCAGTGGAGAGTGGGAGGGGCCCCGGTGGGAAGCTCTGGTGAACAGATGTGTTCATTTACTTGGCTGCTTGCTGCAGGCCCGGCACTACTCTGAGGATGTAGGGCCGTTCTTCAGGAGCCAAGACCCACCCCATACGGTCAGAAGGGGTACAGCGCACACCAGGAACACATAGTAGAGGTGGGGCCTGGGATCGTGAAGTCCAGGACTGGTGGCCGTCTTACCTGGGGCTTGTGGGGGAGGCTACCTGAGGTAGGCGGGATGGGGCACAGCCATGCAGGAGAGCTGAGCACGGTGCATGCCTGTTATCCCAGGACTCAGGATTCTGAGGTAAGAGGATCCAGATTCAAGACCAGAGATGGCAAGGCGACTCCCGTAGGTAAAGTGAGGTCTTGAAGACTGAGAAGATCTCAGTTCCCTTGCTGGGCCCCAAGGTGGAAAGAGAGAACTGACTCCCAAAAGTTCTCCGACCTTCACACAACACGCACGTGTGTGTGCACACGCATGCGTGCAGAGCATAGAGGAGGAACACAGACTACACACAGGACAGGTAGGAGACGCCGACAGCTGAGGGGAGGCCACAGCCAGGCATCACAGGCTAAGCAGGTCTCCGCATGCTCGCTGCTCCCCCTTGGCAGCCTCGAGGCCTCACTACCCATCTTCCCTCAGTCCCTTCGCCAGTTCCTCAGCCTCCCCCTCCCTCTGCCTCCAGGGTTGGCCTAGGTAACCCTTGATGGAGCTCACAGGGTTCCTCTTCCTGGGGTGAGGGTCTAGCAGTCCCCACAGGAGAGTGTCTGCCACAGGTGACAGGCCATACCAGGGTTGTGGCCTGTCTTGGGGCTGGCCAGAGGCCTGCCAGATGAGAAAGTCCTCAAAGAAAGGGTCCGCCTCCACCAGGGGCTGGTCCCAGGGGAAGTAGCCGGTAAGAAGGCAGAAGATCAGGACTCCCAGAGCCCAGGCATCCAGGGCAGGTTGGATGGGTAGCCCCTCGGGAAAGGGTGGTGGAGCACACAGCTCAGGGGCAGTATAGGGTATAGGTGGCCCAGTGAGTCGGAGCAGGGTCCCTCGGGGCCTGGTGTGGCCAAAGTCCGTCAGCTTGATGCGATGGCAGTCTGAGTCACACACCAGCACGTTCTCTGGCTTCAAGTCCCGGTACACCAGGCCGTGGGAATGAATGTGTTCCAGAGCCGAGGCCAGCTGGGCCGCACAGCGCTGGGCTGCTGGCTGGGGAAGACCCACCTGCAGGAGAAAAAGATAACAAAGTTCCGCTGCTCCCGGGCTGCTGAGAGAAACTATTGAGGAGGATGAGGAGGAACTAACATGGGCCCATGAGCCCCTGGAATGACCTGGAGAGATCTGTGAGGAACTGATGGAGCCACATGGGTCCCTGTGAGCCCATGACACCCGCTAACTCCAGCAGATCAGACTATGAGCTTGTGAGGGTTGGTTAATCTTAATAGGACGTAGTCAATGAAGTCTAAAGTGACCCAACAATTCTAGAAGTTGGGGTTAGATGTGTGGCCTAACAGCGAACACGATTCTTGGGGTCCATGCTGTTTGGAGCTTCCCACGAACCCTGGTAGGACTCACAAAGGCATCTCCAGGGCCACCTACTCACCTTGGGCTGGATGAAGGTGATGAGGTCCCCGTGGAGGACAGGCTCTGTCAAAAAGCTGTAGGAACCGGCTGACTCGATGCCAATGCCATAGGCGGCCACGATGGCCGGATGTGTGCCAAGAGAGAGGCCCACACAGAACTCATACAGGAAGCTACGGAGGGAAGTAGAGGTCTTGGGGAGTTGCTTCAGTGCCAGGGGTGTTCCTGGAGGTGGGGGCAGATGCAACAGGGGTGGATATCAGAGGTGGGTAAGAGTTTAGGGTCACTAGGATCAGCTTTCTTGATCCTCTTCCTGGGCTTCCAAACGCAGTCTGTTTCTCAAATGCCTCCTTGTTCCCCAATCCTTGCCTTCCTACCAACCTACTCTGAAAGCATTCAACATCCATGTCCACTCACGTCTACCATTTTCAGCACATGTCCACCCATGTCCATTCATGTCCACCCATGCCCACCGATGTCCACCGATGTCCACCCATGTCTACCCATGCCCACTGATGTCCACCCATGTCCATCCATGTCTACCCATGCCCACCGATGTCCGCCCATGCCCACCGATGTCCGCCCATGTCTACCCATGTCCACACATGTCCACTCATGTCCACCCATGTCCTCTCATGTCCACCCATGTCCACACATGTCCACCCATGTCCACACATGTCCACTCCGCATTTCCACTCTCAGGGGGAATAGAAACTGAAACTGGAACCTCCACTGACTGACCTCCCATGATAATAATCCCATGTGGAAGGATTTTTTTTTACTAATTAAATTCTATTCATGTATTTTGCACCTCGATGGGAGTTTTCCCTCCCTCCTCTCCTCCCATATCCCTCCCCTGGCTTCCCCTCTCCCTCTTTGTTTCTGCTCAGAAAGGGGCAGGCCTCCCATGGGTATCAACAAAGCATGGCATATCAAGCTGAGGTGGGACTAAGCTCCTCTTTGTATTAAAGCTGGGTGAGACACCCAGTGTGAGGAACAGGTTCCCAAAAGCCAACTCAAGCATTAGGGACAGGTACTGACCGCACTGCTCGGAAACTCACAAACAGATCAAGCTACATAACGGTCACACATATGTACAGGACCTAGGTCAGTCCTATGCAGACTGTGGGGGTCTCAGGTATCCCAGCCCGGCTTCTGGCTCCCTGTGTAGCTGAGAATGACGCTGAATTCCTGCTCATCCTGTCTCACAGTTGGGATGTAGGTATGGACCACCGTGGCTGGTGCAAAGACATGCTTGGGGCAACCGGGGGAAATGTACAGAATACAGGCTAACGGGTCCAGGTAAGGAGTCACGATCCTAGTCTATTGAGAAACACCTTCCTAGATTCTTCCTTCAAGGCAGGAATGGCTAGTGTCAGGCTTTTAACCGCTGGCTACTAGTTCTTGAGCAAACTTATCTACCATGGGGTTGTATTGCTGTATGATGCGGGCAGGCTGCCAACTTTCTCTTTTTTTATTGCTGAGGATTGAACCTAGGGCCTCAGGCATGCTAGGCACGTGTTCCACCGCTGAGCTATGCCCCCTCCATCCCTGTCCTCACTGGGGGATTCTAGGCAAAGGCTCTAAGGAAGAACAGTGCCTTTCCCGCTCATTGGTAGATTATGGGTTGACCGCTTATCCCTGAACCGTGCCCCTGGCCTCTCACTGGTACGTTCTAGGCAAGTGCCAGAATCCCGAGCTATGTCCTCAAACTTCTTTTTACTTTTTGCTTTTATATGAGTTTTCACTAAGTTTTTCAGGGGCCTCGAATGATTTCTGCAGCCTCAGATAAACCTTGAAATGGTCATCCTTCTCTCTCAGCCTCCCATATGGCTGAAGCGATAGACCTGGCTGCCTCTTTAAATAAACATTCACTATTCAAACTCCGCACACTCCAGCCTGATGGGACAGTATCTCCTCCAGGTGTCTTAACTTCCCACCAGCCTCTGATTTTTTGTGGTTATTTTTGGCAATATTGGGGATTGAACAGGAGCCAGGGGCACACAAGGTAAGTAGAGAATGCTATGCCTGAGCTACAGCCCCAGGTCTCGCCCAGTGTGTTGACGGTCTCTGCTCACATCCCACTGTGAGCATCTCCGTCCTGCCTATGGCTTCACACTCACAGCACCCTTCCTAATGCTGTGACCCTTTAACACAGTTCCTCATTTTGTGGTGACCCCCAACCATCAAATTACTTTTGTTGTTATTTCATAACTGTAATTTGGCTATCCAAATTACATGAATCATAATGTAAATATCTGTGTTTTCTGATGGGTCTTAGGCTACCCCTGTGAAAGGTCGTTTGACCCCTGAAGGGTCGCGACCCGCAGGCTGAGAACCACTGATCTGCGTGAGGCCGGGTGTGCAGGGGCATAACTGATCCATCCAGTGAAACTAAGCAGTTGAAGGCTGGACGTGCAGGGGCATAACTGATCCGTCCAGTGAAACCAAGCAGTGGAAGGCTGGGCGTGCAGTAACTGATCCGTCCAGTGAAACTAAGCAGTGGAAGGCTGGGCGTGCAGTAACTGATCCGTCCAGTGAAACTAAGCAGTGGAAGGCTGGTCATGCAGGGGCATAACTGATCCGTCCAGTGAAACTAAGCAGTTGAAGGCTGGACGTGCAGGGGCATAACTGATCCGTCCAGTGAAACTAAGCAGTGGAAGGCTCGTCGGCAGTCTCTCAGTTCCCCTGCTGTTGTTCAAGCCGTCATGCTCTGAGCAGACCCGGGTGGCTCTCTCATTCCTTCTGCCCCTCTCTCTGTTATGGGCCAAATTCCCTCAAATTCAAACAGTGGAAGACAAACTCTTAAGACCCACCCCCCAAATGTGGCTTCTTTCCTTCCTTCTTTCCTCTCTTTCTTTTTTGTTTTTTGAGACAAGATCTCTGGGTAATTTCACCTGCCCTGGGACTCCATTGACCACATTGGTCTCAATTTGATGGGTGATTTTTGATGTTTATTTATGTATTTTATGCGTGTGTGTGAGCGTATGAGGCATATGTGGGGTGCTACAGAAAAGGGTGTTAGAGCCCCTGAAACTGGAGTCACAGGTGGTTGTGAGCTGCCTGATACTGGGAACTGAACTAAGTTCTGCTGGAAGGGTAAGGCACTGGGATTAAAGGTGTGTGTCACCCCCGACACCTCCTTAGCTGCAGAACCATCTCAGAGTCATCTCTCCACACCCTCTTCTTTGTTTTCAGTTTTATTTTATGTGCATGGAGTGTTTGTCTACATGTGTGTATGTGCACCGTATGTATGCCTGGTGACCACAGATGTCAGAAGAAGGCATTGGGTCCTACGAAATTGGATTTACATGGTGGTGAGCCACCTTGTTGGTGCCAGGAATAGAACTTGGGTCCTTTGCAAAAGCAACAAATGCTTTTTAACTATAGAGCCATCTCTCCAGCCCCTAGACTCTATCAAGAGGGAGAGAGAGAGGGAGGGGGAGAGGGAGAGAGAGGGGGGTTTATCTGTGAACATGCACATGGCACGGTGAGCATGTAGGGACCATGGAACAACTTTGCACAGACAATTTTGCCTTTCACCCCGAGATTCTGCTCAGGTGGTACGACTTACAAGGCTTTTCCCACTGAGCCATCTCGGTGGCCTGTAGGTGAGGCCACTGAGCACCTTTTCCTCTGCTTCCTGAGTGCTGCGATTACTGGTGTTTGCCCAGCAGGATGGTGAAACATGATGGTGTATTTTGGTTTTTGTCCAGAACTGGGTATTGAACCTAGGGCCTCACATGTACCAGGCAAGCACTGTACTGCTGAGCTACATCTTCAGCCTTGCTCAACCCTCTTTCTCTCCCCTTTCTGAGGCAGGGTCTCAGGACTCGCAGATGGCTATCTTCAACCCGAGTCCTCGCTCTGTTCTACCCCTAATTTCTTCTTTGAAGGGTACCAGGCAGATTGTATTGGAGTCCACACAAATAGTCTCATTTTAACTCTTTAAATCAGTGGTTCTCAACCTTCTTAATGCTGTGAACCTTTAACACCCTAATGTGGGGACCCACAACCATAAAATTATTTCGTTGCTACTTCATAACCGTTCTTTTGTTATTGTTATTAATAGTAATGTAAATATCTGTGTTTTCTGATGACTCCTTAGGTGACCCTCTGAAAGGATCGTCTTCAAAGGGGTCAGGATCCACAGGTTGAGAACTCCTGCTTTAAAAAAAAAAGACCCAGAGCTGAGGATGTAGATTACTTGGTAGATTGCTTGCCCAGAATACATGAAGCCTCTGGTTTTATCCCCCAAGCTATATAAACTGGGCCTGGGTGCTGCACTCCTGTAATCCCAGCATTTACTTGGTGGAGGTAGAGGCAGGAGGATCAGAAGTTCAAAACCAGCCTCAGATATATAGGAAGTTTGAGGCCATTGTGGACTGCATAGGACCCTGTCTGGAAGGAAGGAAGGAAGGAAGGAAGGAAGGAAGGAAGGAAGGAAGGAAGGAAGGAAGGAAGGAAGGCAGGCAAGCTGGAGAGATGGCCCAGGGGTGGAGAGCACTGGGTGCTCTTCCAGAGGATTCAGGTTCGATTCCCAGCACCCAACACAGCAGCTAATAACCATCAGTAACTCCAGTTTCAGGGAATGGACGTCCTCTTCTGGCCTCTGGGGGCACCAGGCATGCAAGTGGTACATAGACATACATGCAGGCAAAACACCCATATGCATAAAATTAAATGAGCCAGGTGGTGGTGGCCCATGCCTTTAATCCCAGCACTTGGGAGGTAGAGGCAGGTGGATCTCTGTGGGTTTGAAGTCAGTCTGGTCTACAGAGTGAGTTCCAGGACAGAGAAACAATGTCTCAAAAAACAAAAAGGAAGGAAGGAAGGAAGGAAGGAAGGAAGGAAGGAAGGAAGGAAGGAAGAAAAGGTTAGAAAAAATAATCACTACTCTTCCAAAGGACCAGAGTTCAAATCCCAGAATCCACCATCCAGCAGCTCGAAACCACCTGTATCTCCAGCTTCAGGGGATTTGTTGCCCTCTTCTGGCCTCTCTAGACACTGCACTAATGTGCACAACTGCCCCCCCCCATATGTGCATAACTGAAAAAAAAAAACTTAATAAAATTTTAAAAAGAAAAAGAAGGGAAAGACAGATGTCACAGTAGATACAGTTTCAAACACTCCCAGGCGCTGGGTGGTAGTGGCACAGGCCTTTAAATCCAGTACTCAGGAGGCAGAGGCAGGTGAATCCCTGTGAGTTCAAGGTGAGCCTGGTCTACAAGAGCTGGTTCCAGGACAGCCAGAGCTGTTACACAGGGAAACCCTGTCTTGGGGGGGAAAAAGCACTCCAAGGAAATGAAGATAAGTGTACATGATTGTATGCTAGAAAATCATTGTTTTGTTTGCTTGTTTAGGGATGAATAGTTTTTTTTTCTTTTCCCCTTTCATTTTAGTTTTACACTGTTTGATTGTGTGTTTGTTGGGAGGAGGTTTGCAGAGGTCAGAGAACACCTTGGGGAACTCAGCTCTCTCCCTCGACCACGTAGGACCTGGGGAATTGAACTCAGGTCCTCGGACTTCGTGGCAAGTGCCTTTAGCTGCTGAGCCATCCTGCCTGACTTTCTCATTTTGTAACAGACTTATGTAGCCCAGGCTGGCCAGGAACTCCATACATATCACAGGATGACTTCAAGCTCCTTATCAGGGATACGGGAATTACAGGAATCAGTCTTCACGCCTGGCTTTGTTTGAACCGGTCATCTCGCTATATAGCCATGGCTAACCTGGAACTCACTATGTACATCTTAGGCCAGCTTTAGATTCACAGCAACCTTCCTGCCTCAGCCTGAGTGGTAGAGTGATGTGACTATGAAGGTTTACACCATAAAGCCAGGCTTCTCTGCAAAGCAGAAAGCTGAGGCTCAGAGGAGTTAAAGAAACCCCTAAAACACACAGCTTAGAAATAAAGTGGGGAAGGAAGCTCTGGTTGACGTTGTTATGACTCCCCAGTCCCGGCTAAGCTTGCCTGAAATCTCTACTCTCAAATGTACCGTGTGGCGTGCGCTTGTGCCCGGAAACCAGTACCTTTCTGACGGTGAGTAACCAGCAGGACGCGGCCGAAGCGGCCCTGGCCCAAGGGACGCACTTCCTCGTACAGTTCCTCCACCTCAGTGCGGACCAGGGTCTGGGCACTCAGAGCCATCATGTCCTCCAAGGCCAGAGCAGTCTCCTGGCCTTGCTGCAGCTCCTCTACCGTGAGCCCCCCCAGGCCTTGGTCACCTCCATCCTCCACAGCTGCCACTTCCATCTGCCCGTCTTCTGACCGTTTGCCCGGCATTTCTGCAAGACAGACAAAGAAAGGGATCCAGGACTCAGAGGTCACTAGCCTATGCCCAGGGGAGGGAGAGCAAGGAAACCAGACTTCTGGGTCTGGGGGAGGAGGACTGGGACCTTGAGTCTTGAGTCTGAGGGAGGAGGATGGGGTCTGGAATCCTAGGTCTCAGGGAGTCAGGACCCATGGGTCCGAGTGAAGAGGGTTGGGGGTCTGAAGAAGTCTGGACCTGGACTGAGGCCTGACTGGCAGTTCCCACTGTGACTAGTTCCGTCCTGTGAGACCCTAAGGAGTGGAAAACAGTCACTGGTGTGAGGTGAGGTCAATCGAGAGGTCAGGTGCCCCCCCCCATTGCCACTGCCACCTGGTGGCCCAAGGGTGAAAGATGAACCAAGCCATTGAGACACCCCCCCTCCCCATCTTGTTTCCAAAGCAAACAGACTTGGGCCCAGAGTGGATGAGAAGCTCCCTCCATAGAGCAAACAGGTGCTCTCTGCTTCCAGGGAAGGGTGGGGCCCTACACTGCTTGAGACACCAGGGTCCTGCCCGGTGCTGTCACTTGGACTTGTCCCCAGTTCTTCAACCCTCGATCATGTTGTGGTCCAAGTCTCACAGCCCAGCAGCCCTCCCCGAGACCTGGGGTTCTAGACCCCAGCTCCACTCCTACAAATATAACCCCCAGCCTTCCTCCTTCACACCCAGGGTTCAGACCCCAGCCTTCTTCCTCAGACTCAGGAGTTCAGACCCCATCCATCTATCCTCAGATCAAGGGTCCCTGACCCCAGCCCTCCTCCCTCAGACCCAGGAGTCCAGCCCTAAGTCCTCCTCCCTGAGACCTAAGGGTCCAAACCATATCTTATTACTGTCCCAGGAACTTCTATAACTCACACAACTTGGGTGTTTGGACCCCAACACTCAAGTACCCGATTGCTTCAAGGTGTTTCTTGTTCTGTTGAGGGTCCAAGACTTTCCACCCGTTTTCCTGTTCAACTGCAGCCTGTCTCAAACCGGTTAACCTTGCCCTGCTTCTGACCTGGGCTGAGCGTTGCAAACCTCACTTTCTTCAAGGCTCGTCTGACCCCTTTCTGCCTACTGCGGTTAGCGCCCTGCACTTCAGGGCTCCTGACAGTATCGGTTTGCCCAGGAACAAACAAGTTCCGCCCCTACCTTGGGGGGTCGTAAAGCCCCACCCTCTGCCCCGCCCCTTCTGCCCCCCTCTAGGGGCAGAGCGACACCGTGTGTTGAATCTTAGTACTGGCTGTAGTTGGACAACCTCCCCAGATGGGGGTAGGGGGGCTCAGCTTTCCTCCCTAGGACTCAGGAGTTCAGGCAGCCCTCCCCTCTCAGACCCAGAAGTCCAGTCTCCAGCCTCCTTCCTCACGTTCAGGGTCCACCCTCTAACCTTCCTTCCTCCGTGGAGGAGTCTGGAATGCAGCCCTCCTACCGGACACGGGGGTCTAGGTCCCATCTTTTCTCTCTTATATCCAAGCTCTTAGCCCTCCTCCCTCAGATCGAAGGGTCCGGGCAGCCTTCCTCTCTCAAGTCTGGGACTTTAGACCCCAACCCTCTTCCCTCAGATTCAAGGTTCAGACCCCACCCCTTCTTCCTCAGACTCAGGAGTTCAGGCCCCATCTATTTACCCTCAGATTCAAGATCCCAGACCCCAGCCATCTTCCCTCAGGCCCAGAATCCCGGCACCTAAACTGCCTTTCTCAAACCCAGGGATCCAGCCCCCCTTCCACCATCCAGGAGACTAGGTGTTAGACTTCTCTCTGACCCAGGGATCCGAATCCTAGCCCTCTTCCTTCACATCTAGGGGTGCAGACCATAGCCTCCTCCCTCACACAGCCCCATCTTTCCTTTAACCTGGCCCCCTCTGGTCTTCTCCCCAGCTCCTGCCTCTGCTGCCCCACTGATAGACACAAATCTTCCAAGAGTTATGTATGTCCAGAAGCCCAGACACTAGGGTTCTGTTTGGGGATAAAATGAGACAGGATTCTAAAATGATGTCATGAGAAATGACCTCAGACGGGGGACCAGAAACAGGTGGTGGAGCAACTGGGGATCAAGGGTGACTTTCCCCTTTCTCCGGGACAGCTGCGCTGTCTGCTGGGTTTAAGGCACCGAGGATGACGTGGATTTCTTTCGTTGTCCAAACGCACTTTTTATTGTGTAAATGTTCTCAGTTTAAAAAACAGTTGCAAAGGTCACACAGTTGCAAAGGTCCCTTGGACCCCTCACCCGGCTTTCCCTGAGATCAGCATCTCACCCAACATTTGTGCTAAGTTAGTTACACTTCCAACAACAGTGAGTCATCCTGTCCACCCTCATTGCCTTCAAGATCCCTTTCCTGTTCCTTAGGTCCAGTCTGGAGGGCACCGTAGTGCATTTAGTGAACTCACTGTTAAATCTAGAAAGTGTACCTCTCTGGGCTGAGGATGTAGATCTGTTTGCAGTGTTTGCGTGGCCTGCACAAAGCTTTGGAGTTCCGCTCAAACCTCCAGTGCTGTATGAATCGTCCTGGTGGCATCAGTTGGGAGGTGGAGGTAGGAGGATCAGAAGTTCAAGGTCACCCTCTGCTAGTGAGTGGACATCCTGGCATACAGGAGAACCTGATGTTTTAAGTATAAATTCCTGGGATGTTTCTAGGTCCTGCTCCTCTGCCGGGCGCTGGGGGCTTGAGGCACACTGAGTTGGGGTCTGTGTGCTGTTTGAGAGAGAGGAAGAGCCATGGAACCAGTCCTGGCTCTCATGATTGGTGGGTCCCTGAACAAAGATGGAGCTGGGATAGTCGGAGCCAGATTACTTGGGGCTTTGTGGAAACAGAAACTGGAAGTGTCTAGAAGTGAGATAAAAACAAACACATCTCAGAAATTTGTGATGGTGGGTGGAGGTGGGGGAGAACAGACAAGATGGCTGGGGTGGGGGCCAGTTTCGGTAGGCCAAGATGGAAGTAAAATGTGCCAGGTGGAGCATGTAAGGTGACTGAGTGATGCTGGCAGTCATGTGTGTGTGTGTAGCTAACTTCAGAATACATAAACGGTTCCCACAATGCCACCAACACAGAGCCCAGGAAACGCTAGACCAACATAATATCGGATCCTATATATTCAGATATTGTGCCCCGGTTGGTGGGAGCCAACCACAGTCTCAGAGGAGAAGAGTGGTCCCATCAGAATTCATGATAAGCACTCAGTGTTTCTGGGTACAGAATTCCAATCGCAGGAGAAACAGAGACTTTCATCAGGAAGATGCTCAGGGCCCCGGGATGAACCTCATTTGATAGAGGGCCTGCCTAGCGTGCAGGAAGCCCCGGAGTTCCATCTCTGCCCAGCACCTCAAAAACAGCACGGAGATGCATGCCTGTAATCCCAGCACTGGGGAGATGGAAGCCAGAGGGTCAGAGTTCAAGGTCAGCTACATAGTGGTTTGGGTCCAGCATGGGACACACAAGGCTGTCTCAGAAGAAAAATCGGGATGAGAAGGGGAGGAAGAGAAGGAAGAATGATTAGGAGAGAAGTAGAGAGGAGGAGGAGAAGAGGAGGAAAGAGAGAGCGCAAGACAGAAAAGAAGAAGATAAAAACAAAGATGGAGAGGGGAGGAGAGGAGGAGTGGAGGAAAGGAAGAGGGAAGGAGGGGAACAGTGGAGGAGGGGAGGAGACCGCAGCAACGGTGGCACACACTCTGGACTCCTGAGTCTCAGTTGTGTGTGCATTGCAGGGAGAGGGGATTACACATGCAAGTCCAGCCTCCACAAGGGAAAAGTGAAGTGTGTTCCTCCCTGTGGCCCCACGCTGGGTTAGGAGACTAGCCAAGGTTCTTCTCTGACCTCCTCTCTCCGTCACCTGGTCAGGAACCTCTGCTGTCCGTCCCTGTCCTCCCACCATCTTTAATTTCATCTTCCTCCTCCTCTGTCCACTCTTCCAAACTTGATCCCCCCTCATCTTCTTCCGCATCCTCATAGGATATGCCCCCTAAGCTTCCAGCTCCCTCTCCGCTCCCCTGCAACCCCCAGTCATCCCCTAAGACATTCAGGACTGCCAGTGGAGGGCTCCTAGTCTCAGGATCCAGGTCTAGAAGTCCCTGGAGCAAGGTCAGAGCCGGGGGTGCAAACTGGTCCCAGGGTGCCGGTGGCCGAGGGGGCTGGGGCTTGGTGGTCATCCAGCCGGCAAAAGCCTCGAACTCAGGATCGGGGGCCAATGCTACATCCCAAGGGAAACAGGCTGTGGCGGCACAGAAGAGAAGCACGCCCAGGGCCCAGGAGTCCACAGCCGGTCGCAAAGGCAGGGTGTTCGGAGGCAGCAGGAGGCAGAGTTCAGGTGGTGCGGTGGGCAAAGGCACTGGTGGGGCAGGAGTTGGGCTGCCCTCAGGTCGGGTCAAACCCAAGTCACCTAGGGCTACTCTGTTGCAGTCAGGATCGAAGACTAGCACGTTGTCCGGCTTGACATCCGCGTGCACTAGCCCCCGGCCATGGAGGAAGTCCAGGGCTCCAGCCAGCTGGGCCAGGACCCTCTTCACCATCCGCTCTGGGAGGCCCTGAGGTTGGGGAGAAAGGAAAAAGGACTTGCTGTTCATTTCATCATCCTGGACATGTTCTTGATTCCTAAAGGCTCTGACTCTTGAGGTTTGAGAGTACAGGACCCAGGGTCCCCAGAGCCATCCAATATCTCCACAAACACGCCAAGTTCTGCAGACCAGCCACCCTTTATGGCTCCCTCCACTCACCCCAACAGAACCCCACTTCTCATCAGAACTTATTTCTCCCTGTCTCTCTCTGTGCCTCTCTATGTCTCTCTGTCTCTGTCTCTCTCTCTCTGAAACAGGGTTTTGGGTAGACCAGACGAGCCTCAAATTTACCTCGTAGCTGAGGGTCACCTGCCTCCACCTGTCCTGTGCTAGAATCATGGGAATGTACCAATGTCCCTGGTTTACACTGTGCTGGGGATCAAACCCTGGGCTTTATGCATGACAGATGAGTTCTCTACCACTGAACTACAGCCCCAGAAGATCTCTCAAAGTTTGTCCTGATCCTAAAATTCTCAAACTCTCTCTCTCCTTCCCTCCTTTCTGTAGTGTGTGTGTATGTGTGTGCTATTTTGGTTCTTGGATACAGGGTCTCACTATGTAGACCAGGCTGGCCTTAAACTCATGGAGATCCACCTGCCTCTGCTTCCCAAGTGTAGTAAAGGACTCAGTGAGAATCTAAACCCCTTAGTCAAGCCTGGTCTTAGTCCTATATTGACACAGAACTCATCTCTAACTCAGACTGTCCTAATAAAGTCTATCTTACTGGCCAGCCACACCTCCACCCAACAGTGTTAAATCACGACTCCACCCCACACCCACTCCACATTCAGGCAGCAACCCGATTATTCTGTTATCGTATCCAGCACTCACCCTCTTTATCTTCCTTTCATTCACTTTATCTACACACTCACCCACCATCCACCCACGCACCTATCCATACATCCGGTTAGTCATGCAACCATCCATACAACTAGCCATCCATACAACTAGCCAACCATACAACCAGCCAACCATGCAGACATCCGTACAACTAGTCAAACATGCAGTCATCCATACAACCAGCCAACCATGCAGACATCCATACAACCAGCCAACCATGCAGCCATCCATACAACTAGCAAGCCATGCAGTCATCTGTACAACTAGCCAGCCATGCAGCCATCCATACAACTAGTCAACCATGCAGACATCCATACAACTAGTCAACCATGCAGACATCCATACAACTAGCCAACTATGCAGCTATCCATAAAACTAGCCAACCATGCAGCCATCTGTACAACCAGCCAACCATGCAGTCATCCATACAACCATGCAGCTATCCATACAACTAGCCAATCACGCAGCCGTCTATACATTCATACATGCATCCATCCGTCCATCCATGCATCTTATTAACCATGCAGTTATGCGTGTATACAACTATCCACGTAGCCATCCATGCAATCATTTATTTATTTATCTATGCACCCATCCAGCTGTCCATCCATCCATAAACCCATCCATCTACACATCAAACTAGCCATTCAGCTGTCCATCCATGCATGTACGCACTCACCATCCACTCATCGATTCATGCATGCATGCATCCAGCCGTCCATCTCCCCACTTATCTTCCCTCCCTTCTCCCTCTCATCCTCCCTTACCCCTAATTCTTTCTCAAATCCCAAATGCCACCCTTTTAATATCTCCACGTACCCTATCTCTAACACAAGAGGGACTAGACTCTCCTGGATTCAGTCCTGACCTGGAATCCTTTCTAGAGGAAACCCCATTTGAAACGGACCCAAGTTGACCTGCAGACACAGCCTGTGCCCATCTGCCCTTGTCACATTATTGTCCCGAATTTCCTCCTCTACATCCATGGCCACCTAAGACCAATCATAAACCTTTCCATCCCACTCATCCATTTCTACCTCCCAATCCCCATGCCAGCTGGAGCCTCAAAACTGACTCCTCTCCACCCTCAAGTAGCTGCAATCCATCCTAACACCAACCCAGCCAACTTTTCCAAGCTTGTGTTTAGATGATCATAGGATCAGTGCTGGGGTCAGGTAGGCAGCTGTGTTAGGACTTAGAAAGGGGGGGTCATTTGGGGGTCTCAGGGTGATCTCAGTGGGGTACTTATTTGGGGTTAGGGACTGAAAGGGACCTGAGCAATCCTATCCAGTCTTGCCTTTTCCTGGAGCATTCCGCTGAGATCCCCACAGGGTGCATACTCCTGGGCAAAGGCAAAGTGTCGGGGTGTCTGCAGGGGCCATCCCAGGGTCTGCAGCAGGCCTGGGTGTGAAGAGACACAGCGGCCCACACAGAATTCTCTCAGGAACGTTGTTCTCAGGACTGAGTCCCGCCGGAGGAGCTTAAGGGCCACGGTTTGACCTGTCAGAAAGATGGGCTCAGATGAGAACCCGAAACACCCTGGTCATGCTGTGGGGCCTTTGGCAAACCACTTGACCTCTTGGAGCCTGAGAAGTCGCATGTGAAAATCAAGTGTCTTCACCTGTGACGTGTGGGTCGGAACTAGACCTTCCCTTGTGTCCCTCCTGCTCTGCCTTGGACTGCTGTGTTGCCCTGTATAACTGCCTTACCCTCTCTGGTCCTCCATTCCCTATAACATAAAGGGACAAGGTGGTGGCATGAATTTCAGTTCAGTTTGCTCGCCTGCCTTGTTGTGTGATGTATGACCTGGAGGTGGCCACTTGCTGTCTCTGGGTGGCCTATGTCTCTCAGAAGATCGTAGAGTCTGCACTTTCCGAGTTCCCACCAGGTCTGGCTAGTCTCAGAGATGGCTCATGATGGGAGAATGTGAAGTCTACCCTTTGGTGACTGAACTCACCCCCTTGGCGAGGCTGGGCTAGGAGCACTTGGCCGTAGGAACCGGAACCCAGCTTTCGGATGAGACGGTACTGGACACGCAGGCTTCTCACCGATGCCACCTTGCTGGCTGTCAGCTCTACGAGTCGCTGGAGGGCCATGGCTGTGTCCTCCTGCGGGGAGAAGGAATGGGATGGTTGAGGGGCACATCTGGGGTCTCTCTGAACAACGGGAGAGATCAGAGGCCAAGCCCAGAACCAAGCTGTGGATGCAGGGACAGGGGTCACTGTCCCTAGAGAGAAGGATGAGTCACAGTGAGTCACCCAGTCTGGGGACACCTGTTTTTGTGTCCTAGCAAAGTTAGGGGTCTTGGTCTCAGAGGCTTCGTCTGCCCCCACCTCAGGGAGGCAGCCAGAAGTTCTCAACCCCAACCATGACTTCGTGCTTAGCCCGATGGGATCCCTTCATCCTCTCTCCCTTGTGTTCTGATCTTTGTGTTCTGACCCCAGAGAGTGATCGATTGGGTCTGCGCTGCTGTTCTTCCCTGAACCTGGGCTTCCAGCTCTCTTTCTTCTCTCTCTCTTCTCTTGTCTGTGTTCTCTCTGTCTCTCTGTCTGTCCTTCGTCTCTCCCTCTGTCTCTTCCTGCTCTGTCTCTCTGCCTCCCTTCTGTCCCCTCTCACCTCTGCATCCCCATCCTCAGGGGTCTTGAGGGCCCTGAGCTCCATCTCAGGTTGCCTGGTGTCAGCTGACCCTGGTAGGCACCCCTTATCTAGACTCCCCAAAGAGGAAGCAGCCTGAGGGACCCTCTGCACCCCCACAGGTCCTTGCCCAGCCGAGTGTGGGGAAGCTGTGGGAGGACTGCCTTGGTGTCACTGTCTGAAACAGTCTTCTGGCCCCTGAGAATTCCCAGACTCCCTTTTCTCCTTCCTGCCACCTACTAGGGAGTGTCGCCTTCTGCTGTCTTATTTCTTTTGAATCTTCTCACCCTTCTATCCCCTCTCTACAACCTATACCAGTCTTTCTTTCCTTCTGATCTCTCTCCTCCTCCTCCTTCTCTCTCTCTCTTCTTCTCCCTCTTTTGTGTCTTTGTTCCTCCTTTTCTCTCCCTCTCCCCTCTTGTGTCTTTGTTCCTCCTTCTCTCTCTCTCTCTCTCTCTCTCTCTCTCTCTCTCTCTCTCTCTCTCTCTCTCTCCCTCTTGTGTCTTTGTTCTTCCTTCTATCTCTCTCAATCTTTTTTTCACCCTCTGAGCATATCTGATTCTATTTTTTTTTTTTTTGCCTGTCTCTTTTCCCACCACCCTCTTCCTCCCGCTCCCTGTTTCTCCCCAGGGTGCTCTCCCTCTCTCTACCCTGCCTCTGTTTGCTGGGACCTCTGACTTCCCTATACACTCTTCCCCTACTTGTCAACCGAGTCTGCCCATGGGACGTCCCCACTCTCTCTCCTCTGCCTCCCCTTCTCTCTGACTCTCTTGGGCTGTCTCTGGGTCTCTCTTTGTTCTGTCTCTCTGAGCCTTTTGTCCTTCCCTTTCTCTGGGCTGAGGTGTGTGTGTGTGTGACAGCTCAGAGACAGAGACATCCTGTCCCCCCTACACGCCTCCCTCACCCCCCTGACTCGCTGTCCCCTCCCTCCCTCTTCCAAACTTAGACCAGCTTGGACTCTGGGCTCTGGTCCCAGGACAGAGGGGACGAAACATATTGTGAACCCCCAAGAGCCAGGCTGAGAGCAGAAGAAAAAGGAAGGGAGACTCATTCAAAGCTAGTAGGGGTAACTGGTCCAGGGCTTGGACCTTCCTTTAGGGGCTGGGAATATGGAAGGCCAGAAGCCAGGACTGTTCCCACAGCCCTGTTCCTAAACACCAAGCCTAAGCTGCAGCCTGCCTTAAACATATGAGTCCAAAACTTAACTTTCCTTCCCCAGACCCAGGAGTCCAGGTTCCCTAGACCGGGGAATCGAGACCCTCAACCCTCCATTCTCAAACTGGGTCACCCTGACCTCAGCCCTCTTCCTCAGACTTAAGAGTCTAGACCCCAGTCCTCCACACCCAGACCTAGGGCTCCACATTCCAGCCTCTCCTCCCTCAGACCCAGGGGTCTAGACTCCAGACCTACTCCTACATAGCCAGGAATCCAGATCCCAGCCTCTCTTCCCTCAGACTCCGGGGTCCAAGTACCATCCTTCCTTTCTCAGACCCAAAGGTCTCCTCCAAACTTCAGCCTCTCCTCCCTCAGACCTAGACCTACTCATACATAGCCAGGAATCCAGATCCCAGCCTCTCTTCCCTCAGACTCCGGGGTCCAAGTACCATCCTTCCTTTCTCAGACCCAAAGGTCTCCTCCAAACTTCAGCCTCTCCTCCCTCAGACCTAGACCTACTCATACATAGCCAGGAATCCAGATCCCAGCCTCTCTTCCCTCAGACTCCGGGGTCCAAGTACCATCCTTCCTTTTTCAGACCCAAAGGACTCCTCCAAACCCCAGCCCTCCTTCCTAGACCCAGTGGTCCACCCTCACCCCCCCCCCACCTCTAGAGACAGGGGAGCAGAGGTTGCTGGGGGTACAGTGGGTCATAGTATCTCTCTGCGCTCTACAACCCGCCCTAACCCTGGTCTGAGCAGGGGCTTTACATTGCTCCCCCCAGCTGCCCACAGCACCAGGCTTTGTCCGCAGCCTGTAGAGCAGGAAACCCAGGTTCCGAGAGCAGCATCGCCTTACACCAAGTCAGAGGGCGCCAGGTTCGTGCCAGGCCTGGGTGACTCACAATCCTGACGTGGGCACCACTCAAGTTTCCACTACTACTACAGCTGGCTATTAATATAGACACAACACAGCTCTCCGAGGCTCTGGAAGGATCCCCAGGAAACTGGCTAAGGTGGTTGCCCCTAAGGAGCCTGACTGGGCTGAAGTAGAGTTTCCTTTGATCTTTGTCTTTTTCGTGTTCCATTAGGGAAAGCAGCAAAGGCATAGAAAGATCGCCATGGGGCTGGAGAGATGGATCACCAGGTAAAGGGACTTGCCATCAAACTTGACAACTAGTGTTCAACCCCTGGAACCAGTATGGTGAAGGGACAGAACTGACCCTCACAGGTGGGCCTCTGACCTCAACACATGAGCTGGGGAATGTGTATACACACACACACAAACAAACAACAGCCATAAAATTAATAAAAACAAAATACTCCAGTAAAGCCAGGTGTTGTGGTGCACGCCTATAATCCCAGCACTCAGGAGGCTGAGTCAGGAGGACTGTGATCTGGAGGTGGTTGTCCTGAGCTAGTGAGTTCCAGGCCAGTCTGGGATACACAGTAAGACCTGCCACAATCAAATAAACAGATCTGGCCAAGTATGATGATGTAGGAAGATGGGAGGTTGAGTCAGGAGATCACAAGTTCAAGATAGGCCTAAGCTACGTGGAGAGTTGAAAGTCAGCCTGGACAAACTGAAATACTGTCTAAGGAGAATTTAATTAACTAATTAATTAAATTAAATATTCCAGAGAGCCAGGTATAGTAATGCATGCCTGTACCCACAGCACTTAAGAGGCTGAGGCTGGAGGATAATGAGTTTGAGGGCAGCCTGGACAATTTAGGAAGAATATCTCAAAAGAAATGCAAAAAATGCTGGGTGGAGGTGGTGGTGCCTTTAATCCCAGCGCTTGGGAGCAGAGGCAGGCAGATTTCTTTGAGTTCTACAAAGTGAGTTCCAGGATGGCCGGGACTGTTACAGAGAGAAACCCTGTCTCAAGAAAAAGAAAAAGAAAAGAAAGAAAGAAAGAAAGAAAGAAAGAAAGAAAGAAAGAAAGAAAAGGAAAGGAAAAAAAAAACAAGACTGGTAGTAGGACTTGTCTTTAATCCCAGCACTCGGGAGGCGGAGGCAGGCGGATCTCTGAGTTCAAGGCCAGCTGGTCTACAAGAGCTAGTTCCAGGTCAACTAGGATTGTTATACAGAGAAACACTGTCTTAACAAAAAACAAAAACAAAAATAAAATAAAACTCTTGAAAAATTAAAACGAAAAGTACATATGTGTGCTAGAGAGGTTTTGAGACTCTCAGAAAGCACAAATGCCCCTGATGAGAATAATAAGTATAATTCATAGAATAATAAGTTATATGAAAAAGCACAGGTCAACTACAATTTTGCTATCATTTACATATTGAAATTTTTTTAAATGTGCATTTGTTGTTTTGCCTGCATGTATGTCTCTTTGCACCATCTATGTAGGCCCATTGTCACCATTGAACAACATTGCTGTCCCTTAAAACCCACCAAGAACCAGTGTGCATTCAACCCCCACCCTCACAACGCCTTTAAATATCCTAGTTAAGTCAGAAACCCTTACACGGCGGGGCTGGGAGATGGCTCAGCAGATCATGATACTGGCTGCCCAGCCTGACAACTTTAGTGTCATCCCACCCCTGGAAGGAGAGAACTGATTCCCACATGTACGATTAGCCTCCAACCTCCAGATGGAGCCCATGTGCAGGTGATATATATAATGTTTGTGGCTCATATTTTTAGATCCAGAATTCAGGAGGCAGAGTTGGGCAGATCTCAGTGGATTTCAGGCTAGCCAGGGGTACACAGTGAGATTCTGTGTCCAAAAAATGGAAATTTGGTTTTTTTTTTTTAAAGAAAATTTAGCCGGGCTGTGGTGGTGCACACTTTTAATCCCATCACTCGGGAGGCAGAGGCAGGTGGATCTCTGTGAGTTCGAGGCCAGCCTGGTCTACAAGAGCTAGTTCCAGGACAGGCTCCAAAGCTACAGAGAAACCCTGTTTCAAAAAAAAAAAAAAAAAAGACACTTGCTGTTGCAGAGGACCCAGGTTCAATTCCCAGCATCCACACCCACATTCATATACTTAGTTCCAGGAAATCCAACACCCTCTCTGCTTTCTTCAGGCATTCTCATGCGTGTAGCAAGCACACACATACACACACATACACACGCTCACTCACACACACGCAGGCACACTCGCACGCACATACACACAGGCACACACATACACACACGCACACACTCACACACGCAGGCACACTCTCACACACATGCACGCACACACACAGGCACACACTCACATGCACACACACAGGCACACTCTCACACATTCACCCACACACTCACACACACACATACACACACACCTCTCTTAATAAATGACACATGTCCTTACATGTCTTTTGGGAAACTCCTAAATAGCTGTTTCCTTTGTACTATTTGATTTTTCTCTCTCATGTGTCTGTGTTGCTTATGAAAAAAATCCAAAGTAGCAGAAGATGACATGAGGATAATATTGTGCCCTTGATGACAGGTCCTGGGCACTGCACTCGCTTTTTCTTAATTTATTTTATCCAAGAGCTTGTGAAGTCCGACACGCACTAGTGATCAGAACGATACTTCTCAGATTACTGGCAGGGAAACTGAGTCATGGAGACACAGCCAATGGCCACAGACACGAAGTGTCAATATTCCATCTGGTCTGCAGATGCCAGGCCACTCTCTGGCTCCCATCCAGAGGGCTTCTGTGGATATCTCCAGGCTTACCCACGCTCTCTGGCTCAGGGGATTTAGGGTCAGTGGTGTGAACCTGGGCTGCAGGGATGGCAGTCACATTCGCTGTTAGAACAGAAAGGTCAGGCTAGAGAGGTGGCCACCTGGGCCTGCTGGGAGGAGCCAGGGAGGGGCCCCCTCAGGCCCCCAGCCTGTCACAGCCCTCCCCCCCAAGCTCACTGATGATCCGGGGAGCTTTGCACCTCCCCATTTAGCAACAACTGCTTCACTGGGGTCACCCAGAGTGACCTCAGCACACAGGTGTGGCAGGGGACAGTCCAGGCCTGGCGCTAGGGAGTGCACACATACACACACAACTCCCCTCTTCACAGTTGAGCTCAGAACCAAGCCTTCTTCCTTCAGTCCTCCAGCCTGCCAGCTCCAAGGGTTCCTCCTGGGACCCTTTCCTGACTTTGCTTTTTCCTGTTGATCTTTGAATCTCTGATGAATGTGCCTCTGCCTCAGGGTCCTTCTGTCTGATGTAGAGGTACTTGCAGCTCCTGTTCAGAACACTGTTAAAGAGACACTTGAAGGGCTGGCGAGATGGTTCAGTCCATAAGGGTGTTTGCTTCAGTTCTGACAGCCTGAGATTGATCCCGAGGACCCACAGGGTGGAAACAGATCACCAACTCCAGCAAGTTGTCCTCTGATCTCCACATGTGGACCATGCCACGCAGGCTCACCCCACGCTAAATAAATAAATGCAATAAGAGACACAATTTCTGAAATAGCTGAACCCTTTGTGTGCCTTTTCCTCTTCAAATCTTGCCCTTTCTTCCTAGACGCAGCCACGAGCTTTAGGGAGGTGCCTGCCACCCTTGACTTTAAAATGGAAAAAAGATTTTGCTCCATTTTGCTCCATGTGTATAAATCCATCACTGCCATAGGGTGTCATGTTGCCTGTTTTTCAATTTTGTATAAATAGCATCCTGTTTTGACCTTCTGTGACTTGCTTTGACCCTCAGCAGCTCAACAAAGCACTCATGAGTTGAGTTTCCTCCCTTCCAAGCAAGTCTCCCAGTCTGGCATGCGGCACACTATCTCCGATGCACTCTGTCTGCTGAGCATGGGCACGGGAGGTTCCAGCCTCATAAGCAGGGGTGGCGACACTGCCTGAACATGTTGCTGCCTGTTAACGTTGTCCCCCATTTTCAAGAAGCGACACATTTTCACTCACTCTGGCCTTAACAGAGAATTCCTCAGTCAGAGGACAAAGAACGTGCAGCTTTCTTGGGCATTGCCATACAGCCCTCCCATCTGACTTTAGATTTTCTATTATGACTCTTTGAGGTCATAGGCCCGCTTGGCAATCTGAGGAAAGCTGAAGGTTGTTGCTTTCTCTAACAAAGAGCCAATAAGCAGGACGGGTGGCCCTTCAGGACTTGACATATGAATGATCCAACCTGAGAATTCTGGAAAATAGACCTTTGATCTATTTTCTTTGAGGAGCTGGAAGGATGGTTCAGTGGTTAAGGACTCTCGCTGTTCCTGTAGATAACCTGAGTCTTGGGTGCCCTACAACTGCCTGTAACTCCGCTCTAGGGTTCTAATACCCTCTTCTGGCCCTTGCAGGGATGGGACCTCCACCCCCCACTCTCCACACCCCTACAGTGAAAACAAACAAATCTTTGCAACATAATAATGATAATAATCGACTAACAAAAGTGAGCTGAGAACTGGAAGTGGTGGCGCACGCCTTTAATCCCAGCGCTCAGGAGGCAGAGGCAGGCGGATCTCTGTGAGTTCCAGACCAACCTGGTCTACAAAGTGAGTTCCAGGCCAGTGAGGACTGTTACACAGAGAACCTTTTCTCAAAAAAGGAAAAAAAAAAAAGTTGGCTGAGGAAACAGTTCAACAGGAGAGCGTTTGTTTGGCAAACGTTCCATCCCCATCACCAATAATAAGACAAAAAAAAAAAAAAGAAGAAAGAAAGGATAACAAAAATACTATCATGGTTTGTTTGTTTAATTAAGACTGCGTTTCTCTGTAGCCTAGGCTGACCTCATGTGATCCACCTGTATCAAAATCAAAAGAAAACAGACAGTAACAAGCCTGTGTTAGACAAGCTCCCGTCAGACCTGCGCTGGATGCTGCTGTCTGGAGTTCAGTGCCAATGAACAACAGTACCTATTTACCGGGCCAGGGAGGTGGCTCAGCTTGTTTACTTGCCAGCAAATCTGACGACCCGGTTCAATCCCTGGGACCCACATGACTTCCAGGAGTTGTCCCTGATCTCCACACATGCACTGTGGTACACCAGTGCCCACGTATTTACACACGCACACACAACAAATAAACAAGTATATGTAATAACATTGAGGAAGTAAAAAATGTGTATTGTATTTATTTATGTGTGTAAATACACAAGCCTGTGCGTGCCTTAGCATGTATATGGAGAGTCAGTGGGTCCTGGGATCAAGCACAGGTTGTCACCTTGGTGGCAAGCACCTTTACTGGATGTGCCATCTTACTGTCTTCCAACAACATATATTTGAACAAAGACCCACAAATAAACAAAGCTGTGTACTGACTGGCTGATGAAAATGTAGCCACTCTTTTGGGAACCCGACTCTCACCTTCCTCAGGGCAGTGGTTCAGTCATGGCTCATTCTGTATTCTGGGCAGTTTTATAGACTACAACAGCCGCAGGGCCGATGGTGTAGGTCTGTAACCCAAGCACTTGGGGGAAGGGGGAGGGAGGCAGGAGGGTTAGAAAGTTCAAGGCCATTTGTGAGACCGTGTCTCAAAATGAAATGTAGTAGCCTTTAATCCCAGCACTCGGGAGGCAGAGACAGTCAGATCTCTGTGAGTTCGAGGCCAACTTGGTCTACAGAGCAAGTTCCAGGACAGGTTCCAAAGCTACAAAGAAACCCTTTCTCGAAAAACCAAAATAATAATAATAATAGTAATAATAATAATGACAGGACTCAGAATGTACCTCAATGATAGAACACCCGTGCAAGGTCCTAAGATTGCTCCCCAAGTGCACACGCACGGATACACACACACACACACACACTCACGGGGTTGTGCTAGGGATGTAGCTCAGCGGTAGAGCACTTGCTCCATCCAGCATGTGTGAAGCCTTTAATACCTAGTATTGGAAGACACCCTCCAACACACACACATATTTTTGGGATACCAGATCTTATGTAGCCCAGGCTGACCTCCAACAATGACCCTGAGCTTCTGATCCTCCTGCCTCTGCCTCCCGAGTGCTGGGATTAAAGGCGTGAGCCACAATCACCCCGCCAGCAGCAAGTGCTCTTAAGCATGGAGCCATCTCTCTAGCCCCGTATACTTGTGGGGTTTTTATTATTGTTGTTTTGATTTTTGTTAATGTGGTACTATGGATCAAATCCAAGACTTTGTGTATACTAGGCAAGCATCC
The DNA here is from genome assembly GCF_950005125.1 of Chionomys nivalis. Taxonomy (NCBI): domain Eukaryota; kingdom Metazoa; phylum Chordata; class Mammalia; order Rodentia; family Cricetidae; genus Chionomys; species Chionomys nivalis. Next base: position 70,539,435 of record NC_080087.1, read on the forward strand.
TACCAGTTGAGCTATGTCATGATAATTTTAGTTTATATATAGCATCTACCTCTTGGCAGGGAACACCCAGGGACCAGCGATACCACTAGTCTAGTTAGGATCTTTCTAGAACTCTGGAAACCACAGACTAGGAACTGATGTCATCTTCGGTTATAGAATATTAATTAAAGGTGTATTGCATTTGTTTATGCTGTGGAATATTTGTTTAATGATGCAAAGATGTATTGCATTCTTTTATGTTGAATTTGTTTAATTCTATGAAGCTGTGTTGCTTTGCCTGTCTAAAACCTGATTGATCTAATAAAGAACTGAATGGCCAATAATAAGGCAGGAGAAAGGATAGGCGGGGTTGGAAGGCAGAGACTAAATGGGAGGAGAAATCTGGGGCGGGGGTGAGGATTGATAAGCAAGAGAAGAAGGAGAATGAGAGAGGACATCAGGGCCCAGCCACCCTGCTACACAGCAAGCCACAGAGAAAGAAGTAAGAGAGAGAGAGAGAAGGACAGAAATAGAGAAAGATAAAAGCCCAGTGGCAAAAGATAGACGGAATAATTTAAGAAAAGCTGGCTAGTAACAAGCCAAGCTAAGGCCGGGCATTCATAAGAAGAAATAAGCCTCCATGTGTTTTATTTGGGAGCTAGGTGCCCCCCCCAAAAGAGTAAAGAATAAAAACAACCAACAACAACCTTCAACTTCAGGAAGCTTCTCTCCAGAACCCACGCTCTCCTAAATGGACCGTCACCTCAGCTTTTACCCATCTCCAGCCTGTTTCCTGGGATGGCCCACCATAACCCCAAAAGGGCATCGTTCTGATGCTCTCTGACCTGGCCCCTCCTCTTCTCCGTAGCCTCCCCTGGCTCCCCACTGCTCTTGGAAGAGTTCAAAGCTCTCCAACCCGGCCCCAGATCTCTCAGGGGCTGGCACCTGCTCAGTCTTATCGCCAGTCTCACCCCATCTCACCCAACACCCCAGTCACACGGAAGGTTTCAGAGTGCCCAAGGCACACCGAGTTCTCGCGCCCTGTCTCAGGAAGTGTGTGTGGAATAAAGAGACAGACCAACGGCCAAATACAGTGGGTCTAATGGTTGCATAAATCCTATGTGATTAGCAATAATTCTAGCTGGTATTTACTGAACTCTGCGTCTTACCAGCCCCTGTGTTAATCCTCACAGTAGCCCCAGGGAGGTCGGTCCTATTCTTAGCTGGGTTTCATAGTTGGGGAAAGAGAGACTTGCGGAGATTAAGTCTCCTGCTCCTTGTCCTGCTGGGGGGTCAGTGGCAGAGTTGGGATCTCCCATGCAAACCCTTTGCACCTCACACCCGTGGCAGAAGTTTGTGAACCAGAAGCTGTGGGCAGAAATATGTCAGTCAAGGTTACTGTTTTCTCTCTCACTTCCATTCAACCTCAATAAGTTGAGCCGGGAGTAGGGGCCCTGGCCTCAGGCAACAGCAGACAGATTCCATTTTTGCCCTATGGGTGTCTGCAAAGTATGTAGACAGGACTGCTGGTGATTACGAAACCAAGTGTACTTGATCGAACAGAGGTGGCAAAGTCAAGCCCAGAGTAGCTCTCAACAGTCCTGAAGGGACAAGATGAAGGGAGGAAGAGGTGTTGAGCAGAAACTGTGTGAGAAACAGGAGCAGGGTGTGAGGTCACTGCAGCAGGGACAGGGTTCTTATCAGACAAGATTAAACAGCTACCGAACACCCACCCTTCTGCTATTGAGTGGTGCAGGGAATTTTGGGATACAGCTGAGACAAAGCCAGCAAACAGGCTACACAGAGATCTACACACCGGCCCCTTACAGGGAGAGGAAACATACTGGGCAGTGGGGTCCATCCACTACCCCAGCATTCAGGAGCTTGAGATAGGAAGTTCTGCAGCTCAAGGCCAGCCTGGCATACTTGATGTGTTAAGGTCAACCTGGGCTACTGGGCAAGATCATAGCAAACAAAGAAACAAACAACAAACAGTAACAAGACTACAGAGACAGGGCTGGGACTGCAGCTCACTTGGTAGAGTGCTTGCTCAGCGTATGTGAAGCCCTGGGTTCAATCCCAGCATTGAAAAAATGAGGCATGAGCTGAAGAGATGGCCCAGAAATTAAGACTACATGTTGTGGGCCTGGAGAGATGGTTCAGAGGTTAAGAGCACTGACTGCTTTTCCAGAGGTCCTGAGTTCAGTTCCCAGCAACCCATGGTCACAACCATCTGTAATGAGATCCGCTGCCCTCTTCTAGCCTGCAGGCAGACATTCAGGAGAACACAGCATACATAATAAATAAATAAATCTCAAATAAAGAAAGAATATGTGTTGCTCTTGCAGAGGGGCCTGGGTTTGGTTTCCACAAGGCGACTCCCTACCATCGTAACCAGTGCCCTCTTCTGATCTCTGTAGGCACCAAGCATGTAGTGGTATCACATACATGCCACATGTGCAGGCAAAACAGTCATGCACGTAAAATAAAAGAAGGAAATCTTAAAAAAAACAAAAAACAACCAAAAACCAACCAGACACAGAGATGCTCACTTGTAATCCCAGCACTTGGGAAGTGAAGGAGGAGGAACAAGAGTTCAAGGCCATCTTCAGCTTCATAACAAGTTCAAAACCAGTCAACAATAACAAAAAACAGACAAGAAGCAAATCCCTTACTGCTGAGGGTGTGTGTGTGTGTGTGTGTGTGTGTGTGTGTGAGAGAGAGAGAGAGAGAGAGAGAGAGACAGCTAAGAGATTTAGTACTTCTTTTGATTCTGAGAACATTCTAGATGTGACTGTAGCAATGGTTACTGGTTGAGTTCACACTGTAGTGACAGACTCTAATAAAAAGGACCTGTGGGAAGCCACCGACCATATTAAACATTTAGTCTTTCACTAATTGATTTTGATTCATCTTTTTATTGTGTGTGTGCGTGAGGAGGCAGCATGTGTAAGTCTGAGGGGGTCAGTTCTCTCCTCCACCATGTGGGTCCCACGGCTTGAACTCAGCTCTCCAGGACTGCTCCAGACTGCTCCAGGAGCACCTTTACAGCTTAGTCATTTGCCTGGTTTACTTTCTACTTCTGTGATAAAGACCTTGGCCAAAACCAGCTTGGGGAGGAAAGTGTTTATTTGGCTTACATGTCCCAAGTCACAATCCACTCCATGAAGCCAATGTAAAAACTCAAGGCAGGAGTTTGGAGGGAAGGCCTGAAGCAGAGGCCATGGAAGTGCGTTGTCTACCAGCTTGCTCAGCTCGCTTTCTTACACAGCCCAGGATCACTTGCCCAGGGGTGGTACCACAGTGACTTGGGCCCTCCTACATGCAGCATTAATCCAGAAAATACCTTACAGATTCCAGCTTTATCGAGTAGACAGAATTCTAACTGTGGTGCTCACCCTGCCAGCTTTACTTTCTTTCTCTCTCTCTCTTTCTCTCTCTCTCTCTCTCTCTCTCTCTCTCTCTCTCTCTCTCTCTCTCTCTCTTTCTTTATGGTTTTTCAAAGCAGGGTTTCTCTGTGTAGTTTTTGGAGCCTGTCCTGGAACTCACTTTGTAGACCAGGCTGGCCTCCAACACACAGAGATCCACTTGCCACTACCTCATGAGTGCTGGGATTAAAGGTGTGCGCCACCACCACCTGGCTTCATTTCAAAGTTTTAAACCCCCCCCGTATATAAAAGTATTATCTTCAGGACTAGCAAGATGGTTCAGTGGTCAAGGTGCTTGCCATCAAGTTGACCCGAGTTCAAACCCCAGGTCCCACGTGATGGAAGAAGAAAAATGACTATTGCAAGTTGTTCTCTGACCTCTACCTGTACCACGACACACACACCTACATACAATAAATAAATAAAATTGGTAAAAAACTATTTTCAGTGGTGATCAATTTCATCTTTTTTTGACCTGTGATTTTCTTTTTTTAAAAAAATTAAAGATTGTATATATGTATGTAATTTCACAATACTGAAGGTAAAACCCAAGGACTTCCACGTGCTAGGAAAGTGCTCTAACCACTAAACACACCTCCAGCCCCTCACTGGGGGATTCTAGGCAGGGGCTCTACCACTGAGCCCCTCTTGGGTTTGCTCTTTTGAGACAGGTTCTCACTATACAGCCACATTGGCCTTAAGCTCCCAGTCCTCTTGCTTCTGCCTCCCTGCTACTGAGATTTACAGGTGTTTATCACTATGTCCAGCCATCCCCTGGTCTGTTTGAGCCCCACTTACCTCTTCTATAAAGTGAGGCATAGGCTAGTATACAGCCCTTGCCTTGCTCATTTGCTATCCGTTTACTATGTGTCTGATGCTGAGGACATGGTGAACCAAACGTGGTCTCCAGGGCCCAGAGAGAAGGGGGGGCATGGTAAACCACACGTGGTCTTCAGGGCCCAGAGAGAAGGGGTGGAGGACACAGTGAACCACACGTGGTCTCCAGGGCCCAGAGAGAAGGGGTGGAGGACACAGTGAACCACACGTGGTCTCCAGGGCCCAGAGAGAAGGGGTGGAGGACACAGTGAACCACACGTGGTCTCCAGGGCCCAGAGAGAAGGGGTGGAGGACCAGTGGAACCAACGGGGAGAACACAGGAGGGAGAGTGACTTTGATTCCACTCAACAGGTGAGGATGAAACCCAAAGAACTAGCTGTTCAGATAACTGTACCCACTCTGTTCCAGACACAGTCTTTTAAAACCATTATTTGTGCCTGCCACTGCCTATGGGTGGAAGTCAGAGGACGGCTGGCAGGAGTTTGTTCTCTCCTTCTACTGTCTGGATCCTGGGGGTCAAACTCATATCATCAGGATCGGTGGCAAGTGCCTTTACCCTCAGAACCATCTCACAGGCCTTCCAGACATACTAGCTGGCACAGTAGCAGATGGTCCACGTGGATGGAGGAACATGGTGGCCTGAATCACTTCCTGTAAAGACACACCTATGGCTGGGTTTGGTGATACCCACATGTCGTCCCAGGAAGGAGGAAGAAGCTGGATGACCAGGAGCTGAAGGCCCACCTGGAGCCCGTCTCCATGGCATCTTGTAGATGTGGTGAGGCATAGCTATAATCCCAGTTCTTGGGGGGTGGAGACAGGAGGATTCAGAGTTGAGATCATCCTCAACTATAGATGAGCTCAAAGCCAGACAACAAGAGACCTTGTCTCAAAAAAGAAAAAAAAGTGGTTGACACCTGAAGAATGACAACTGAGGTTGTTCTCTGGTTTCCAAGCACACATGAGTACACATGCATGTGCAAGACACACACACACACTGAGAGAAAAGAAGAAAAACATTGAAGTCCTAGTTCTTAGCATCTCAGAACATGATGCTATTTACAAATGGGACCTGCAGTGTCCTTCTCTTTTACCAGTGGAGGGAACTCCAGTGTTGAATGGACTTCCATCCCACCAGGGTGGAATCCTGCTTTATTTGGTCAGTTTGACACAGTCTGAGATCTTCTGGGGAAACGAGGTGGGCCTGTGGGCATTTCTGTGAAAGATTATCTTTTTGTTTTATTTTGTTTTTCGAGACAGGGCTTCTCTGTAGTTTTGGAACCTGTCCTGGAACTCGCTGTGTAGACCTGCCTACCTCTGCCTCCCAAGTGCTGGGATTAAAGGCTTGTGCCACCGCCACCACCTGGCATAGATTATCTTGCTTGCGTTCATTGAGGTGAGAAGACCTGCCCACTGTGGATGGTTCCATCCCCTGGGCAGGGGATATAGGATTGTATAAGAGCAGAGAGAGGGAAGTGAATGCAAGCGCATCAGCATTCATTCACCGCTTGGCTCTTGACCGTGGATATGCTGTGATCAGTTGCTTCAAGTTTTTGCTCCCTGGCCTGCCCTGCAATGATGGACTGTAATCAGGAATTGTGAGCCAAACTTCCCTTCATGAGGTTGTTTTACTCAGGGTGTTTCATCACAACAGCAGGAAACAAAACTACAATGGATCCTTCATCAAAAGGACAACTGTCCTGACAGTTACTTGTAGACAAAAAGGTACAGATGCTGTGTGTCCATGGAGGCAGGGACTGAAGGGACCCTGAAGGTTTCCATGGAAAGGCAATGGAAAAGACCTTGTGTGGGTTCAACGGTCTGAGTCGTGAGCTCAGATGTCTATACCCTCCTGGACAGTGCAATGATTTTTTGTTTGTTTGTTTTTAAAGATTTGTTTGTTATGTATACAGTGTTCTGTCTGCATATATGTCTGCAGGCCAGAAGAGGGCACCAGATCTCATTATAAACGGTTGCGAGCCACCTTATGGTTGCTGGGAATTGAACTCAGAACCTCTGGAAGAGCAGCCAGCTCTCTTACCTCTGAGCAATCTCTCCAGCCCAACAGTGCAATGTTTAATCTCTGTAGTTTTGAGCCCCATTTATGCTTTGTCACAACAGCTTTAGAAAAGGAACAAGTACCCAGCACTTGGGAGGTAGAGGCAGGCGGATCTCTGTGAGTTTGAGACCAGCCTGGTCTACAAGAGCTAGTTCCAGGACAGGCTCCAAAACCACAGAGAAACCTTGTCTCGAAAAACCAAAAAAGAAAAAAGAAAAAAAAAAAAAGAAAAGGAACAAGTGGACAGACTGGAATTAAAGAGAAAGAATTTCTACTTATGCCTTGGTAAGGTGACAACTTAACAATGCTGGCAATAAGTTATGTGGATGACATCAAACCCCTAACAGGATGTGGTGGAGATGATGGTATGTGATGTAGAGACAGAGGGGGGGCAGAGACACAGAGAGAGGCATGGAGAGATGGTGACAGAGAGACCAAGAGAGGCACAGAAACAGTGATAGAAAGACAAAGTCAGTGAAAGACAGAAAGAGGGAGATAGGGAGAGACACGGAGAAATGGAGAGAGACAGAGACGGATAGATGCAAAGAGAGACATGGGGAGAGGGCAGAGAGAGAGGCAGAGACAAAGAAGCAGAAACACTGGCGGGGAGAGACAGCAACAGAGAGATGAGAAAGATGCACGGAGTGGGCGGGCCTAACGCGTTTGCTCGGGAGACTATTCATTTTCTATGCTCTACCCCGAAGGACCCAAGAGGGAGCTTGCTCTTTCTGTGGGTCAAGAATCCGGGACATCTGTAAGCTTCCAAATTGGGCTGGGCTGGATCCTGCTCTAAGCGCATTCAGACTGAGATGGTACCCAATTCCGTGTGGCCCTAGGACCGAGGTTTATTGTCCTGGTACCTCGCTGGCTATGGGATGAAACTGCTTTCGGTTCCAGAGCCCATCTGAGTTCCTTGCTATGTGGCATAGTATGTGCACCTTCAAAGTCAACAGCAAAGAGCCTCCCACGGGTCAAATCATCCTCTGGCCTCAGGAAGAGCCTGGTTCCTTCTAGGAATTCATCTCACCAGGCCAGGCCTACTGACAGCCATCTCCCTGGGTTTCAGGGAAGCTGGTTAGTGTCGCCTGCCACATCCCCCTCCCACTGCACCTGGGATAGCATCAGATGGAATGAATGAATTCAGAGATCCTGGGGAGCAGCTTACATTTCTGTCACGTGGGGCAACAGCAGAGGGCAAGGGTGGATCTTAGGTGGGAGTGAGAGCATTTAGCATTTACAGGGAGGCCTGAAGGGAATGGTAGGGGCTGCTCCAGGCAGAGAACTGCCCATCAAACCTAGGAGAGGTGAGAGCTGGGCTGTACCAGAAATGGACAGAAGCAGGGAGACAGGCAAGGTGAGGTCCCTGTCCCTGGAAGCTTGCATGGCAGTGACCCAGGAAAGCAGCTGGGTCTGCCGGCTTAGAGCTAACAACCTGGACACATCGTCTCCCCCTCTCTTCCCTCTCCCACTGTACTGTCTCTTTCATATTTCCCCATCCTCCTGTGTGTGTGTCTCTCTCTGTGTCTCTATCCCTCTCTCCACCTCTATCTCTTCCCAGCTTTCTCCTCATCTCTCCATCTCTCTGTGTCTCTGTCTGTCTGTCTGTCTGCCTCTCACTTTCTCTCTCTCTTCCTCCATATCTGTCTCTCTCGTTGTCTCTGCATCCTCTCATCTCTTCCCTCTCTCATCTAGTCTCTGCCCACTTCTCCTCCTCACGTCCCCTCCTGTTTCCACGCTGATTTCCTTTCTTCTCCATACAGTGCCGGGTGGGAGCCGAGGGTGCCGGCAGATTTTTGCCCAGTCGGTTCCCTGCCTGGCACCGTGTGGGCGGTGGCAGATAAGGCTTGGGGAGGCTGGGGGCACTGCCCAGTCGAATTCCAGAGCCAGTCGGGAAGAGGCACAGCTCTCGCGCCTAGGGCCCTGGCAAGTTACTCTTCCTGCAGCCTCTGCTTCCCTGGAGAGAAGTGTGCGGGTCTGGATAACTGTGGTCTATTTTCCTGTGTGCACCCGCATCACAACAGGTAAGCTCCAACGAAATAAATAGCGTGGAGCCTGACCGACGTTATTGAATCTATAACAAATCACCCTACCTATAAAACACATCTCTCAACCTATAAAACGTGCCCTCAAGGCAGCTTGATGCACAGAAATGATTGAATGAATAACCAAACCAGGACATGGGACAGAGGGACAACACTTCCTTCTACCAAGAGACAAAGGATTGTTCTAGCAACGTCCATCTCTGCCAGGAACTCACTTGCCACTCTTTTCTTCCCACTGTGCACTTGTTTAGTGATTTGTTTAAGGAGACTAGAAGCTAGGCCACCATGGTTGGTGCTGTGTATGATCCTAGTATTCAGGTGGCTGAAGTAGGAGGATGGAATTGGAGACCAACCTGGGCTACATGGGAAGACCTTGACTGAAAGAACAGTACAAAACAGTAATCTCAGATTGGGAGGCAAAGGCTGAGGTTGAGGAATTCAGGGTTAGCCTTGGTTATGTGAGACTTTGTCATCAAAGAAAGCAAAATAAAGAGTATAGGTTAGGCCCTGTGGGGAAGACTTGGTCCAAAGTTCAAGGTCAGTCTGGGCAAGTTAGAGATTCTGTCTCAAAATAAATAATGAAAAGAGTCTATAGAGATGTCTTAGTGGTTAAGAACACTTGTTGCTCTTGCGGAAAATGGAAGTTAATAGAGATAAGGAGACAGGAAAGAGAAACAGAGAAGAGGAAGAGAGGGGAGGGGAAGGAGAAAGATACAAAAATTGGGTGGTAAAGAGAGAAACAGAGATGGAGATAAAACTGGAAACAGAAACAGAGAGACAAAGAGGGGGTGCAGCCACCTGTCACTCCAGTTTCAGGGGATTCAGTGCCCTCTCCTGACCCCTTTGGGTAACCACATCCACATGCTCACACACAGCCATATATACACACAATAAAAATAGGGTAAATATTGTTTTAAAGTGAGAGGGATATAGCTCAATGGTAGAGTTTTGGTTTAGAATCCAGCAGCAAAGGGCTGGAGATGTCCCTCAGCAGTAGGATGCTGGTCTGGGCTCTAGGTCTAAAGGAGTAGAGTTTGGGACAGTAAAATGGCTCAGCCATAAAGACACTTGCAGCCAAGCCTGGTGATCTGAGGTCAACCTCAGAGACTCCCAAGAGTGAAAGAGAAAATTAACTGTTGTAAGTTGTCCTCTGACCTCCACACCATGCTGGGGCATGCATGCCCATATACTTGGGCATACTTGCACACACACACACACACACACACACACTGTATATAAATAAATAAATGTAAAAAAATGAAAAGATATGACACTATGATCAAGGCAACTTAAAGAAGAAAGCGTTGACTTGGGGCTTACAGTTTCAGAGAGTTGGAGTCCGTGACCATCATAGAGGGGAGCATGGCAGCAGGCAGGCATGGTGTGGGAGCAGGAGTCAATCAAGAGCCTACAACGTAATCTACATCGAGAATGGCGTGGGTTTTTGAGACTTCAAAGTCCATTCCCAAACTCCTTCAACAAGGTCACATCTCCTGATTCTCCCAAAACAGTTCCACCAACTGGGGGCCAAGTATTTAAATAGATGAGTTAGGGGGACCATTCTGAGTCAAATGACCACAATTTCAAATTGTTCTAAAATACAGTTTAAAAAAGTATGGTGGGTGGATGATGGATAGATGCAAAGAGATGATAAAGGAATGGATGGATAAACTGGTAACAGATGGGTAAATAATGACTAGATAATGGGCTTAGGGTAAATGAATGGGTAATAGATGGGTGTCAATAAATGACGGAGGGATGAAGATGGTGAGGGGATGGATGTATGATGAATGCAAGAACAGCCGTCACAAATGGAGAGATGAGTGGTAAATGAATGGCTGTCAATAGATGATGACGGAAGCATGTATAAAGGATGACTGATGGATAGATGATCAATGCAAGAATAGCCATCACAGCTGGGTGGTGGTGGTGCATGCCTTTAATCCCAGCACTTGGGAGGCAGGGGCAAGCGGATCACTGTGAGTTCAAAGCCAGCCTTGTCTATAAGAGCTAGTTCCCAGACAGTTAGGGCTATTACACAGAGAAACCCTGTCTTGAACTCGAAAAACAAAAACAAAAGAAGAAAAGAATAGCCATCACAAATGGATAGGTAAGACAGATGATAGATTGGCGGATGAGTGAATGACGGGTAGATGATGGAGGGCTGGCTGGATTGCTGGCTGGGTGAGACACAGGTGTCAATGGGCAACCAAGAGATGTTTGAATGAGTGGGTAACTGAAGAATAGGTGATGACTGATGGATAATGAACATATGGGTGGAAAAATGACTGCATGATGATGGGTGGATAGTTATGGATAGAGATGATGAATAGATGGAACAATGGATTGATTTACTCAGAGGCAAGCATGGAAAATACTAATTTTGGACTCCAGGATACTAGCATACATTATTTCAATTTTCTATTTGTTTAAATTTTTTCACAAAACCATGGTAAACAGAAATAAGAAAGCCATATCCTTCTGGCTTCTGCATGAAGCATTCCACAACCTTCTATTTCACGTCAGTTAAAAGATTTGCAAGTGTCCATATTAATCCTCCCATCACCTCCTAGATCTCGCCTCCTGCCTTCCCTTCTTCCCACTCCTTTGGTTTTTAAATTTATTTATATCTATGTGTTTTGTCTGCGTGTATGTATGTGTACCACATGTATCTGGTGCCTGTGGAGGTCAGAAGAAGTCATTGTATCCCCTGGAACTGGAGTTATGGGTGGTTGTGAGCTGCCGTGTGGGTACTGGGAACTGAACTAGGGTCCATTGTAAAACTCACAAGTTCTCTCAACCACTGATCCATCTCTTCAGTCCCCACCCTGGTCTCTTCACATTTTCCCCTCAGGAGCCAACTTGGTCTCCTTGCTCCTTGACCTCGTCAGTCACATCTGTACCCCAGAACCTTTGTACAGCTCTGTTTTCCTTCTAAGATGCATCCCCAGTGGCTGCTGTGGCTTGCTTGATCCGTCTATGGGTCTGTGCTGCCCCCCTCTTTGTCCTGTATCATCTCTTTCCATCTCTTCCCTAATAAGATGATTTTTACATTCATTTTGTGAGTGTGTGTGTGTGTATGCATGGTTAACATGTAGAGGTCAGAAGACAACTTGTAGGAGTCAGGTCTGTCCTCCCATCATTTGGGTCCTCAGGCTCAGCTGCCAGGGCCTTTACCCACTGAGTCACCTCACTGACCCCTAAGATGCTTTACAATTACTCAATTGTTTCATCTCTGTGTCCCTGTCCTCCCGCTAGGATGGAAGTCAGACACTGAGAAACAGAAGAATGAAGAGCACCCAGGACAACACCCTGCATAATGTAGGGGTTCTGTGAGACACTCCAGCATGAATGAACCACTGGCTAAGGGCTAAGAGCGTGGGTTGTGGAGCCACAGTGTCCGGGGCCACTGGCTGTGCCTCTTGTTGCAGTGTGACCTTGGCTAAGTTGCAGGTTTGTTTTGACTACCTCCACCCTCAAAACACCAGGATTGCACCCAACTTAGATCATATCTGGCCCTTGGGTTTCCTCAGGAACATGGAGAGAGGCTATTGGCACCTTCATGATTGTAACAGGAACTTTGGGAAATACCTAGTGCCTTTTCAGACACGGAGTAGTAATTCTGTGCCTAGAACATGCCCTGGAGATGGGAAAACAGTGCATACCATGCTGATTTACTGAATTGCACACGGGATTCCTGAGGGCGTTCTGTCTCAGCACACTCAGTTTTCTTCCCAATCCAGGGTCCACGAACTTCTTGCTTCTTTACTATCAAACACCCTCCTGGGAGGCAATGTGTGATCATCCTTGTTCTGAACCCAAGTGTGGGCAAATCCTGACTCACCCAACCCCCACCTCCACAGACAGCCTCACACGTGGGTTGCACGAACTCACATTTATTCACAAAGACAGAGGAAAGGGGGAAGACCTTTCTCACTGGGAACCCCCAGGGTCTGGCAGTTCAAAATAGGCAATGGTGTCCAGTGTTTGTAGTGGAGGACGGGCAGGCTGAGGCCAACCCACCAGTCTCTATCCTTCTGGCCAAGTGCCCTCCACCTTGTCCTACCTTTACTTAAGACACGTGTTGGGGTGTTTCCTAACCAGCGTCGGGGTCTAGGGGTAGGTGAAAGGGAAGGTGAATGACCCAGGGCTCAGGGGTGGGTAGAGGAGGTATCTCTCTTTCAACTTCCATCTTCCTTACTGCAAACCCGGAGGTCAACTGGAGGGGCGGAGGGTGGATGTGAAGGTCAGGAGGCCAAGCCCTCCAATCCCTGTAGGTGGGCCTTGCTGTCCACCTCCTCATCCTCCATCTCGAAGGCTGAATGGTCTTGGCTGTCAAAACAGGATGCGCTGAGAAAGACAGGGGGAGCAGGCGGGGACTGAGGTGGGGTACCAGGTGAGGGCGGCTCTTCCTTGATGTGTGCGATGGACAAAGGGAGCCCTTCTGCCTCCTGCTTAAGCGGTGGAGTTTGGGGCGACTGTGCAGCCTGGGACTGGAGCGCCTGCAGTGCAGCGACCCTTTCCAGCTCTGCCCGTTCCAGCTCTGCGCGGTGGCAGCGCTGGTGGCGCAGTAGGCTATAGGCGCGGGAGAAGCGTCGTGGGCATCGAGGGCACGGATGCGGGGCGGGACCCCCAGCGTGGACTTGCGCGTGGCGGGCCAGGTCTGCCAGTCGCTTGAACTCCCGTTGGCAGCGCACGCACTGAAAAGGGCGTGCCCCAGAGTGGGTGACCCCGTGTTGACGCAGGTGTGCCCGGCGTCGAAAACCTTTGCCACACTCGGGACACCAGAAGCGTGGCTCCCCCGCCGGGGGCCGGGCTGGGGTGGCATCTCCTCCATTCTGCCCTCCTTCACCCCCTTCCGATGCACCCCCACATTCGGCCGCTTCACCCCCCTCAGGCCCTTTCCCTGAGTTCCGTCCACCTGAAGACTTGTCGTCCTTCTTGCCGGTCCCAGGCAGTGGGGCCAGCAGGCTGAGAGGGCCGTGGACGCGGCGATGCTGGCGGAGGTAGGAGGCCAGGCGGAAAGCCAGGCCGCAGTCTGGACACACAAAAGGCCGATCGGTGGAGTGGACTAGCCGGTGGCGCGACAAGGACCAGGGCCTGGCGAAAGCCTTGAGGCAAATGGAACACTGGTGTCGCTTGGGGCGGGGCGGGGGTCCCCCTTCGCCCTCCTGCTCGCCCTCTGGGCGCAAACACGGGTGCGCTTTGAGCTCCCCTTTCGTGGCGAAGGCTTCGCGACAGCGGAGACACAGCAGCGTCCAGTCGGCCTGAAGGAGAACCTGTTTCTCCTCCTGTCGCCCCGCGGCCAGTGCCAACTCTGCCCTTAGCTCCGCTGCCCCAGCCTCAGCCTCCTCTGCCTCTGATTCCCGAGGATCGGTATTCGTGGGGGCAGCCACAGGGGCCGGGTCCCCGGCGGGCCACGTCTCGGGCCACATTGTTGCCGCCTCCTCCGCAACCCCGGCCACCGCTGCAGAGGGTTGCTCCACGCCCTCGCCCTGTGGACCCCAACTGGACTCGGGCTCCTCCTTCACTGCCCTCTGCGTGGACAGATCCACCTCGCCACCTGCGTGTTCCTGGGCCAGGTGGCGCCTGAGCTGGGCCGGCTCCGGGAAGGTGCGTGGACAAGCAGCGCAGCGCAGTGGGGGCTGGGGCCCATGGCCACGAAGGTGGCGGGAGAGGTGGGCAGGCCTGCGGAAAGCCTTGGGGCACAGGGGGCAGGCGTGGGGCCGGAGGCCCGAGTGGCTCAGCCGGTGTCGAGACAGGTAGTAAGGGAAGCGGAAGAGACGACCACAGGTGGGGCAAGGCAGAGGTGCCCGAGGGGCTCCAGTACCCCCTCTGCCACGACCACGGCCTCGACCACGACCACGGCCTCGGCCTCTGCCTCGGCCACGGTGAGGTGGACTGCCTTGGGCAGGTGGAGGGGGCTGTGGGTCCATGCCTGCAGGGGGAAAGTGGGAGAGGCAGGGGCGGGGAGAAGAGATGAAGGATGTGGGGCGTGGTGAAGAGAAGAGGAGAGATAGAGGAGGGTAGATCCTCGGTCCAGAAGAGGAGAGAGGTGGGAGGCAGGGGAAGCAGGGGGAGGGGGCAGGGGAGGAAGGAGGGGGCGGAGACAATAAAGGAGAGGAGAGAGTTGTGAAGAAGTAGGAAAGAGCCACAAAGTCCAGGAGAAATGGAAGGGTGGGAGATGGAGACAGAGAGAGATCATAGAGATCAGAGGCGGGGACAGACAAGACAGAACAATACACAGGAGACACAGGGAGACAAAGTCAGCCAACTGCTTTTGCTCCAGGGCCCGGGGGCTTGAATATTCTCTGTGGGATTGGGAACCAGTCCACCCTTGGGGCCCAAGTGGGGTGGGATTCAGTCCAGAGGACCTGGAAATGGAGTGTGTTCCCAGAAGTCAGGGGCTGGGAGGGACCAGGGAGTAGCAGAGCTTTAAGCTCTTTGGGTCTGAGGGAGGAGAACTGGGTCTGGACTCCTGGGTCTGAGGGAGGAGGGCTGGGGTCTGGAGTCCTGGAACTGAGGGAGGAGGCTGGGGGTCTGGAGTCCTGGGTCTGAGGGAGGAGGCTGGGGTCTGCACTCCTGGGCTTGAAGGAGTGCTGAGTCCTGGATCCCTGGGTCTCAGGCAGGCCGACTGAAGGCGAGGAGTCCCGGGTTTCAGACAGAACAGGTTAGGCAAACTAGACTTAGACGCGGCCCCTGATTCTGGGTGAAGGAAGGAGCTGAGTAGGGGGACCTGACTCACAAGACAAGGGAGAGGAGGGGGCTGGGAGGTGGTCTGCAGAAAATCTCCAGGGAAGAGATGGCTGTGGCCAGTCCCCTGGCCGGGCGTGGTGTCCGGGGAGGGCGTGGAGCCTGCAGGCTGTCGGGGGCCCTAGGTCCAAGAGGGGGCTATCTGTTCCGGGAAGGTATGATCTGCAGAACTGGGCCAGCGGGTCGAAGCCTTGGAGATTGCTCCCCCAGGGCCCGGCGCTTGCTCCAGTCTCTGGGCGCCGGTCTTACCTCCGCCCTCCTGCGCTCCTTTCTTCCTTCCCTGCTGCCGGGCGATCGCGAACGGTGGTGGCGGGGAGGGAGGAGGCTGAGCGTGGTGGGGGGTGGAGGAGGAGGCTGGGCTCGGTGTTACAGCCTAAGCCTTCCCTCCGGAAACCCGGTGTTTGATCCGAGGCTAGAAGAGGAA
Organism: Chionomys nivalis; assembly: GCF_950005125.1. Classification (NCBI taxonomy): domain Eukaryota; kingdom Metazoa; phylum Chordata; class Mammalia; order Rodentia; family Cricetidae; genus Chionomys; species Chionomys nivalis. Next base: position 70,554,957 of record NC_080087.1, read on the forward strand.
AGACTGGCTGAGAAGCCGGAAGCGGAGGACCAGGGACCTTGGGGGGCAGAGAGGGAGGGCGATGCGGCTCCTGAATCCCGGGAGGGGAAGGGGCTGAAGGCCTGTCTTTTAGACCCTCCGAGGGAAGAGGGGGCTGCAAGCCTGGGACTGTGGGTCCAGCTTACCACCCCTCCTCCATTTCCCAACAGATAACACATATTCATTCATTCTTTCAACAAACAGGCATTTATCAAGCCCTGCCGGTGCCAGGCACTGTGCTGGGCTTCTGGGTCTGAAGGAGGGTTGGAGGAGGCAGAGATGGAGATGAAAGAAGCAGTGAAGAGATACAAGCTTGAGAGTGTACCCGCACTCCATAATGGAGCCTGACTCCCGCTTTCCCTTGGTTGCCTGGGCAACCAATTCTCTCTTCTCTGAGCCTCAGTTTCCCCTTTTATGGTAAGCCCCTGGAGCGCAACCCGACGAGTTTTATCAGAGCACCTACTGTGGGCTGACTCTGTCCTTGGTGCTGGATCGATAGAGTAAAAATTCATAGTCTGATGCAAGGTGACAGATCAGAATCAGTCACCAGGGGCGTGACAGGGAAGCGCTCTGATTCGGGAAAGTGTCTTTCAATGGGAGTGAATGTCATTCCTCTAGTCTTTCTTGGCAATCGTGTTTCACTGAACCTGGAGATTCAATGCCTCAGCCTGTGAGGTGGGACCAACATAGCCACAGCTCTCAAAGTTACGTGGTAGGGAAAAGGCCCGTTGCAGGAATCTCCCTGTGTTACAGTGCTATTTTTTTAGGGTTAAATTCATGCCAAACATTGTTGGGCAAGAGTGTGGGTAAACAGTTCCTTTTGTACACCTCTGAGGTGAGTAGAAGTTTGGAGAACTTTAACAACCTAGCAATTCCAGGAATTTACCCTTCAGAGACCAGAAATATGCAATATTATTTTTGTGCCAAGTTCACTGCTACATTTTTGTTTTGGTTTTAATTTATATGTAGATATTTGAGGCAGGCAAGATGGCTTGTGTAAAGGTACTTGCCTTATGACTGGTGACCTGAGTTGGTTGTCAAGGACCCACAGAATGGAAGAGAGAACTGATTCCCGTGGGTTGGCTTCTGACCTCCACACCTCTGCATACACACACACGACACACACACACACACACACACACACACGTGTATGGAGCTGAGAAGATGACTCAGTGGTTAAGAGTGTTTGTTGCTGTTCCAAAAGACTTACAAATAGATAGAATCAGATGCAGTTCATTTTATTACATTTATTATTTATGTGTGTGGGTGCACACACACCATGGTGCATGTGTGGAGGTCAGAGGGTAGCTTTCAGGGGTCAGTTCTCTCCTATGATGTGGGTACTGGGATCTGACTCGGGTCCTCAGGCTTGGGTACAGGTGCCTGTACTGACTGAGCCATCTCTCTAGACCCCAACTGCAGTTTTGTTTTGTTTTGGTTTTGGGTTTTCAAGACAGGGTTTCTCTGTGTTGCTTTGGAGACTGTCCTGGAACTAGCTCTTGTAGACCAGGCTGGCCTCGAACTCACAGAGATCCACCTGCCTCTGTCTCCTGAGTGCTGGGATTAAAGTTGTGTGCCATCACCACCAGGCCTCATACTGCAGTCTTGAACATCACTAGGGATGGCTGAAAATCTCAGTAAAATATCTGAGAAATAAAATCATGACCCTGTGATATCTTGTATGTCTTGGAGGGGGGGGGAGAGAAAGAAGCTTACTGTGTGAAAATGTGGAGCTTTTCCAAGTGATCACACAAAGAAGAACACCCCAAGAACTGTCTGTAATAAGTCTCTGTGTTTGCTTGTATCAGTGGCTTGGGGGATTGGCAAGATGGCCCAGCGGCTAAAAGTACCCACTGCTCTTGCTGAGGACCTGGACTGGATTCTCAGCACCCACACAGCAGCTTACAGTCCCTCTATAACTCCCCAGTTCCAAGGGGACCTAGCACCCGCTTCTGACTTCCAGAGCACCAAGCATGCATGGGACGGGGAGCACAAGCATACAGGTAGGCAAAACACATAAAATAAAAATAAAAAAAATATTTTTAGAGGGGGAGGGAGATAGGAAGGAGGAGGAGAAAAAGGAAGAAGATGATGAAAGAAAGAAAGAAAAGACAAGGTGGGTCAGGCCTGCAGTCCCAACACTTAGCCTGTGGAGACTGTGAGACAGCGCAATGGAGATTCCGTGAAGTGATGATGTAAGAGGTAGAGGTCAGACTTGACTACTCCAGCCCTAGTCTCAAACAAACAAATGAGCAAACAACAACAACGAGGAGGATTTAGGAAAAAAAGAAAAGTAACAAACTTAGAAGTGGGTAAACAGGAAGAATTTCAAACAGAAGAGAACAAGGGGCTTGTTACTTGGGGTGGGGTCTGGAGTGGCCATCCACGCGGTCAGAGCTGTCAGAAACCCGAACCTGACGCAAGGACTGTGGCGGGCTCCCGGTCCCGGATGGACTTGGGATTATTTGGAGAGCACTGAGGAGCCATTGAGAAAGTTTTGAGCAGGAGAGTCATATGATCGGATTAGCATTTCAGAGACATTCCCGTGGGACCGTGGGACCGTGGGACCGTGGGACCGTGGGACCGCGTGGAGGCAGGCCGGACGCTGGAGACAAAGGAGGGGGCGGGGGAGGGAGAGGGTGAGGTGGTAGCACTGCCCTGGTGCAGGTGGGAGGTGGCTGGGCCACTGGGACCCAGCCTGGGAAGGCCCCCTACTCGGGGAGGTACTGATTGAGGGACACTACGTTTCTCGCCGGGTCCTCTGCTTCTAGCTTAGACTCCAGCCCCACAAATTACAACTCCTCACTTAAACAAACAAACAAACAAAAAAGTGTGTGCCTGCTGGCGGACATCAGAGGACAACCTGAGGGTTGTGGAGATGGAGCTCGGATGGATCTTGGCAGCAAGCACCTTTACTTGCTAGAGGTCCTGCTGGTTCAGCCACACCTCATTTTTGAGCTGAACATCTCCAGAGGTTCCTCTTCATGCTCAGAAATTAAAAAAACAGCCTTTCCCCCTTTAGCCCTCAAACTCCATGTACCCCTATAAAGGTCTGTTGCCCCTCCCCTAATTTCTGGTGCTGGGAGGAGACGGGTGGGGGTGGGGGAGAGCTAAGCGTAGCTATATAGCTCAGGTTGACCTCAAAACTTGTGATCCCCCTTCTCAGCGACCAGAATGCTAGCATTATAAAGGCAAGCACAGCCAGGCTCAACATTCTCTCACTTAATTTCCGGCCTCCGGCTTCCTTTGAGAGACACTACCTACCCTCTTTACTCTGCCTGGGATGTCTGTCCTTCCTTTGCCTTTGTGAAGTTTTCCTTGCCTCAGACATTGCTTGAGATGTATGGCTGGTATGTAGTATCTAAGATGGCCCTTTAGGGCAGGAGAGATGGCTCAGAAGTTAAGAGCACTGGCTGTTCTTCCAGAGGTCCTGAGTTCAATTCCCAGTAACCATTTGGTGGTTGGTGGCTCACAACTATCAGTAATGAGATCTGGTGCCCTCTTCTGGCCTGCAGGCAGACATGCAGACAGAACACTGTATATGTAATAAATAAATAAACCTTTTAAAAATAAAATGATTCCCTATTTTCTTTCTTTTAAAAGGAATTATTATTATTACTATTAAATATTTTACTTTTACTTATGTGTGAGTTGGCATGTATGTGCACGTTTGTGCAGTGCGCAAGGAGGCCAGAAGAGAGCGTCATATCTCCCTGGAAATCTTGGTGCTGGAAATTGAATTTGCATCTTCTGGAAGAGCAGTTAATGCTCTTAGTCTCTAAGCTGGAGAGATGGCTCAGAGGTTAAGAGCACTGGCTGCTCTTCCAGAGGTCCTGAGTTCAATTTCCAGCAACCACATAGTGGCTCGCGACCATCTGTAATGAGATCTGGTGCCCTCTTATGACATGCAGGCATACATGGAGGCAAAATATTGTATACACAATAAATAAATAAATTCTAAAAAAAATAATCTGGGCAATGGTGTTGTATGCCTTTAATCCCAGCACTTGGGAGATAGGCAGATTTCTGTGAGTTCAAAGACAACCTGGTCTACAAGAGCTAGTTCCAGGACAATCAGGATTGTAACATAGAGAAACCCTGTTTCGAAAATAAAAATATTTTTGTTGGGCGGGGCATGATGGTTCACACCTTTAATGCCAGCACTTGGGAAGCAGAGAGAGGTGGATCTCTATGAGTTTGAGACCAGCCTGGTCTACAGAGTGAGTTCTAAGACAGCTAGGACACAGAGAAACCCTGTCTCTAAAAGACAATAACAATGATGATGATTTTGTTACATTTACGTATTGATTATGTGGGGGTGGGGTGATGTATGTGTGCTAAGGTGTGCGCGTGGAAGCCAGAGGACTGTTTGCAGAAATCAGTTCCCCTTCTACCAAGCCCCAAGGATTGAACTCAGGTCATCGGACTTGGCAGCAAGTGCCTTTACCTGATGAGCCAATCTGGCCAAATTGGCTCATTTTTCAATATTGTACCGACCGCAAACAAATGGTAGACTATTTGTGAATCACTCAGGATGGCCAGCGCCTTCTGGATACTGGACTGCTCTCAGTACTACCCATTTGTAGGCAGATAAAAGGGATGAAGGAAGCTGGTGATGTTGTTCCATTGGTAGAGTGCCATTCTAGCTTGCAGGTTGATCCCAGCACAAACCAGTCTTGGCGTCCCAAACCCAGCACTTGGGAGGTGGAGGCAGGTGGATCTGAAGTAGTCCAACCTGAGACCCTTTCAGAAGAATGAGGACTATGACTCGGGCACCAGAATGGTGAGGTGTGGGGCGCTGAAGAGTCAGATGAGGGAGGAGAGTCTTGGCCGTTCCCAGCATCCGTACAGGAACTGATGATTTGGAGAGGCAGAAGGCCACCTCTCCCTCCTCCAGCACAGCTATAAACTTGGGACACACTGAGGCAGGTTTGGTGACAAGCTCCGGGCATGGGTGTGTTTGGAAATAGCATGTGTTTCTTTGTTGCTGTTGTTTTGTTTTGCTTTCTGAGACAAGTTTTCTCTGTGTATCCTCGGCTGCCCTGGAACTTGCTTTGTAGACCAGGCTGGCCCCAAATTCACAGATATCTGTCTGCCTCTGCCTCCTGAGTGCTGTGATTAAAGGCCCGTGCCATCACTGCCTGGATTTGTTTTGTTTTTATTTATTTTTTATTTTTTAGATTTATTTATTTCATGCGTGAGTTATAACTGCTTGTACACCTTAAAGTCAGAAGGTGGCATCAGATCCCACTAAAGATGGTTGTGAGCCACCATGTGGTTGCTGGGAATGGAACTCATGGCCTCTGAAAGATCAGCCAGTGCTCTTAACTGCTGAGCCATCTCTCCAGCCCCTCATTTTGTTTTTAAATAGGGGCTTGTTTTGTCGCCCAGGCTTGCCTGGAACTCACAAGGATCCTCCTGCCTCAGCTTTCCCAGTGATGACTGGCATTACGAGTCTGTGCTACCACTCAAGAACTGGATCGATCTTTTTCATCACTGCTTCTGCTGAATTGCAAGGATTGTGGTGGAGGTGAGGTGGGTGGAAGCCAAGCTTCCTTAGCCACCCCCCAAACAGGTGGCTTCTGTCTCTGTGACAACCCTGGTACCTTTCCACGTGCTCACTGCCCTTGGCCTCCTTCTCTCAGGACCTGTCTTGTCTTCAGGGGGCAGTGTCTGTCTCCAGAGGGTCAGGCCTTGTTTCTCCAACATGGACTTTTTGGTTCTGTTTTTGACACAGGGCCTCACTTAGCCTGAGCTATCCTGGATACTCCTGCCTCTGCCTCCCAAATACTGATACTATAGACTTGGGATAGCATGTACCACCAAATTTATATTACTCAGAAAGAGTAAGTCTTGCTTCTGGACCTCCACTGCTGAGTGGAGAATACTGTATGTATGCATGTATGTACATATGTATGCATGCATGTGTGCGTGTGTACATATGTGTTGTATATATTATATAAAATATAAAACTTATTTATTTAATGCATATAGGTGTTTTGCCTGCATGGATGTGTGTGCACTACATGTGTGCCTGTTTCCCATGGAGACAAGAAGAGGGTGTCAGATCCCCTGGAGCTGAAGTTATAGATGGTTGCTAGCTGCCATGTGGGTGCTGGGACTTGAACTCTGGCCCTCTGCAAGAGCATCCAGTGCTCTTAACCACTAAGCCATCTCTCCAGCCCCTAGAAAATACCTCTTGGCTTTCACATTTTTACTCATTCATTGGGTAGCAGGCATCTACCATGGTGCACCTGTGGAGATCAGAGGGCAACTTGCTTTCTTTTCACAGTGTGGGTCCCAGTGAACTCAGGTGGTCAGGCCGGGCAGCAGGTGCCTTTACCCGCTGAATCATCTCTCTGGCCCCAACATTGAGAATACCTCTAAGGCCGAGCATCTCTGAGGAATGACTTTGCTCCCATGGGATGGGACTTTTTCAAATTGTCAGTTGTCCCCCCAACTCTCTCTCCCAACTTTTCTTCTTTGTGATGAAGACGCAGAGATAAAAAGCCCATAATGTGAATGAACAATTGAGCAAATTTGTTTTCAAAGGAACAGCCAGACGGTGGAACGTGTGCCTTTCGCAGGGTGCTGGTTCTGTTTCAGCACTGTAAAATAGAAACAAAACAAACAGCCAGGACTGAGGAAAGGGTTCATCAGGTAAGGTACCTGCTTGCAAGCATGAGGACCTGAGTTCGGATCCCCAGCACCTATAGAAGCAGGCTAGTGCAGCAAGATTGTGTAGGGAGCGAAGACAGGCAGATATTGGAGGTTCATTAGCCAAAGACACACTTCAGATGCAGAGAGGGACTGTCTCGATTAAGAAGGTGCAGTGCTGGTGAGATGGCTCAGGGTAAAAAGGCTAGCTGTTAGCCTGACGACCCGTGTTTGACCCTTGGGACCCACATGGTAGGAGAGAAAGAACTTCTGAAAGTTACCCTCTGCGCTCCATGCCCATGCCATGGCACATGCACACACATGCACACACACAAAAGCACAGGCATGTACATACAAGCACGCACGCACACGCAAGAGCACAAACATGCACAAACAAGCACACGCACACACACAAGAGCACAAACATGTACATACAAGCACGCGCACACACACAAGCGCACAGACACTAATGAAAAATGAAGTAAAGTGAAGAGTGTTGAGGAAGACACCTACGGTAACCTCTGGTCTCCACAGGCAGCCTTACACACAGGCTCACACATCCACAGTAACAAGTACACTCACCACACCCACCTTAGTGAATGAATGAATGGCCCCAGATGAAGACATAGGACACTGTCCACTATTGGCAACCATGGAGTCTCCTCCTACATTCAACCTTTCTAAGTAGCTGTCTGGGTTTTGCAGAATTGCTCTCCACCAGGTGTGTGGCATATGCCTGTCATCTCGGCATGTGGGGGGTGGTGGTAGAATAGAGTCAGGATTATCCACTGTATAGCCAGCCAGTTTGAGGCTAGCATGGGGTACATGATACCCTGTCACACAGAAATCCCTTTTAATGTTATATGTACATTAGAGTGCTGGTGCCCTGAATTGGAATTATAGGAGACTGTGAGCTGCTTGATGTGGGTGCTGGGAACTGAACTTGGGTCCTTATGTACTTTTAACCTTTGAACCATCTCTCCAGCACCACATACACACACACACACACACATTTTTTTTAAATGTTTGGGAGCCTGAGAGAGAGTGTGGTGGTTAAAAAGATGACCCCCATAGGGAGTGGCACTATGAAGAGGTATGCCCTTGTTGGACAAAGTGTGTCACTGTGGAGACAGGCAGGCTCTGAGGTCTCATATATGCTCAAACCACACCTAATGAGACAGACCACTTCCTGTTGCCTATGGGTGGAGGTGTGGACCTCTCAATCCCTTCTCCAGCACCATGTCCGCCTGCTTGCTGTCATGTCACACCACGGTGACAGTGGACTAAACCTCTGAAAATGTAAACCACCCCAATTAACTGTTTTCCTTACAAGAGTTGCTGTGGTCAAGCTGCGCGGTGGTGGCACACGCCTTTAATCTCAGCACTCAGGAGGCAGAGGCAGACAGATCTCTGTGAGTTCGAGGCCACCCTGGTCTACAAGAGCAAATTCCAGGACAGGCTCCAAAGCTACAGCAAGAAATCCTTTCTCAAAAAACTAGTAAATAAGTAAATTAATTAATTAAATAAAAATAAAAAGAAAAAAGAGTTAAAGAGTTGCTGTAGTCATGATATCACAACAATAGAAATGCTTACCAGGACAGGTGACATGTGCCAACGTGCACAGCCATTGTAGGCTTTATAATCTAGTGTGGGGCAATAGGAGGGAGTCGAGAAGAAATGAGTACTTTAGAACTAGGTGGCTCAAGCTGGGCATTTGGCTGTGACCGTGGACAGTGCAAAGATGCAAGACAAGGTTTTAAGTGCAGACGACGTGTGACATTGTCCTGCCCTCTGGCTGCGGAATGGTGAAGGAATGGAGCGAGGCCAGTGGAAGACAGTGCTGGTTCCGTGGCTTATCCAGGCCCCGTGTGTTTAATCCCAGCATTTGGATGGCTGAGGCAGGTGTATTCCTATGAATTCAAAACCAGTCTGGTCTACAAGGTGAGTTCCAGGCCAACCAAGGCTACATAGTGAGACCCTGTCTCAAAAATAAATGAAAGTGAACAGATAAAGTCTAGGGTGGCTGGGATTGTCAGTTTCATTCACTGGGGTGTTCTCACGGGCTTTACAGTGTCTAGCACAGAAGGATCACTTAGTGCAGGGATGCGACTGAGAATGTGAGAGCCACTCCTCCCTCCCTCCCTTCTTGAACTCATTCTTCTCCTGTTCCTATCTAGGTACCCCCAACAAGTCCCCCTTCAATGACCAAGCTAATGCCGCCTCTGCAGAGAAGTCCTTGGGGCCATCCTATCTAAGATGGTGAGCTCTTGCTAGTCACTGTGTGTGTGTGTGTGTGTGTGTGAGAGAGAGAGAGAGAGAGAGAGAGAGAGAGAGAGAGCGCGCACTGGGACTGAATTTAGGATGTTGCACATGATACTAGACAAGTGCTCTACCATTGAGCCACACTCAGCCCCTCACTGGGGGATTCAAGGCATGGGTTCTGCCACTGAGCCACACCCCAGCCCCTCACTGGGGATTCTAGGCAAGGGTTCTACCACCGAGCCATGCCCCCAGCCCCTCACGGGGGATTCTAGGCATTCTACCTTTGAACTTCATTCCAAGCTCTTTTCAATCTTTTCTCCCAAATCATTAATGTGTGTGTGTGCACAAGAGTGTACATTTATGTATGGGAGTGTCACATGTGTGTGCGAAAGCCAGAGGACAACCTCGGGTGTCATACGTGCCAATGAGTCCACGACCTTTCAGATAGGATCTCTCGTAGGGCTGCACCCCATGGATAAAGCTAGACTGACTGAGCAGTAACCCCAGGGATCCTAGTTCTGTTTCTCTAGCTTCATCATGCCTGGAAGTTTTGTGTGAGTTCTGGAGATTAAATTTAGGCCCTCATGATTCTGAGTTAAGTATTTTATCAACTGACCTATCTCCCCAGCACAATCTTTTACTGCTGAGGTGGGTTCAAGGTCATCCAGGCTGGCACCGGACTTCGGTGTCTCCTGCTTTAACTTCCTAAGTAACAGGCCTGCACCTGAAGCAGCTGCCATCACGTTCTCAGCGTTCTTCCTTCCTGCTGCAAAGGTGTTCACTACATGAAATTACCATCTTCTCTTGATGCTTCCCTCTCTCTCCCTGTGCACTGCCCACACCGTAGAATATAGTAAGCTCAAGAAGCGCCAGTATTTTCTGCTTTGTTCAATGTGCGATCTATGATCTAGAGTTTAGAACGCTTAGGATGGCCGTGCAGAAAACAGAGTCTAAGGCCTGGAACCTCTTCAAGATATGGCTTGGTGGGCTGGAGAGATGGCTCAGAGGTTAAGAGCACTGACTGCTCTCCCAGAGGTCCTGAGTTCAATTCCCAGCAACCACATGGTGGCTTACAGCCATCTATAATGAGACCCGGCGCCCCCTTCTGGCTTTCAGGCACATGTGGAAGGAATGCTATACACATAATATAATAAATAAATATTTAAAAAAAAAAAAGATATGGCTTGGTTTCCAAGGGACGTGTCCTGTGGGGGTGTTTCTTGATTTCCAGATGGGCTGCTTAGGTGAGTTGTAAACCGTTTCTCATCTGAAGGGCTTAAAAAGGATTGGAGTGCCCAAGCCCTCTTGCGAGGGTCTGAGGATCTGCACTTACAGGAGGAAAGTGTCATTCCCCAACCCCGCCCGTCTTTAACTGCCTATGCTCAGGGGAGGGGTGGGAGCTTGGGAGTCATCATGCCCTCCCCCAACCCTACCAACCATTAACTGCTCAAAAACCCACAGGAAGGGGCAGCGACCTTTGACTCTGCTCCTCAAAGACTGGTATCTAGTGAACCTATTCTCTTCTAAAGGTTAAAAGAAATGAGGTGCACACGTTATGTGGGTTTGTGCAATGCTCAAGGAGGCCACAAGAGGACCCTGGAGCCTCTGGAGCTCGGTTACAGGTGGTTAGGAGCAGCCTGATGTAGGCGCTAAGAACTGAACTCTGGTCCCAATAGCATGCATTTTAACTGTTGTGCCATCTCCTCAGGTCCTAGGGGACATAGTCTAAGTACAAGAGGGAGAGAGTCCCACCTCCCTGAGACCCAGAGTCAGCAAACAAGACAGCAGTGACAGACAGAATGAGGTTTATTGGAGTCCCAGAGACACTGGGGAGACCAGGGGGTGAGGTTGAGGCTCACGGGGGAGAAACCCCTAGCCAAGTCCCCCTTTCATCTTGGGGTCAGAACACAGAGACAAGGTGGTAGTGATGGAAAGACTGACAGGTACTACAGTTGAGGAGGAGGGAAACTCCAATGTCTACCACCTCCACCAGGTCACAGGATTGGGACGACCTGTAGGACTGTGCTCTACAGCGTAAGGAAATGTCTGCCCTATTACTCTAAGGAGAGTGGAGTCAGGCCACAGCCTGCACCAGCCCATTGCAAGTGCACAGGAGTATGTGTATCTGAGTCAATCCAACCTACAGGGCAGGGAGACTTTGGGCCAGTCTAAGCTAGTGTTCAGGATGGGGGGCGATGAGTAGGGTCAGACCATTCTGCAGGAAGGGAGACCTAATCTGAGGAGGTTAACTGAAGGTGGGGGCATCTACCCTGGTCCTCTTTCAGCATAGGAAGCAAAACGGGGAAAGGCAGATTCTGGCTATACTCATTTTCTGGGGCTACCAGTGAGTGGCTGGTGGGTGTTATCTGGAGGGGATCCTGAAGATTCCAAGATGTTGCCCCCATCCCCCAGATAAAGGTCGTTGGGAATGATGGCTCTCAGGGTGGTAGGACCGTGAGGGTACCCACATGTGAACTGCCGAGAGGTGTTAGTGGAGACCCGTTTTTCATTCTCAGGTCTCAGTGGCGGAGGCCAGTTGATCCGAGCATGTCCACATTCCAGGGGTCTCAAAGTCAAGAGTCCCTCTGTAGATTTCAGTCCCCAACAATTATGTCCTTGGACCCCTTTGCTGAAGGATGCTTCACTGTGGTCCTGTGTGGGTTCTGGGTGGCACCATTTTTCCAGGCAAGGGCCTCATCTTATTATGGTCTGGCTCTGGACTTGTAGAGGTCGGGATGGCCTGGCTATTCAGTCCATGCCCCTGTGCAGCTTCAGGTGCCTAGAGAGATTGCTGAGTGTGATGAAGCCCTTGCCACAGATGTGGCAGGGAAAGGGCCGCTCTGTGCCATGCAGCAGTCGGTGGCGCTTGAGGTAGCACTCGTGGCGGAAGAACTTGCCACACTCTAGGCACGGGAACGGCTTCTCCCCTGTGTGGACCAGAACATGCCGTTCCAGGTCGCGAGGTGAACGGAACAACTTCTCGCATTCTGAACAGCCAAAGATTTTCTTGCCACGGCTGGAGGAGCCGGGCCCCGGCCCTCCAGACGCCTGCTCGCCGTCACCATCAGGGGCCACCTCCCCACTGCCCTCACCGTGGCTGGCACGCCGATGCTCCTCTAGAGCGGCCAGCGCTGCGTACAATGCCCCGCAGTGGCCGCAGCCATAGGTGGCTGGGCCCGAGTGGGCTTCTAGGTGACTAGCCAAGGCTGGGGCAGACGCAAAGAAGGTCCCGCAGTCGCACTGGTACAGTGTGTCTTCCGAGGATGCCTCGGCTGCTGCAGCTGGAGCCTGAGCATTCTCTGCACCCTCACCCTCAGGGAGCAGTGCCTCCAGCTTGGGGATGCCTGCCCCGGTGGGGCTTAGAAGTAGCCTGGCGTCCCAGGTCGGCGGGGCATCCCCTACCTCCACTGCATCGCCATCTCCTGCCACCTCTGGACCCCCACCCGAGGACCAGACCTGCGTTGGGGGTGCATTGCTCCCCTGCAGGTCGTGAGTAAGCTTATGGCGTTCCAGCAGCGCGGGCGCGTTGAAGTCGCGCTCGCAGCGTGGGCACTTGAATGGCTTCACATCAGTGTGCGCGGCCCAGTGGGCAGCTAGCTCCCGGCCATGGTCAAAGCGACGGGCACAGGCGCCACATGCAAACGGGGGCAACGAGGCAGCTGCGGCAGCTGCCGCCTCTGCTAGTCCCCAGCTGGTTGCTCCTGCTCCCTCCAAGCCCTCTCCTCCGCCAGCCCCTCCACCTCCACAAACCGTACAGGGACCCACGTTGCAACACACTGAGCAGGGGGAGTTCAGGGGAGGCAGGCCTGGGCTCGGCTGCAGGGGAGACGGAAGGACGCCCCGGTGCTGTCGCTTGAGGTGGCGGCCCAGGCTGGAGCGAGAGGAGAAGCGGAGCTCGCAGACCAAACAGCAGTACGGCTTCTCGCCAGTGTGGACGACCTGGGAGCAAGAGCAGAGAGGCAGGGTTGAGGATCGGGGTTCTGCAACAGATTCCCAGGAGACAGAACCCAAGTTCTCGGCCTCTGCTCATGGGACATGATCTAGCTTTCACCGCTCTCCTCTGTTAGGTTGCTAGACAGGTATACGTGTGCTGGGATTAAAGGTGTGTGACACCACCCCTGGCTCTTTTCTGAGTTCTTAACTCAAAAAGTCTAACCTTTCCTTTTCTCCTTTCTTTCTGTTTTGTTTGTTTTGGTTTTTTTCTTTATTTCTTTTTGGTTTTTCGAGGCAGGGTTTCTCTGTAGCTTTGGAGCCTGTCCTGGCACTAGCTACTGTAGGCCAGGCTGGCCTTGAACTCAGAGATCCACCTGCCTCCACCACCTGAGTGCTGGGATTAAAGATGTGCATCACCACCGCCTGGCTTTGTTTTGGCTTTTCAAGACAGGATTTCTCTGTGTAGCCTTAGCTATCCTGGAACTCAAGAGATCCACCTGCTTCTGCGTCCCAAGTGCTGGGGCTAAGGGTCTGTGAAACCACTGTCTGACTCTTTTCCTACTTTCTGTCTCTTCTTTGGATACCAGCCCAAATTTTCAGCATGCTTGTCCTGACATTCTGGACTTTTTCACTGTCTCTCTGAAGAGGCACCTCCCACGTGGCTGCTTGCAGACCTTCACTGATAAACCTGCCTTCTCTCCTGGACTAACTGAAAAGGTGCATCTTTCTATCCTCTTACCGCCTCTCCAGCCTCCAGCCCCACACAATGCTGCCTTTCCTATGATTTTTCTTTCAAATTCTAATAAAATGATTCCTAAGCTTTTAACTCTGCTTTAAATTTTTTTTTTGTCCAAGAGAGCAGGAACCCACAAAAGGAGACCCTAGCTCCCCAGTCACAGCCCTGCTACAGGCCAGCTCTGACCCAGTCCCTTACACTGATGGCCTCTGTACACACTGTTCCCTTTTCAACAGGCTCATCACAGAACACAGCTATGGCTAGGGTGCTAGGCATCCACAGGCCTGAGTCCACCCATCTCTCTTCTCTGTGAACGCTCCACCTTTTCCCTTTGCAAAATGGCCCACTTCACAGTGCCCTCAACACCGTCCCAACTGCGTGGTTCCCCAACAACGTATGTGTTAAGATACAACTGTTTTGTTTGTTGTCTATCTAGGAGAGCACCTGAGCCAGGGAACCAAGGCAGCTCCCGGGAGTGTAGCTGTTACTCTGCCCGCTGAAAGGGGCCTGGCGAGGCATTAGAGTGCTAGGAAGTTAGGGTAACCGAATGTGGGGCTCCATTATGTGGGAAGTTAGGATAACCGAATGTGGGGCTCCATTACGTGGGAAGTTAGGATAACCGAATGTGGGGCTCCATTATGTGGGAAGTTAATATAACCGAATGTGGGCTCCATTACATGGGAAGTTAATATAACCGAATGTGGGCTCCATTACATGGGAAGTTAATATAACCGAATGTGGGCTCCATTACATGGGAAGTTAATATAACCAAATGTGGGCTCCATTATGTGGGAAGTTAGGGTAACCAAATGTGGGCTCCATTATGTAGGAACTTAATATAACCGAATGTGGGCTCCATTATGCAGCTTCCACCAGACCATCTCCATGACAGCATGGGGTTTTGTGGTAAAGCGCTTACTTGGGGTTCACACATGTTCTGTAAACCCTCACCTGTGCTCTCTGAGGAAAGCCAAACTGATTTGCCAGACTGAATGCTGGTGCGGCTATATTTTGGTCTTTTGTTGGGGCCCTTCCTGGGATGAATGCGTGAGTTTGTTCTCCCCAGGAGAAGCCAATGCCCGTGAGCACACCGAGGTCCTTCCCACCTCCCAGCCTTTGCACCTGCCGCTGTTTCTGTCTGCAGTGCTTTGCCCGGGTGGACTTTCCACACTTCAAAAGACTCAGGCAGACATCACTGTGCCCTCTTGTCTACGGTAACCCGCAGCGCTCCCAATTCACTCCTACACATTAGTTTTTGCTTTGCTGTTTGTGACAGAATGTGTCCTATAGCCTAAGCTAGCCTCAAACTCTGTGTGTAGCTGAAGATGATCTGGAACTCCTGATCCTCCTGCCTCCACCTCCCGAGCACTGGAATTATAAGAACGCATCACATGCCCTGAATTTTTTTTTTGTAATTTGCTTCCCAACTTCTCCCTTAGGGAACTACTTTCTTTACCCTCCATCTGGCTTCTGGTCATTTAAAGGAGTAAGTTTCCCGAAGGCCTTGTTGAGCTCCCTCCAAGGCCTGTGCTCTTAGAATAAAGGAGCTGGGTGTGCACGGAGAAACCTGCTTTCAAGATGGTAAGGGAGAGAACTGTAAACACAAGGCTGCAGATACTGGCAGGCATTGGAAGCTTCAGCAGTAGCGGGGGTGAAACAATTACATGGGGCAAATTTGCTCTGCAGGGTCATGCTTTGATTGGTTTTTGGCAAAAAGGAAAGTGAAATTTTCTATGATTAGGAAGCTACAATTAGGAGTGTGCTCCCATCTCCTGCTGCCTTTCCCTGAGTGGAATGGAGCTCCAGGATCTCAGCCCCGCGTGGCTCCCAGGACTCACCTGGTGGTGCAGCAGGCCAGTGGAGTCTCGGAATCCCTTAGGGCAGGCAGAGCATCGATAGGGCCGCTCTCCGGTGTGTGAGCGCAGGTGGTTAGCTAGGTTGAAGCTATGCTTGAAGCCCTTGCCACAGCGAGGACATGCATGGGGCTTGAGCGCTGTATGCCGAGCAAAGTGACGCCGCAGGTCCGATCGGTAACGGAAGCTCTTGCCACATTCGCTGCAGTGAAAGGGCACCCGAGGGGCAGCGGCCGATGGTGCTGGCCCTGGAGCAGCAATAGGGACTGGAACCACAGGCAGCGAGGACTCATCCATGGTGGCAGGTCCAGGGTGGCTTAGGGCTTTCTCTGGAGTATATTAGAGACACAAAAGCAGGTAAAAATCACCTCCCCAATGGCCATCCCCTCCCTTAGCTCTCTGGGCTCAGAAACACTTGTCCTCTGGGAGACCCGCCCAATGTTAAGACACGCCCACCACCAAGCCACACCCACTGCCCTTGAACTCTCTCTCTTCCTCTCCAGCCCTCTTCCTTCTCTAATCTTTCTAGCCACTTCCATTTTACTCTTCTTCTCAAGGTTTCTATAGGCTCTCTCGATCCTCTCCAAGCCCCGCCCACTACAAATTAAGGCCCTCCTACTCTTGACTAGGTCTGGGCCCCTCCCTCTGTTCCCTAAGCACCCAGTGTTCCTCGAAAGACTTCTTGCTTCTAACTCATCTCTGAAGACAAGCTGCTAGTGAGACGGGATTTGGGGCTGAGCACACTGTTCTCATACTTATAGGGAGATTGCAGTAGCTCTTCTGCAGTCGGTCTGTAGCTTCGGATGAAGCCAACTGGAACTCTTCACCCATGAAATGGGTGTACTCGTGCCTACCTCACACGGTGACGGTCTGAGCTAACGTGGTCAGAGTAATTCCCAAAGCCACTGATGCACAGCAAAGGATTAACTGAGCAGTTTGGGTATTTAAGCTCCTCTCAGTTCCTTTATTCCCATCTGCCTCCTTAAAAATTAACTTGAGTTTTCTAAGTTAGATATTCGCTGAGATCTGCCTCCAAATCCCACCCAACTTTCCCTCTAAATAAGTCACCTTTTTCTTTTCTTTTCCTGGAACTCACTCTGTAGACTAGGCTGTCCTCGAACTCACAGAGATACATCTGCCCCTGCCTCCCTAGTGCTGGGATTAAAGATGTGCGCCATCACTGCCCGGCACATTTTTCTATCACCTCCTTTCCCTATCATAAGCCTGTCCTTAGCTTGCTTTCACCTTCATGATAAAGACCTGATAGTTCCACTAATACTCTCAAAATTGCATATTTCCATCGCGCACCCTTGCCATGGCAACTTTTTCTCTAAGCCACACCTTAAGCAAACTCTACATCATATTCTGGGCCTCTCTTGTCTTCCTGCACCCCATTTTTCCACTAACATTAACAAGTTTCTCCAATTTTTCAACCTAGGCCCCTTCACCCATGGTATATAATCCACGCCTCTTTACCAGGCCCCACCCTTTGCATAAACCTTACCCATTTCCTAACCAGTCTCTACCCTTCCACAAAACCCCTCCCTCCCTACTCTAGGCCCCGCCCCAACAAGCTCCTCCCCCTCTCCTGCCCCGCCCCAACCGCCATAAGCTCCGCCTCCTCTTCCTGCACCCCACTGTGTGTGGTGCTGCGGGGGCTCCCCCACCCTGCTCGATCTTTCGAACCAGGCCCAGAAAACTAGCCCTTTGTACCCCTTTCCCTGTTCCTAGAAGGTGCGGCCCCGGGCTCCCGGGGCGGGAGCAGGGTCAGGCGTCCCGGGACTAGGCGAGACCACCTTGCTTTTGCGTTGCGGAGGTCCTGGAGACCAGGCAGGACCCCGGGAGGCCGGGAAAGTCTGTCGGCTTTCCTCTTTAATTACTTACACCTCCCTCTGGGCGCCGACATTTTGGGCAGCGGGGTCAGCGTCACTTCCACCTGAGGGGCCCCTCGACTTCCGCCTCGGCTCCCTTCTCCTCCCCCTAAGCAGCCCCCCCCCCCGTCCTCTTTTCTCCCTCCCCCTTGGCTCCCCTTTCCCGCCCCCACCCGGCCCTTCTACATTCCCTTCCTTTTCCCAGCCCAGGAGGTCAAAGAAGCTAGGCTGGTGCCATCTTGGTTGAGGGCAGAGGGAGGGGCGGGGCTTAAGTTACCCCGGCGCGCCACTTCTCTTAACCCACGGCGATTATTTTTAAGAGTTTACATAGATGGACGCAGATATGATTTCCTTCTCCTAGCCTTGGACTCCTGCTGGGCAGGTTGTCGAGTTGCATTCGGAAGGAGAAAAAGCCAAGCGGGCGAACTAATACGGAGTTAGGAAACACCAAGCACCATTCCATTTTACTGCTTTAACACCATGGGGCTTTGAAGCTATCGGGCGCCATGTTAATTAGGGGCACTTAGCAGCCATTTCCCGCGTCTCATCTATCCGGTACCTGTATTTGATTGGGTCACCGGGTTGGAGTGCTTTGTGTGAGGAAAGGCATTTGGAGGTGGTCGGGGGTTTTCGTGCGTTGGTCCTCACAGGGACGAGGCAGGCGATTGGTGCGCAGGCGCGTCTGGGCCTTGGGACCCAGCGCGTCCCCTTTGTTCCCGGAGGGGAGGGCGGGGCCACCGGCAATCCGTACCGAGGGGCGGGGCCCGGCTCGCGCTCCGTCGCCCCCGCCCCGCCGCCGCCTAGGGGCAGGGCCCCCCTCTCCCCCGCCCCTTCCCACGCTTCGGCCCGTCGCCCCCGGCGCGCGCGCGCATACACACGCGAGCCCAGGCAGCATGCAAATGAGGTACCCAGAGGCGGGGGGCCCGGGTGGGGGGGAGGGGGAAGGGGTGGTCCCGGGTGCGCGTGCCCGAGCGCGCCCCCGGCACCTGTTCCCTGCTTCTGCGCTCTCTCCTGCGCGCGTCGACCTCGCGCCCCGCCAAGCGGTCCAGGCTCGCGAGCGCAGACCCCCTCCTGGCAGCCCCTGCCGCCAATGTCCCCGCGCCGCTTATTGGCCACCGCACCCTGAGGGCCCGCCCCGCTTGCGGGCTGGGCCACTCGGGGCTGACAGGCAGAGGTCCCACCGTACTGTGGGTGGGGGAGGGTCGAGGGATCACTCACTTCCTAGGTATGTTCCAGAAATTCAGTTTCTTGTCCTGGCTACAGCATGGTGCGAACCTTGTGATCCTGGAAAGGTTGCCCCCGTGTGGACCTCATGCTGTGTGCATATGAAAAGGGGGTGCAAGGTTTGGGGTTGTAACTCAGGCCTAGTATGCGTGAGGCCCCTGAGTTGGGTAACCAGCACCACACACAAAGAAAACTTTAAAACCAACCAGACAACAGAACTGTTTAAAGAGGAATGCAGGGGCCCCAGCAGCATGTGCTGCTAGCTGCACCTGTAGCGCTCTTGTCCTCCAAATACACTCCAGTTCTGTGGTCCCGAGATCTGGGCTCTGGGAAAGGACGGTAGTGGTTTTTCGGGTGGTTTCTGTATTCCAGGCAAATGTTCTAGGGACATTTTTGAAACTTCCTTATTTCAGTCGATTCTCCCCCACATACTTGACTTTACAGAGAAGGAAACTGACTTGCAGCTAATTATTGGTAGAATGGGATCCAAACCCAGGACTGGGAGACCTCAGGTATCACACACACACACACACACACACACACACACACACACACACACACACACACACACAGAGTCTTCCTGGACCACCAAGGTCAGTAAGACTGATTTGACTTCATTGGCACTAACAGAGAGAACTTTAACTCACTTGGCTTTCTGTGCCTTAGTTTCCCTGTTTGCAAAACAGAAAATGTGTTTTCTCGAAAGGTTGGTGCCGGCTTTTGTGTATCATGCTCATTGCATGTCTGGGTTAGTAAATTAACAGCAATAACAAGAGAAAGAAAGAAAAACAAACAAACCCTGAGTTCCATCTTGCAAAGGACATAAATGAGCCCAGAGAAGTTAGGATCTTGTATAATGCCACACAGAAAGGAAGGGACAGATTCAGCATTTCATTTCTGATTATCTGACTCCAGAGTCCAGACATTTAGCACCTTGGATACTCGTCCTTCACACATCAGCAGATTTGCCTAAGACCCGCACCTTTCCAGACCTCCTCCCCATCTCTGTGTGGAAGAGGGCTTTTGGAGGCCTTTGTGGCCCAGAGTTCCATTCTCAGCTATATATTTTTTTCT
The DNA here is from genome assembly GCF_950005125.1 of Chionomys nivalis. Lineage (NCBI taxonomy): Eukaryota > Metazoa > Chordata > Mammalia > Rodentia > Cricetidae > Chionomys > Chionomys nivalis. Next base: position 70,574,585 of record NC_080087.1, read on the forward strand.
TTTTGCTCATTTTGACCTTAAAGGCTAAAGTAGTTACTGATCTGTTGCTGTGATGAAAATCCGTCACCGCGGCAACTTATAAGAAGGCATTTGCTGTGCACACCTTTAATCCCAGCACTCAGGGAGGCAGAGGCAAGCAGATCTCTGTGAGTTCAGGGCCAGCCTGGTCTACAGGAGCTGGTTCCAGGATAGCCAGAGATACACAGAGAAACCCTGCCTAAAAAAAAACAAAACAAAAACCAAACCAAAAAAAAAAAAAAAAAAAAGCAGCATTTAGTGGGGCTTGCTTACATTTTCAGAGGGTGAGTCCACAATTATCTTGGTCAGGAGCGTGGGGGCCAACAGGCTGACCTAGTGCTGGAACAGTAGCTAAGAGCTCATATCCTATCCATATGTTTCAGGTAGAGGGAGACTGGCCTGGTGTAGGATTCGGAAATCTCAAAGCTCACTCCTGGTGAAACACCTCTTCCCACAAGGCAGCGCCTACTCCATCAAGGGCACACTGTGGTCCGACTTTCCCTCGGACCACCAGCTTACAAATAACAACGTAGAGTCTTATTGTTAGTTATGAAAGCTTAGCTTTAGCATAGACTTTTTCAACTAGCTCTTATAACTTAAACGAACCTGTTTCTGTTAATCTACATTCTGCCATGTGGCTTGGTTACTGCTCCTCTGTACCATATGTCCAGCTTCTTCAGTGTCTGGTAGGCAGCTCCTGCCAGGCCAGATTCTAACCCTGAGTTCCTCTCTACCCACAAGTCCCGCCTAACCTCTCCAGCCTAGCTATTGGCTGATCAGCTGTTAGACCAGTCGCAGCAATACATCTTCACTCAGTGTACAAATATCCCATAACACCACACCTCCTAATCCTTCCCAAAGAGCTCCACTGATGGAGCCAGACATTCAAACCTAGGAGCCTGTGTGGAGCGGGATCATTCTCAAACTGCCATGAAAGAATGCTAGAAAGTCATGGGATACACTTCGGAGGAGGGCAGTCAGCGTGTCTTATCAACTTGTACAGAATTGTCTTCTTATATAGGTCTCCAAAGACTTAGGAGGGATAGATGAGTTATTGGGGTACATGGGGGCTTAGACCCTCACCGCACTGACGCCACCCCCTCTCTTCTCTTAGCCGGCTCCAGTACCCAGACTCAAGCTCCCCACTGCTCAATGGACAACCCCAGCTCAGACCCGTTGCCTTCAACTTTGTCTGGGGAGGAAGAAAAACCTCTGGCCTTACTTCCTCCTGTTCCCCGGGGCCGCCGAGGTCGGCCACCAGGGGGAGCCACCACCTCCAATCGGACTCTGAAGTCCTCCCTCCCTCGAAAGCGGGGCCGCCCCCCCAAATCAGTGCAGGAAGCCCCGTTGGCAGCACCAGTGGACGGCGGTGGCAGCAGCGATCTTCTGTTGATCGATGATCAGGGTGTCCCTTACACAGTTCCGGAAGGATCAGCAGCAGTTGGGCCCCAGGGCTCTGGCTCCAAGAGGGCTCCACACTTCTGTCCTGTGTGCCTGAGAGCCTTCCCCTACCTCTCCGACCTGGAGCGCCACAGCATCTCGCACTCAGAATTGAAGCCACATGTGTGCAAAGATTGCGGCAAGACCTTCAAGCGGTCCAGCCACTTGCGGCGTCATTGCAACATCCATGCCGGCCATCGGCCCTTCCGTTGTGTGCTCTGCCCTCGTCGCTTCCGCGAGGCTGGGGAGCTCGCACATCACCACCGCATCCACTCTGGCGAGCGTCCATATCAGTGTCCCTCGTGCAGGGTGCGCTTCACTGAAGCCAATACTCTTCGGCGCCATTACAAACGCAAACACCCAGAGCTTGTGGGGATGCCCGTGCGCCTGTGCCCCCCAAACCCAAGACCCCAACCGCTGTGGGATGATGATGAGGGTGTGCCTGTTCCAGAAAGGGTGCAGGAAGAGAGTCCTGAAGGAAAGACGCCTGCTTGGCCTGTATCCTCCACCACTTCTCCCCTGTCTGGGTTTACAGCAGGGAGTTCAGCTGGTGCTGGGCAAGGAGGCCAAGGCGCCCTTATTTCTAGTGGTATTCCCGTCACGGAAGGGGGTCGAAAGCAGGGACCTAAACCGCTGGGTCCTGATGCCATCTAGCACCTTCCTTCGGACTGACAGGCTCTGGGAGGCATGGGCTGTGGAAATAAATCCCTGCCTACTGACTTCCAGTGTGTGTTCAGTCATGGTGCCTGTCCCTTTCAATGTTCCTCTGTTACCTTCCCTGACTGTGGTGTGTATGATTGGAGAGAAACCATTTCACATATCTCCTTAGCATGGTGTCAAAGAACCAATGGCTTGGAACAAGCCTTGGTCCAAGCTCATCTCCATCAGACAAGTACTGTAAAACATTTAACCCACTATGCAAACGTGACTCTGGGCCCCTCCATCCTAGCTGAGCCCCCAGAAATTCTACCTAGGACACTCTTTGCTCCAACTTCTTTTCCAGAGGACTTGCTATTCGGAAGAAAAAAAACTAAGTTGAGGGCTTGCAGTATAACTCAGTGGTAATGTACTTTCAATGCACAAGGCCCTGGGTGGAGTGAGTGGCCAGCTCCAGGGTGTGGGGTGAGGAGGGTGAACAGAACCGAACATTTCCATAGGGTTTAGAGAAAAGGATGTGAGCTCGAGGGGAGGGTGGGACTTAAGATGAGCTACAAAACTTGGGCAATAAAAACTAGGTGGCAGTTTAGGAAAGGAGGCAAAAAATTGGGCTGAGATCAAAGAACTTTAAGGCTTGGCTGGCAGAAAGCCAGTTAAAGGGAATGGATGGCATTTAACTGAAAGGCGGGGCTAAAAGAAGTCTTTAAAAATGAAGTAGAGTTCAGATTGTTGATTTTAAAGATCTTTTAATATAGGCGTACGAAGCAATTAAGGCACCCCTGCGAACATTCGTAGGGGCATCTCAAAAATCAATTCCATGGAAGTACTTTCCAAAGTGCAGTATTAACCATTTGGAGAGGGTGCTTAGGGATGGACATTATTGCTATTCAGGCCATGGAGAGGGAAGAAAAATAGACTAAAATTAGGTTCAGCTGTTCATAGCGGGACTAAGTTAAGAGTAGTGCATCCACCTTCAGTCCTAGCACTCAGAAGGCAGAAATGGGCGAATCTCTGAGTTCGAGGCCAGCCTGGTCTACAGCGAGAGTTCCAGGACAGCCAGGGCTACTATACAGAGAAACCCTGTCTCGAAAAACCAAAACAAACAAAAAGTCGTGCATCCAAAGTGTCTCGAATCTCTGAAAGCCACCCCAAAGCTTTCTATTCAGTAAGTCTGGGTTAAAGAGCATCACGTTGATTGATGCCAATGGTTGAGAATAACTGACTTAAAGGAACGCTTTCAAAGTGCAAAGCCGAACTACAAGCATACAAGTTATTAGAGAGCCAGCCCCATAATCTCAGAGTTCCCGAAAGCTCTGACAGGAGGATTGCTGCAAATTTGAGGCCAGTAAGCCCTACACAGGAGTTCAAGGTCACTTTGAGCCACAGTGTGAGACCACGTCTGAAAAGAAGAAATTAAAAAGTAAAAAAGTGATGCCTCTTAAATGCGAGGGACGGTGCACAGCTTTTTTTTTTTTTTTATAAGAGACAGGATTTAAAAGGGGGCGTGATCTGTGGGTGTGGCCTGGGCGGGAGGGTGGAATTCCAAAAGTAGGGGTTTAGAGAGAAGACTAGAACGAACTAATTGGAGGTGCAGCAAAAGGAATCGAACCAACCTTTAACAAGACGTTCGGAAATGGGCGGGGCCCAGCCTAGGGGGCGGGGCTCAAGCGTGAGACCCGAGCCCCAGGGTGTATCCTAGCCGGATGCCTAGAGCCCGAGGGTGGTGTGAGCGCAGGCGCAGCAGGCTCCATTCGCCCACCGGAAGCGGCCTAAGCTGTCTCCCCCCCCCCCCCCCGTGTCGTGAGACACTGTGCCGGCGTAATTTCCCTTCCCAGTTCCCGGGCCGCCATCCTCCACGCCGGCGCTTTGGGGGAACCTGCGCGACTTCCGCTTCCGGGCAGGAGGCGCGGGGCTGGTGGGGAGTGGGGGGGAAAAGGGGCGGCACTTCCGGTTGGGCCCTCGGGTCTCCCCGGAGCGGCGGCACCTCCTCCGCCTCCTCAGCCTCCTCCCGGCGGAGACCCCAGCGCCGGTGAGTGACGGGGTGCGCGGCCCGGGGACCCGGGTTCCTCGGGGGCGGGGGGCCTATTCCTGGCCTGCCGCAATCCCCAGGACGCACCCCCCCCCCCAGAACGTCAGTGCTTCACTGCCGGGCCCGAGGCAGGGGATCCCCAGTCACTAGTCCCCCACAAGATCACTCCAGATATATCCCCCATGGACGCCCCCCTCACCGTGGGCTGGCTACCAACGCGTTTTCATTCGTAACGAACCTCTCAAGAGCCAGGGCCCCCCACGGATTCTTTCCCTACAGCCTCGTCAGCTTCCTCCACGAGACCCTCCCCATGCCATCAGCATTGCTGTGCTTGCAGGGCAGCTGCCCATGTCCTGTACGATTGCCTCCAGGGGGTGTTGCATTAGTACTTAGTGACAAGAGTTGCCCCCCACCGTGTCTGAGCACACACAACCCATTCCCAATGCCTTCTTTGTGGGTGCAAAAATATTTTCTATTCTGGCCTATGCCAATATTGCTTTTTAAAAACCCCTTCCTGCAACCCCATCAAAAAGACCCTTTAGTGGCACTGCACCTTCCAGAGTCCCCCCCCCCCCACTTAGGGAGAGACATCTGCCTGCTTAGCATCAGGTTCTCATGAAACACTCCCGCCCCACTTCCCTCCCTCCCCTCATCCTGGCCTCTGCTTTCCCAGAACAATGCAAGTTAGCAGAGAATGTTCCTCTATGGAGCATCAGCAGCTCTTGTCCCCATCTTTAGCCAAGTCTCGTGACATTGTCCCAAACTTCCTAGGAAAGACCCTGGCGCTGCTTACATCCTTTCCCATATGTTCTTTCTCTTTACTGAATGAGTCCCACTGTTCTAGGCCCATGCCATGCAGTTGTGAAGGGGAGAGGCGCAGCTAACCCTCATTTTCCAGGGGTTTGCAGCCTAGTTGAGAGGCAGATCAGAAACAAACAGTGTGCACTTTGGGTTTTCTGAGAGTCTGGTGAGCTATGCCCGGAGGTGAATGCCAAAACAGAAGATTTAATCGTACCATTCAAAGATCTGGGGGAACAGCTGGTGCAGAATTCCGGAGGTAACAGTGATGTGTGAAAGAGCAGCAGTGAGCTTGGAGCAGAAGCAAAGGAGAGAAGGCTTGATCCCAAAGAGCCTGGGGATAAATTGCCTGGCTTTTGTCTGCTCTACCAAGCTCCTAAGATTCTTCCTGCATCCACTTGTTCCTTATTGACTCATAAACACTTTCAACACCCATTTAACGAGCATCTACTTCCTACAGAGAATAAAATGGGCACATAGAGTGGCTATGCTAGTTGAGAAGGTGGACATTAGAAATCAAGCTACCTGGGGTTGGGGGACATAGTTCAATCAGTAAAGTGTTTGATCCTGAATTCAGAGTCTCAGCACTTATATTAAAGAAAACAATGGGCATAGTGGCACATGTCTGTAATCCTGGCACGGGGAAGTGGAGATGAGAGGATTCCTGGGGCTCACTGGCTAACTCCAGATTTAACAAAAGACTGCCTCAAAGAAGGAGAGGAGAGCAGTTGAGGAGGCCAAGCAACATTGGCTTGGGCCTCCACACCCTCACATGCAAACATAAACCACACACAAAATAAAAATAAACATGTGGACAGAGTTTCATCTCTTGGGGATGCTCTCATCCATCTTGCTCCTCAGGAACAGACAGTTTGGTCCTAGACTGCTGTGGCTGCCAAAGGGCTGCTCTGACAGCGCCTCACCTTGCAGGCTGTGGATTTGACTAGACTCGAGTCTTTTCTCACCCTGTGTGCCTGGCCTTGTTCCTTCGCTTCTTCAGTAACATTTATCAAGCCGCCAGTGAGGGTAAAAGCTCTTGCTCCCAAGCCTGATGACCTGAGTTCAGTTCCCACAACCCTCATGGTGGAAGGGGAGAACTGACTCCCGTAGGTTGTCCTCTGACCTACACATGTGCACACACAAGAAATAAATGGAACACTTTTTTTGTTTTTGTTTTTGTTTTTATTTAATTATAAGCAAGCTAGGTACTGTCCCAGGTCCTGAGGACAGAGTTCAGAGCAAAGCATTTAAAAATCTTGTTTCTGGGACTGTGGAGATGGCTTAGTGGTTAAACTACTTGCCATAAAAGCATAAGGATCAGAGTTCAGATTCCCAGAACCCATCTGAATGCCAGTGAGTTGGGAGATCCACCTGTAATTCCAGTCTCTGAAGGCAGAAATAGGACCTCCAGAGCAGTCTGGATAATGAGACTGGCCATATCTGTGAGCTCTGAGTTTGACTGAGTGGAAGAGAGATAGAGGATCATTCCTAGCATCCGGTCTCTACACGCACACGTGTGCCTACACATGTGAAAATGGAAAAAGAAAATCTTGGCATCAGAGAGTGATCCCAGTAAAAACACAGTCAGGAAAGCAGAACATGGGGTACATTCAATGCTGGTGATCTGGAGCGAAATGAAGCTAGCTGGGGAGTGTAGGTCTGGGGGACAGGTGGCACTGGCCGCTCAGAGCCTCCATTGAGAAGACAATTGAACAGAGACAGGAAGGATGAGGAGAGTGCGGGGGAGTTAATTTTGCCTGCAAAAGTAACAGTCCTGAAACACAGGCCCCGGAGCAGAAATGGAACCAGCGCAGTGGAAGAGCAGCTGCAAGCTTGTGGGGGCCTGTGTTGGTCATGAAGGACTTTGGGAAGGCAGGGTCTCGAGGTTTTCTGCAAGAAGGGTCTGGCCTGGTCTTCATCCTCCCAGCTAAGCAGGATAGCAATACTTCTGAGAGTGTTGGGAATTTTTTTTAATTTTTTTTATTTTCCATGCAGTGGTGTTTTTGCTTGCATTTGTCTCTGTGTGAAGGTGCTGGAACTCCTGGAGCGGCAGTTGCAGTTGGGAGCTGCTGTGTGGGTGCTGGGAACTGAACCCAGGTCCTCTGAAGAGCAGCCAGTGCTCTTAACCACTGAGCTGTTGGGAATCTTGAATGGGACACACTGTGAAGCAGTGAGCCCCATACTCTAGATTTGAGTGAATGCCAGTGGCTGGTCTGGAGTCGGGCAGACTGAGAGGCGTGACTAGGAGGCAGGAGGCAGGAGGTGGGGAGAGGATTGAGCAGGTCACAGCTCCAGTATGCAGCTGTAGGGGCCCCACTTCTGTTTTGGAAAGTGAAATACTGACAGGGAAGAGTAGAGTCCTGAACCCCATCACTTTCCTTCAACCCCACTCATCTCAGTGACCCCCCAGCTCTTCCTTAGTGATTTTTTTTGGGGGGGGGTAGGGTGTTTTTTTTTTTGAGACAGGGTCTCTGTGTAGCTCTGGCTGTCCTGGAACTCACTGTGTATCCTAGGCTGGCCTTGAACTCAGAGGTCAGCCTGCCTCTGCCTCCTAAGTGTCAGGAGTAAAGGTGTGTGCCACCACTGCCCAGCTGTGCCTCAGTGTTTCTGAGTCTACCCGTCCTTTCTTACTGTTTCGAGGAGAACTTAGAAGAGTCAAATAACAGATGTGACTTGTTAACATTTTTTCCCGTGTGTGGCATGGTACATGTGTATACTTATATAGGGGCCAGAGGTTGACATGTGTGTCTTCCCCGATTCTGCTCTGCTTTACTGAAGCAAGGGCTCCCACTGGATCTGAAGCACACAAGTTGGGCTAGTGTAGTTAACCTGCTTGCCATGGAGATCTCTCATCTCTGCTGGGGTTTGTTTTTTTTTAGTTTATTTATTTTTATTTCATGTGCATTGGTGTTTTGCCTGCATGTAGGTGTCAGATCCCCTGAAACAGGAGTCACAGACATGTGAGCTGCCATGTGGGTGCAAGGAATTGAACCTGGGTCCTCTGGAAGAGCTGCCAGTGCTCCTAACCACTGAGCCATCTCCCCAGCCCTATCTCTGCCTTCTTAAGTACTGGATAACAAAGAGCTGTTTTGCCCACCTGACTTACTTTTCTGTGGGTTATGGGGATGCAAACTCTGGTCTTCAGTCTTGCATGCCAAGTGCTCTATCCACTGAACCATCTCATCACCCCTGTTAAAACTTGCTGTGTTTATGTGGAACTCCGTTTGGTATGTGGAGTGGGGCAGTCTCTTCCATTATAATTGCATAAACTTTTCCTTGGCACATGGCACCTCAGGAAAGGGGCAGTTTGGGACTGGAGAGATGGATCCACACTAGGAGTGCCTGCTATTCTCATAGAACCCAACACCCGCATGGTGGCTCTCAACCACCTGGAACCCAAATCCAGGGGATCTGATATTCTTTTCTGGCTTCCACTCAGTCACATAAGCAGTGCACAGACAGATGTGCCTGGAGAAAATAAACAAATATTATTAAAATGGGGCAATTGAAGACTTATGTCATGCTTACTCAGTAAATACTTACTGAACCATCTTTCTAGTCTCTTATTATTTGGCAAATATTTATTAATATAGATGTCTACTGCAATAAATTTCCCTTTGAGCACTGTATTACCTACATCTCCTCAGTGTTGGTATGGGTTTTTTTTTTTCTTTTTTTTTATTGTCTGAGACAGAGTGCTAGATAGCCCAGGTTGGCCTTGAACATGCTGTGCAGCTGAGGCTAGTCTTGAACTCCTGGTCTTCCTACCTCCTTAAGTGCTGCTGAGATTATGAGCATGTGCCAGAGCACCTGGCTGTGACTTCATTTTCAGTCATTGCAACACATTCTCTGATTACCCTCACGGTCTCTTCATGGATCTCCTGGAGGAGATAGAGATATTGCTCATCTCTACATAGCAACAGATATTAAGTATCTGTAGCTTGTCCACATCTGCACTGTGGTAGGTGCTAGGGCATAGTGGCAAAGAAAGCAGGCTACTTTAGTCCTTGCTCCCGTAGTGGAGAGGTCAGACAGTGATAATGCATGACAAAGTAGCGCATAATCTGTCGGTGGCACTAGCTGTGGTGAGAAGAATAGAGCTGGATTATGGACTAGCAGAGACAGTGAGGATAGAAACCTGAATAGGATGTGTGTGGGAGGGTATCATTGACTGCTGGGGAAGGATGTCCTGAGGCAGACAAAGAATCCATGGGGTTTGTTGCTTTTTGAGACAGTCTCCTGTATCCCAGGCTGGCCTCAAACTCACTACATAGGCAAGGCTAGCCTTGAATCCTCCCTCAGGTTCACAGAAGCTGGGGTTATAGAGGTGCCTGGCAGAACTATTGAATAGTAATCCCCCACACCACCTGCTAGGTCCCTCATATAAATAGCCCAGAGAGCACCCCTAAAGGAGACTCCTGTTGCCATAATTCTACCCTGTACCTCCCAGGGTACAGCTCCTGGGAAAGCTTCTCCCATAGCGGATGGCATCTCTGGCTGTGACACCAGCTGCTCTACTGCACGCTTGCTCTGAGGACCTCGAGGAATCACTAGATACTTGGTGCTTCAGTGCGTTGAGTGGAGAGAGAAGCGTCTCCATATGAGTTGTAACAAGGATCTCATGAGTTAAGAAGTGGAAGAGCTTAGTCTGTGTGAGACACCCCAGCTGCAGCAACTGTCACTAAGGTCCTCATGGAGGCACGCAAAGGTCCCCGCCCCCTTCCGTAGCACTCTGAATTGGTCTCTGCCTCCTGCATCCTTCCACTGTATGTCTTCCTCCTTGCTGGCAGCATCCCACACTTAGGCTCTGCATGCAGTCTTCTGGTTGCCATGCCTTTGCTTCTCCTGGAGTTTAGACTGAAGGGAAGGGCTGTAAAGGGTATGGTGTTGACTCTTGTTCAAGAACACTCAGAGCTGGATACTAAAAATATCTATTTCTGTGTAGAGGTAGGGTGGAGACACCTTTTACCTGTGTGTGCCAAGAGCCAGCCAGGCAGGCTAAATAAAGGTCCTGGGCCTTGGAGGGACATCCTGTCCCCTGCAGCTCCTTAGGTTTTGAATATAGTATGATTAGAAAGATGACTGGGCCAGAACTGCAGAACTATAGGGGCAAGGGATGATGGGCAAAAATGGGCCTTTCTCCCAGCGACTCTTCAGAAGCTCAGTAGGGCTGCTGTGTGTGTGAACACAGGAGTGAATTCCGGAAGCTGAGGTTCCAGGGAGGAGAGAGGACAGACAGCAGGAAAGGAAAACAAACAGAAAAAGTTGTACAAAAAGTGCCTGCCTGCCTGTTGGGAGGAGCTAAGAGAAACTGTAATCCAAGGACCAGGATCGGTGTGCCCAGGTGTGTGATGTCATCATTATGGCATCCAGCCCTAGGGGCGGAATGCACACTACTGATAATGTTGCATTTCACCCTCAGCTCCCCATGTAGAAGTTCAGGCCCCATTTTAAATGTGGAGAAAGCGTGGACCTAGCAAAGATCAGATCAGAACCCAGGTCTATGCAGGCACTCTTGCCATAACTACCTTGACCTAGGCTAGTGGATTTTTCTTTCTACCTTGCAATCAAAGAATATTCCCTCTCCCCCAGTATTGAGCTCTTACCCAGTTTTCTTGGCTTCCCTTTTTCTGCTACTGGAAAGATACTATCAATTCATGGAAGGCATTACCATATACTGAGTGTTTACAAGGCGCCAGGAGGAGCCTTCCACATGCTAATGTTAAACTGTTGGATCTTCACAACAGCCCAGTGCTTGATAGATCCTGCTGCCCTAGACCTTTTTTCCTTCCTCCCTGCCTCCCTCCCCTACCACAAGATTACCTCAAACTTGGAGCAATCTCAGCCACCTGAGTGCTTGGTTTGCCCTTAGTCACAGTGATTGTGGAGGCAGAGGTTCTGTCATTTGGTCACACAGCTAGAAAGTGACGGGTGGGGGGGAGGGGCAGTGGTGGCCTATGCCTTTAATTCCAACACTTGAGAGGCAGAGGTAGACAAATCTCTCAATTTGAGGCCAGACTGGTCTACAGAGTGAGTTCCAGGACAGCCAGAGCTACCCAGAGAAACCCTGTCTTATGGGGGGGGGGGGGAGAAAAGAAAAGAAAGGGACTGGACTTAGGTTTGAAGTTGCCATTTTGGTTCCTGAAGCCCCTGTCTTAACTAGTTAGCTGGGTGCTATTTTTATCCTCATTTTATAGTGGCAAACCTGGGAAGATCAAGACCAGAGGAAAGTATGTGGAGGGAGTGGAGGAATCTCAATGTAGAGCAGGAGAGGGTTTTGACCCCTGTCCCAGTCCCAGCCCCCCCGTCCCCGTCCCAGTCCCAGTCCCCCCCTCCCCGTCCCAGTCCCCCCCATCACCAAGGTCCTGGGAGAATTAGTTTTGGGGGAGAAAGCAAGTGCCTACGGGTGCATAGAGAAGACAGTCTGAGGGTGGATAGGGAGATGTATGAAGATTCAGGAAAAGATGGAGGGAAGGTTGGGAGGAGGCTAGGAATGACCCTGGATTCACACAGGTAAGAGGGAAACTTGTTTGGGCAGATTGTCAGGAGCATGGAAGTAGTTCCCTTTGCCTGCTACTCACGGGCTCCCTTTGCTCAGTCCCCATCCTCTTCTTCACAGGGTCTCCCTTCTCTCCACCGGCCAGAGATGGAGGCAAACCAGGCAGGCAGCGGTGCCGGGGGTGGCGGGAGCAGCGGCATCGGGGGCGAGGACGGGGTCCACTTCCAGAGTTACCCCTTTGACTTCTTGGAATTCCTCAACCACCAGCGCTTTGAGCCCATGGAACTGTATGGGGAGCATGCCAAAGCAGTGGCGGCCCTGCCCTGCACCCCGGGGCCCCCGCCCCAGCCCCCACCCCAGCCTCCTCCACCTCAGTATGACTACCCACCCCAGTCCAGTTTCAAACCCAAGGCGGAGGCTCCTTCCTCATCCTCCTCGTCATCATCTTCCTCCTCATCTTCCTCATCTTCATCTTCTTCATCCTCTTCCCAAGCCAAGAAGCTGGATCCGCCATTGCCGCCCACCTTCGGGGCGCCACCCCCTCCGCTCTTTGATGCTGCCTTCCCTGCCCCGCAGTGGGGAATTGTCGACCTCTCTGGGCACCAGCACCTGTTCGGAAACCTGAAACGAGGAGGGCCCACACCTGGGCCTGGGGTGGCATCAGGTCTTGGCACTCCCACCGGGACCCCTGGGCCACTTCCCACACCCACGCAGACCCCACCTGGGCCCACGGTCGGGGCGGCCTGCGACCCAACCAAGGACGATAAGGGCTACTTCCGAAGGCTGAAGTACCTGATGGAGCGTCGCTTCCCATGCGGTGTGTGCCAGAAGTCCTTCAAACAGTCCTCACATCTGGTCCAGCACATGCTGGTGCACTCTGGGGAGCGACCATACGAATGCGGCGTCTGTGGCCGCACCTACAACCACGTATCCAGTCTCATACGCCACCGACGCTGCCACAAGGATGTGCCACCAACTGCTGGGGGTCCGCCGCAGCCCGGGACACCGCTTCCTTCGCTGGGCCTCCCGGTACCCACTTCCAGTGCCACAGCCACCTCCGCCCCTGCTGCAGTGTCCTCCGGCCCCTCAGCTACACCTGCAGCGCCTGCCACCTCCACGGATGGGAATGCCACCCCAGCTGCCGCAGCTGGTGTGGCCTTGCCTCCCCCCACCACTACTGGCGGGGAGGGCCCATTTGCCTGCCCCCTCTGCTGGAAGGTCTTCAAGAAGCCCAGCCACCTCCACCAGCACCAGATCATCCACACTGGTGAGAAGCCCTTCTCCTGCTCCGTGTGCAGCAAAAGCTTCAACCGGAGGGAGAGCCTCAAGCGGCATGTGAAAACGCACTCGGCCGACCTGCTGCGCCTGCCCTGTGGCATCTGTGGCAAGGCCTTCCGTGATGCCTCCTACCTCCTCAAGCACCAGGCGGCTCATGCAGGGGCCGGGGCCCCGCGGCCGGTCTACCCTTGCGACCTGTGCGGGAAGACCTACTCAGCGCCCCAGAGCCTGTTGCGGCACAAGGCTGCCCACGCGCCACCTGTGGCCACCGAACCGGCCAAGGATGGGGCGACCCCAGTCCCGCAACCACCTCCCACCTTCCCCCCGGGCCCCTACCTCCTGCCGGCGGACCCGACCACCACCGACGAGAAAGCCACAGCTGCTGCAGCGGCGGTGGTGTATGGGGCGATGCCTGTGCCACTTCTCGGCGCGCATCCGCTGCTGCTCGGTGGTGCCGGGAACGGCGGCGCTGGTGGCGCGGGCACGGGCGTCCCAGGCAAGACGTTCTGCTGCGGCATCTGCGGGCGGGCGTTCGGGCGCCGCGAGACCCTGAAGCGCCATGAGCGCATCCATACCGGCGAGAAGCCCCACCAGTGCCCAGTGTGCGGGAAGCGCTTCCGCGAGTCCTTCCACCTGAGCAAGCACCATGTGGTGCACACCCGGGAACGGCCCTACAAGTGTGAGCTGTGCGGCAAGGTCTTCGGCTACCCGCAGAGCCTCACGCGTCATCGCCAGGTGCACCGGCTCCAGCTGCCCTGCGCCCTGACCGGAGCCACAGGCCTCACCGGGGGCCAGGGGACCACGGGGGCCTGTGGACCCGGGGCTGCAGGTGCTTCGGGCGGGCCCGCCGACGGCCTGAGCTACGCCTGCTCGGACTGTGGGGAGCATTTCCCGGATCTCTTTCACGTCATGAGCCACAAAGAAGCCCACATGTCAGAGAAGCCATACGGCTGTGACTCCTGCGGCAAGACCTTCGGCTTCATCGAGAATCTCATGTGGCACAAGCTGGTCCACCAGGCTGCCCCGGAACGTCTTCTGCCGCCAACCCCCAGTGGCCCCCAGTCCTCTGATAGTTCTAGCGGCGGCACCGACGCATCCAGCGTGCTGGACAACGGACTGGCCGGAGAGGTGGGGGCGGCGGTGGCAGCGCTGGCCGGCGTGTCTGGGGGCAGCGAGGATTCGGGTGGGACGACTGTGACCGGAGGGGGTGGCGGGGCCACTTCAGGCGCTGAGCGCTTCAGCTGTGCCACGTGCGGCCAAAGCTTCAAGCATTTCCTGGGTCTGGTGACTCACAAGTATGTGCACCTGGTGCGCCGGACCCTGGGTTGTGGCCTCTGCGGCCAGAGCTTTGCCGGCGCGTACGACCTGCTCCTGCACCGCCGAAGCCACCGACAGAAGCGGGGCTTCCGCTGCCCGGTGTGCGGGAAGCGCTTCTGGGAGGCGGCCCTGCTGATGCGCCACCAGCGCTGTCATACAGAGCAGCGGCCCTACCGGTGCGGCGTGTGCGGCAGAGGCTTCCTGCGTTCCTGGTACCTGCGGCAGCACCGAGTAGTGCACACGGGCGAGCGCGCCTTCAAGTGCGGGGTTTGCGCCAAGCGCTTTGCGCAGTCCTCCAGCCTGGCGGAGCATCGGCGACTGCACGCCGTGGCCCGGCCTCAGCGCTGTGGCGCCTGCGGCAAGACCTTCCGCTACCGCTCTAACCTGCTGGAGCACCAGCGGCTGCACCTGGGCGAGCGCGCCTACCGTTGCGAGCACTGCGGCAAGGGCTTCTTCTACCTGAGCTCGGTGTTGCGCCACCAGCGTGCCCACGAGCCCCCACGGCCCGAGCTGCGCTGTCCCGCCTGTCTCAAGGCCTTTAAGGATCCTGGCTACTTCCGGAAGCACCTGGCTGCCCATCAGGGAGGTAGGCCCTTCCGCTGCTCCTCCTGCGGTGAGGGCTTTGCCAATACCTATGGTCTGAAGAAACATCGCCTGGTGCACAAGGCTGAGGGTCTTGGGGGGCCCGGAACAGGGGGAAGCGCCTTGCCCGGGAAGGATCCCTGACCAGGGAGTTTCAATGCACCACTCCAATCAGATGTTCCCTTCTGGACTCCCCCCCTCCTCACCCCCACACCTTCCTGGGGCTGCTGGTCAGACTCTCCCCACCCCTCCTTATTGTTACCCATTCTAAAGAACTACAGATGGTCTGGTTTCCTTCCGACCCCATGCCCTGCCCTATAAACTGAAGGTTAAATTGCTACAATGTCAGGCCATTCTGGCCCTTCCTTCTTCGTCCGACAGACACTGAACTTGATCCTCCGTCCAGCCTTCTTTTGTAAACCTCATCTACCCAGCCGTGTTTTGGCTCCCGTGAACTCCGCGGTGAAGATGGGCCTGAATTACCCGCCGCCTCTACTTCCTTTGGGATCTGGCTGGACAGTGGACTATGAACAGAGTTGAGAGGGCACAGGTTGGGGGTCTGGGTGCTCTTGGGTTGGGGGGAGGGGGGAACAGACGCGGCTTGTACAGAGCAGAGAACAATAAATCGTATCAACAGGGCCGCTGGGGTCTGTCCTTGCTGTTCCTGGGGGATTCTGATAACTGGATGGACTCACAGCACCTCTGTCGTGTTTTACCTGGGTTGAGTGAGGATTTGCCATGTCCCCGGCGTTAGCCTACGAACTGGGCAAGTGGCGAGAGTGAGACAGGTAAGTCTATCTCCCGGGAACTGATTTGAGATCCCGAGACTCCTCTCCAGGATGTTTTCAGCCACCATGACCGAAAGTCTCCTGTCTGCCAAGTCCTGGCCTGGGTACTAGGGAAACATGAATTGATTGGACATTACATTCACACTCCAGTAGCTGGGAGAGCACGCCTGTGGAATTCACCACTGCCTGCAGACTTTCTGGAGACAGGATCTCATGGATTCTAGGCTGGCTATGGACTTGCTTTGGAGGTAAGGATAGCCTTGATTTTTGTTTTGTTTTGGAGACAGGGTGGGTCTCTCTCTGTAATTCTTGGCCATTCCAGAACTCTGTAGACCAGACTGGCCTTGGACTCACAGAATCCACCTGCCTTTACCTCCCTGGTACTGACATTAAAGGTGTGCACCACCCCAGCTGGCTAATCTTGAACTTTCTTTTTATAGTTAGATTTTTTTTTTAACTTAAAGAAATTTTATGTATGGTTATTTTGCCTTCATGTAGGTTTGTGCACCACTTGATGCCTGGTGCACCTGGAGGCTGAAAGAGGCCATTGGATCATCTGGCCCTAGAGTAACAGATGGCTGTGAGACACGATGTGTGTGCTGGGATTGAAACTCTGGTCCTCTGGAAGAGCAGTTAGTCCCCTTATCTGCTGAGCCATTCCTTCAGTCCCAAATTTGTAATTTTATTTTTTTAAAGATTTATCTATTATACATACAGTATTCTGCCTGCATGTATGCCTGCAGGCCAGAAGAGGGCACTAGATCTCATTCTAGATGGTTGTGAGCTACCATGTGGTGGCTGGGAATTGAACTCAG
The DNA here is from genome assembly GCF_950005125.1 of Chionomys nivalis. Lineage (NCBI taxonomy): Eukaryota > Metazoa > Chordata > Mammalia > Rodentia > Cricetidae > Chionomys > Chionomys nivalis. The sequence continues at coordinate 70,590,806 of NC_080087.1, forward strand.
GACTTCTGGAAGAGCAGCCATTTCTCCAGCCTTGGAATTTTATTTTTATTCTCAGTTTCATACATATATGTATATGTGTACACACACATACAACTTTGGTTCTATCTATAAAGAACTCTTCCTTTCCAGCAGGCTCTTCTACTTCCATGTCCTTTATTCTCTTGGTGCCCTGTTGTGTTTAGTCAGGGTTGCTTGCATAAATGGATTGGGCAGCTGATTTACCTGAGCAAGGGCAGCTTACCAACAGCTACATCACTGGACTTCAACCCCTCTTCCCTGGGCAACTATTAACTACCTACAGCTCCTCAGAGAGGAGTGGGGCCTTAAGAGCCTCTTCCTCATGACTACAAACTTCTGATCCCTCTGCTTCCACTTCCAGAGTGCTGGGAAGATGGGCATGTGCTGTTATACCTGGTTTTTGTGGTACTGGCAAATGGGTTAGATCAATATGTAAGAGCTAGCCAATAAGAGGCTGAAACTAATGGGCCAGACCGTGATTAAAAAAATACAATTTGTGTGTTGTTATTTCGGGGCATAAACTAGCCAGGCAGCTGGGAGCTGGGGCAGCTGGGAGGCAGCCCACAGCTCACACTACAGAACCCAGGATATCATGCGTGCTAGGCAAGCACTCTAGCTACACCCCAGCCCCACTGCCCTCTTCGGAGTGTGCAAATTCCATTAGCATCCAGTTCCCCTGCTTCTTTTGAATCTGAACACCGAGCCTGAGTGTCAGCTGCTATATTTCCCCTCCCCTTGAATCTGGCCACTTACCCATACTGCCGAAGTGTTGGTGGTCCCTTCCCATAGCAATCGGGAGTTTCTGTTTAGTGGCAGGGATCCGTGTGAGAAAGTGGAGAAGGCAGGACCTGACACGCACTGCTGTAGTCATTCAGACATGAGGGCGTTGATGAATAGATGATGGAAAGAAGTGCCCGGACCTCAAAGGTGCTTAACTGCTCAATGTGGGAGACTGATCAGAAACAAGGTGAGGGAAGGTGGCTTAAGGAATCCTGTAGGTCTCTGACTTCAGTTGAGGAGCTAGTGAGACAGATGGGAGGCAGGGTCCTCTCTTTAGAGGGAGTGGTGAGTTATATTATGCATCATCTGAGAGTCATCTCTTGGGGATGCTGGATGAACAAGGACTGAGCCAGCAACACATCTTCTCCATGAGAAAATCAAGGCCTCTGCTGAGTAAGAGCAGCAACCTCCAACATCCCCTCAGTGCACAAAACTACAATACAGCCACACACAGTCAAAGCCTAGTCCCTCCCCATTCCAGATATAAGAAAACAGCGGCGTTGGGCGGTGGTGGCGCACGCCTTTAATCCCAGCACTCAGGAGACAGAGGCAGGTGGATCTCTGTGAGTTCGAGGCCAGCTTGGTCTACAAGAGCTAGTTCAGGACAGGCTCCAAAGCTACAGAGAAACTGTCTCGGAAAGAAAAGAAAAGAAAACAGAGGCATAGTGAGGCCCTGATCTCCCAACTACCCAGAGAACTGGAATACAAGACTGACAGAGAAGCATTTCAGAAAGTCTTTTAATAGGAACAGACTCGAGGCCCCACTCCCACCCCAAATTCCAGCTCCCAAGTCCTTTCAGCCCTTTTCCAAGTGTTTCCTCTTACTCTTTACACCCAGGCCCAGCCCACCAAGGTTGTCAGCAGCAGCCAACCCTTCCTCTGAATTGCCCAGAACTAAACAAGAAGCTGTTTACCTCACAGTGGAGGAAAACAGAGAAATCTGAAACTTGTCTGTAGACACGGGAGACACAGGCTCTAAGCCTAAAGCTTAAGGGGATACTGAGTGATTGCTTGCTTGCTTGCTTGCTTGCAGTGTGTGCTCTTGGATGCTTCCAGAAGAGTCTAGTGGCTAAGGAAAGTCCACTCTGGGGTAAGATGGTGAGTGAGCAGAACTTAGAGTTCATCTCTATGGGCAGGCTCATCCTAGAGATTTATGGACACCCAACTGCGGTTTAGGTACTCTCTGGTTTTAAGGGAGAAGGCATCCCAGCATCCCTTAAGAGATGACCTGTGGGCATCTTCTGCCTAGGGAGGGTAGGCAACCCAGTTGAGGTAGGTAAGAGATTTCATATTTGTCCACCTTAGGGCAACCCCTGCATGGTCCAAAGACAGTTCAGGATTGGACCAGGGTGATGGTGGTGGATTATTAAGTCTTGCTTTGCAGCCTGGGCTGGTCTGGACCTCACAATCCTCCTGCCTCAGCCTCTAGAATACTGGACTTAGAAGAATGGGCCATGCTCAGCTCTCTCTGTGTTTTTACATTCAGCTGGGCATCTACAGAACTGCAGGTACCTCTTTCCTGAGTCTCAAGTGTAGCGTGGGTTTCTGGGAGACCAGAACCCAATTCCTTCTCAGCTCTCCAATCCCAGCTGCTCATTATTTCTCCTTGGCTTTTGCTTCTATTTGTCCACCCACTTCCCCTATAATAGGCTTCCTACTCCCCAGCCTACTGGTCAACCTCCACTTTCACCTCCACAGGCTCTCTGCGCCCTTCTTCAGTAGTGTTCTCTGTCTCGTGCTTACTCCCTGATTCCTGGACCACCCAAGATGGTCCCAGTTGACCTCCAGACTCTCCCACCCCAGGTCCTGGCCCGTGGAAGTGGGTGCGTTGGTGTTTGCGAAAATTTGAGGAGTTATTGAAAGTGCGCTCACAGAGCGTGCAGCGGAAGGGGCGCTCGCCAGTGTGGATGCGGGCGTGGCCGCTCAGCACAGAGGACTGTGTGAAGCCCTTGCCACAGATGGCGCAGTGGTAGGGCCTCTCCCCCGTGTGCACACGCTCATGATCTCGCATGTCTGAGGAGCGGCGGAAGGGCTTGGTACAGAACCTGCAGGCGAAAGGCTTGCCTACTGCAGCCCCTGCAGCTGCCGCAGCCTTCACCACCTCCGACCTCTCCTGGGCCATCCCTGGGTTCGGCTGTCCAGTTGATGCTGCCGGGGGAAGCCTTCGAGAGGTTCCTGCTTCCACCCTGTGACGGTGCTGGTGCCGGAGTAGAGGTGCCAAGGTCTTAAAAGCTTGTGGGCAGAGTGGGCAGCGGTAAGGCCGCTCTCCCGTATGCAAGCTGTAGTGGGCACGCAGGCTAGCAGGACCTGGACAGCGGTGACCACACACGTGACAACGGCTTGGGTCCCCACCCTGTCCAACCCCCTCCACGCCTGCCAGGTGGCCATGTTCGTGAAACAGCAGCTCTGAGACCAGATGGAAGGCAGCGGGACACAGAGCACAGTGAAAAGATCCGGGCTCTGGGGGCTCAGGTACCAATGTAGTATCTGTAACTTTTACCACCTGGATCTCGATGAGGTCACTTGGGGGTGTGGCAGAGCGGCCACCATCAGGCACCAGGACCTGGAGAGCAGAAGAACAAACGGGAGGCTGTGGACCCTTCTCAGAGAGCATTCTTCAATGTGCTTCCACTTAAAACACTTGCTCAGGCCGGCGAAATGGCTCAGCGTGTAGCCACTTGCCAAATCTAACAAACTGAGTAGGATCCCTGGAACCCGCAGGGTAGAAATCAGAACTGACTCTCCCAAATTGCCCTTGGACCTCCACATGCCTGTGCCATAGCACACATGCACACCCTTTCCTCAAATATATAAATTAAATTAAAACTTTTAAATAAAATATTTGCTCCTCTGTAGTCCACTGGATCCTTGTTTTTTATGATTTATTATTTACTTATTTTGAGACAGGAGTTTCACTATTAGCCTTAGCTGAACGGGGATTTGTTGTGTAGACCAGGCTGGTCTAGAACTCAGAAACACTGCCTGCCTCTGTCTTCCCAAGTGCTGAGATTAAAGGCGTGTACCACCAGGCCTGAGTGTTTCTTTTTATGTGTATGTGTGAGTGCCTTCATGTGTGTATGTTCACCACATGTGTGCTGTGCCTATGGAGTCCAGAAGTGAGGGTCAGATCCCCCAGAAATGGAGTTACAGATGGTTATGAGCCTCCAAATGGATGCTGGGAAGTGAACCTCTAAAAGAGCAGCCAGTGTTCTTCACTGCTGAGCCATCTCTCCAGCCCTGGCTATTGGTTTCTCAACCCTGTTATCCATGATCCAGAATTCTTGCTGTATTCGGTTGGCATTTCCTTTTCCTGCCCAAAATATACCACAAATACAGACGTGCCTCTCCTCCATACTAGTTAAAAGCCTCATCATTTCTTGCCCTTGCAACTGAAAAAAATACCACTCAAAGGGAATCCCCATTCTTACTACTGCCCCTCATTACCTCCCTCTCTAGATCACTTGAATAGACTTTGGAAAATGTAAATAAGGTCATGCATTTCACCACTCTAAGCCCTCCAACTGCATTAAAAACCCCGTGTCGTCCCTATAATGTCCAGCACGGTCTGGATCCTGCTTACCTCACTGACTGCAGTGTAAATATAACCCGTCATCCAGGTGACTTCTGCCATCTAAATTTAGGTCCCCGTCCCCACCCTACCAGTTTACTTTTTATTCCCCTTATGGAACATATTACAATAAATTTTGTTCATTGCCACTTCTCACAAGTCCTCACAAGACTGCGAGCTGCAAGAGGACGCAATCTCTGTCCGTTTTGGTACCCTGGAACTCAGTCAATATTGGTTGAACAAATCAATATTCTGAGTTACTCTTCAGTCACGAGTGAGAGGTTCCAAAGTCACCCAGAACACCCATTTCTCCTCTAGAATCTTCCCTTAGGCACTCATAAGGCAGACCTTGTATCATCACATGGCATCCCAACATGGTGTCCGGATTTTAACTCCCCTTTGAGGTCACCTTCCCAACCACCCACTATAATTTCCCTGACCGCCCGCTCCTCTTAAGACTCCACCCTTCTCTAGGCAAACCAACTCCCTAGTCCTCTCTCAGGACCTAACCCTGCCCAACACGCAACCTGTCTTCAGGCCCCGCCTCAACCAGGCCTCGCTCCTCATTCCCCATAGGCTTCTCCCAAAGCCCCGCCCCCAGAATGTTACCATACTCCCGCCCAGTCCTCTTAGGCCCCGCCCCTCGTCCTGCGCCCTCTTTCGCCGTGAACTCCCGGCCCAGACCCCTTCGTCTCCCGCACCAGGTCCGACGGCTCCGGGGATGGCGACTCCCGGGTCGGTGAGCTCGGAATCGGGGGGTCCGGGTGCGCGGCGGCCATCTTGTAGCTAAACCCTGTCCCTGAGGCCAATGATCGCTCCGCGAGGGGCAGGGCCGGGCTGGCGGCGCTGCGCAAGCGCGCGGCAGGGCGACGAAGGGCGGGGCCGTGGCCGGGAGCCACGGAAAGTCTTCATTACCTGTCAATCCTCCACCAGACAGACTGAGCTTGTAGCTGGGAGGTCGACCAGATCCTGGAGACGAATTCCGACGTCGTCCCCCTCCCTTTTAAAAATGATTGTTTATGCAGGTTCTCACTGTCTAGTCCGGTCTGCCCTCGAACTCTGAATGTAGACCAATCTGGCCTCGAACTCACAGAGATCCGCTCGCCTCTGAGCCACTATGCTCGGCCCTACAAGTCCCTTTTTAAAACTAACTCTGACCGAGCACGAAGTTTGCTTATCTGAACCTCAAGGCACGGAAGCAGCTTTGATTTATGCTACAGAAAACGTTTCTAAGGTTACCTTCTATTCATGTGCAGGAGACAAAGCGGTGCAGTTTATGAACGAAGATTTTGCAAAAGTCTGTATCAAGAAAGAGATTTAGCAGCAGTACAGGAACTTCCAGAAGGAAGAAAAGCCCCACTAGTTGCTGTGATGTTTAGAAGAAAAGAGGTCAAAAGGTTTTCAGCAACACCAAGGACAGGGCTTTTCTGAGGTTTCAATTCAGTCTGGGGCTGGCTTTCTGACTTTGGATAAGTCAGGACATTTTTGTGGCCAACTCCTCCTCTCCCTACTCCTTGTTTCCCTCCTATTGACAAGACCACCTTGAGAGCTGACCTCAAACTTACTATGTAGTCTAAGCTGGCCTTGAACTCTATTTTTAAAGATTAACTTAAAAAAAAAACTAGGTATTGGGTGCTCTGCCTGCATGTATGTCTGGGCACCACATGTTAGCAGTGTCCATGGAGGTCGGAGAGCACGGTGTTGTAGCCTCTTGAAGTTACAGATAGTTGCTAGCTGTCATGTGGGTGTTGGGAACTGAACTTGGGCAACTAATGCTTGGCTGCTGTTATCTCTCCAGCCCTAGCCTTGAACCTTTGATCTTTCTGGTACGGTGATTGCAGGCATGCACTCCCATGCCCAGCTCCATTCTACTGTTTTCTGTATAGACCTCTAGAAGTGGAAACAGAAGAGACATGAGATCAGGACGGTGGTGGCACACACTGTTACTCCCAGGACGCGGGAAGCAGAGGCAAGGCCAGCCTGATCTACAGAACTAGTTTCAGGACAGCCAGAGCTGCACAAACAAACCATGTCTTGAAAAACCAGCAAAAGAGAGAGAGAGAGAGAGAGAGAGAGAGAGAGAGAGAGAGAGAGAGAGAGAGAGCTGTTTACTCGGACAAAACAGGAGACCCTGAACATTTATCACCACAGCTAAGATTTCTGTTCTTTGGGGGGTTATGGTGGCACTTCTGCTTGAAGTTACATGTGGCCATGTGATTTTCTTTGGGTAATGACATATAAATGATAGTGTTTTGGTCCCTCTTGACACACATTGCAAGCCTCAGATACGCCCACACAACCATCCATTGCTCCTGTTCTTTGGTAGGAAGTGAAATCTCCATCAGGCTGAGTCCCAGAGTGACTGTACTCAGCACAAATGTGGTGCTGGTTTGCCTTGGGTGTGCAACATTTCAAGTAAACCTCTGTTGTATTAGCCACTGAGTAACGTTTCAAGTAAACCTCTGTTGTATTAGCACTGAGTAACATTTCAAGTAAACCTCTGTTGTATTAGCCACTGCCTGCTTTGCGAGTGCTCCAGCAGGCCTGCCTCCTGTGGACCAGAACCTTGAGAAAGCTAAAGCTTGTGGGCTGGTGAGAGGGTCCAGTGCCTGCTGTCAAGCTTGATTACTTGAGTTCAAAGCTGTAACCCACATGGCTGAGGAGAGAGCCGACTCTTGCAGGTGGTCTCCGACCTTCACAGACCTTGGCTGAGGAGAGCCGACTCTTGCAGGTGGTCTCCAACCTTCACAGACCTGTCTTGGCACACATGCTCCAGCACAGAAAATAAGTATAATTTCAAAAACAGTTTTCAAAAGAATGCCAAGCTTGTGCTCTTATGCTGGATTATTCGAGCCCTGGATATGTATGTAGCCTTTAAAATAAACTTTCTGGACTTGTGTGCAACACTACTGATGCAGCAGACACGAAGTGCAGGGCAGTAGGGATGGTTCTATAAGAGGGACAAGGAACCACTTCCTGATCAGGGTTGAGGCTCACTCCATAGGAAGTTAGTTAACATCTGGTACTGTAAACCCAGTCAGTGTCCCAGTTAGGTTTTTATTGCTGTGATAAAACATTCTAACCAAAAGTAACTTGGTAAGGAAAGAGTTCATTGGGCCTATCTGTTCTGATCACCGAGGGACGCAAAGGCAGGAACTCAGAGAAGGAACCTGAAAGCAGGAACTGACGCAGAGACCATGGACAAATGCTTGCAACTTACTGGCTTGCTCCTCATGGCTTCTTCTACAGCTCAGGTTTGCCTGCCCACAGGTAATACCACCTTCAGTGAGCTATGCCCTCCCACATCAAGTCATTAATCAAGAAAGTGTCCCATGATCTTGCCTACAGGCCAGTCTGATGGAGGTGTTTTCTCAGATGAGGTTTCCTTTCCCAGATGACCATAGCTTGGTCAAGTTGACCAAAAACAATAACAAAATCCAAAGTAACCAGCCAGCAAACCCTGTCAAAAACCCATGACTGTTATCTTAATCAGGGTTTCTGTTGCCGTGAAGAGACACTGTGACCATAGTAACTCTTTTTTTGGTTTTTGAGACAGTAATCTTGGCTGTCTTGGGACTCACGCTGTAGACCAGGCTGGCCTCGAATTCACAGAGATCCATCTGCTTCTGTCTCCCTGATGGCTGAGATTAAAGGTGTGTGAACCATGGCAGCTATTTTTTTTTAAAGATTTATTTATTCTTATGTGCGTTAGTGTTTTGCCTGTATGTATGTCTGTGTAAGGATGTCAGATTCCCTGAAATTGGAGTTATAGTTGTGAGCTTCCTTGTGGGTATTGGGAATTAAATCCAGATCCTCTGGAAGAACAGTCAGTGCTCTTAATCACTGAGCCATCCTCCAGCCCCACCATGGCAATTCTTATAAAGGAAAACATTTAATTGGGGCTGGCTTACAGTTTCAGAGGTTTAGTCTATTGTCATCATGGCGAAAACATGATGGCACACAGGCAGACATGGTGTTCAAGAAGGAGCTGAGAGTTCTACATCTTGATGCACAGGCAGCAGCAGGAGACTGCTCCACGCTGGGCATAGTTTGAGCATATCTGAGACTTCAATGCCTGCCTCCACAGTGACAGCTTCCTCCTTCCTCCGAGGCTACACCTACTCCATCAAGGCCACACCTCCCAATAGTGCCACTCCCTATGGGACAGGCATCCAAACACCTGAGTCTATGGGGTCATTCCTAGTCAAATCACCACAAGGGGACAAAAAAGAGCCAGAACACGGGGATAGGTAGTGTGGAAGTGTCTTCTGGTTGCCTTGGGGCTGTCCCCCCACGTACATGACACCAGACAGTCTTTTGTATAACCTGAGTCTGGCTACGGGAACCATCAGGAAATGACATAATGATCTGCTGAAGCTTAAGTGTGGAAGAGTTGAGGTTATACCCGCTTCATTCTGTCCCGTCTTCACTGTAAGACCTGCAGCAATCCCCTCTCCTTTTTATTGGCTCTAGATCCTCTGTCTTTCAAAATTGATTGACTTATAGATTGTAAGACTTTAGGACAAATCTGAAGCCATTTCTGACAATTCTGAATCCTCTCAGCCTCCATGCCATAGTGCTTCCCATCCTCCCCTGGGAACCAAGGACCTAACAGCTACACATGCACATACTCAGTTCCTGAACAATTACCCATATACGTATGTTTTGATTCAATCCCCTGGAAACGGGGTCAAAATGACCTCTTACTTCATCTGATTTGGTAACAGCTCTCCAGCCAATTATTGGTAATAGCCCTTTTGAATAAGCCAATCACAACCCCCCTTGCTTCTGTGGCCTTCTCCTTTAAAAGTAGCCTGTGCCAGCTATTCGAGGTCTCTCGGCTTCCCAAATGCTGAGGGGCCCTGTCATGACAGAATTAATAAAATCCTCGTGCTTTTGCATCGGCTGTGTGTGAGGTGGTCTCTGGGGGCAACTCCTCCTCGGTGTTTGGACGCTACAGTCCAACAAGATCTACCAAGGGGTCCAGCAATTCCAAATAAAATAAAATAAAATAAATGATGGCTCAGTGGGTAAGATGCCAAGCCTGATGTCCTGAGTTCAATCCTCAGAACTTCCATGGTGGGCGGAGAGAGCCAGCTCCCTCGAGTTGTCCTCTGAGCTCCTAGAGAACGTTTGTGGTGTGTTTGTGCTCTCTCTCTCTCTCTCTCTCTCTCTCTCTCTCTCTCCCTCCCTCCCTCCCTCCCTCCCTCCCTCCCTCTTCCTCTCACACACAATAAAAATATTAAAAAGGTGTATTTCCACAAAACTTGTAGGTATCTGAGTGATGGTGGCACACGCCTTTAATCTCAGTGCTCAGGAGGCAGAAACAGTTGGATTTCTCTGAGTCTGAGGTCAGTCTGGTCTATAGAATGAGTTCCAAAACAAGCTAGGGCCACACAGAGAAAACCTTTTTTAGAAAAAAAAAATTATGTAGAAACTTAGGGGGTTTTGGTTTGGTTTGGTTTTGGTTTTTTTGTGACTGGGTTTCTTTGTAGCTTTGGGGCCTGTCCTGGAACTCGCTCTTTAGACCAGGCTGGCCTTGAACTCACAGAGATCCACCTGCCTCTGCCTCCCTGTGCTGGATTAAAGGCGTGAGCCACCGCCCCTCAACTAGAAGCTTATGATTTTAAAAACAGTCACAATGCTGAATCAATGCAAATGTCAGTCAATTAACAAAGACTCATACAGATGTGACAGAGTGCTATGATGGAATAGTCCTATTGGTACTGAAGGAGATCCCTGAACAGGGAGGCATCCTCCTGGACCCGGACTAGGCACAAGCTATATCCCAATCAAATGGTTTTCTTTTTTTTGGTTTTTCGAGACAGGGTTTCTCTGTGGCTTTGGAGCCTGTCCTGGAACTAGCTCTGTAGACCAGGCTGGTCTCGAACTCACAGAGATCCACCTGCCTCTGCCTCCCAAGTGCTGGGATTAAAGGCGTGCGCCACCACCGCCCGGCTACAATCAAATGGTTTTCATCAAGACAGAGGAAATGGGGAAAAGGGCAAGGCCTGCCAGAGCCACGTGCTCCAGCAGGCTAGTGTCCCTTCAGGTCAGCATACAGAATGGAGGAATCTTGAAAACATTATCTTTGGTGCTGGAGAGTTGGCTCAGTGGTTAAGACTGGCTGTTCTTGCAGAGGATCAGGGTTTGACTGCCAGCATCCACATCAGATGGCTCCCAGCTGCCTGTAACTCCAGTTCCAGGGGATCTGATACTATCTTCTGGTCTCTGTGAGTACTGGCATACACACGGTGCGCAAACATATGTGCAGGCACACACAAAATCATTAAATAATTCAAAAATAAAACTACCTTTAATTTTCATTTATGCGTATAAGTGTGTGGGTGCCTGTGGAGGCCAGAAGATGGAGAGATATCTCTGGAGCTGGAGTTCCATGAATTTTTGAGCCATGTAACTTGGGTGTTGAGAACCTAACTCAGGTCTTTTTTTTTTTTTTTTCTTTCCAAGACAAGGTTTCTCAAGGTTTTTCTGTGTAGTCCAGGCTGGCCTGTTCTACAGAAGATCCATCTGCCTGTGCCTCCTGAATGCTAGGATTAAAGGTGTGTGCCACCACTGCCCGGCTCTTAACAGCTTCTTAACTGGACACTTTAAGTTTGATCCTCCTTCACCCTCAGATCCATCTTTTGGTCACATGTCTGGTGCTGCCAAACCCAGGCAGCAGCCAGTATAAGAACTTTTTCACAGAAGGGTCGAGAAATATTAAAGGTTGTAACTTGAGGCCAACTATGAGTAACAGATGGGAATTCTGGCCCTTTGCAAAAATGCTGCAGCTGGAAAGAACCAAACCAAGAGTATAAAATTCCTTTCTTATTGGCAAGGGTCCATCTCACCTTCTTATAGTAAAAGGATTCTTCCTTCCCCAGCACAGTCACTTCTATTGTAATTTATTAAAAAAAAAAAAAAGCGGTGTGAAAAAGACAGAACTCAGGTGGAGGGTTTTTTTTTCCCCTTGGGGAAAGTGAATGGGAAAAGGGAGGAAGGGAGAGGGGAGATTGGCCTCTGGGGACAGGAGTAGCTGAAAAGAGAAGAGAAGAGAAGAGAAGAGAAGAGAAGAGAAGAGAAGAGAAGAGAAGAGAAGAGAAGAACCAATGGAAACAGGCAGAGAGAGAGAGAGAGAGAGAGAGAGAGAGAGAGAGAGAGAGAGAGAGAGAGAGAGGAGGTGGGCGTGGCCTTTTAAAAGGGAACTCAGTGAATGTGCACTCCAGGGGCTCTTCGTGGCTACAGCTGAGGACGTGTACCCCAAGGTCAGGCCAGTACGGACGCCTGAATCCTAACAGCTTCCCACACAGAAATTTCCTCTTTCTCATTTTGTGCTCCGGCGGCACCAGTACAGACGAGTGCTGTCCCTGATTCACTCTCCAGACCTGAAAACGAGGCAGGAACGAGGAAAGAACGCACTCAGAACTGATTAGCCAGCAGCCAGAAGGGGCTTAGATTAGCCAGGTACTGCGTGGGCACCTGACCCTCAGTTATTAGAACCCCAGGATTTTTCTGTTCTTAAATAATCTGGAGATATAGCTCAGAGGTTAAGAGCACTAGCTGTTTTCTGTAGAAATAGTATAGCAGGCTGGGAATGCAGTTGTATGATAGAGTGTTTGCCTAGTGTATGCAAGGTGCTAGGTTCTGTTCCTAACACAGGGGGAGAGACAGACACAGAGAGAAAGAACAAACTAGATAAGAAAATGTAAGCAAAAAAAGGTATTCTTTTTTTTTTTATTTTTTTATTTTTTCGAGATAGGGTTTCTTGGTAGCTTTGGAGCCTGTCCTGAAACTCCCTTTGTAGACCAGGCTGGCTTCAAACTAACAGAGGTCCATCTGTCTCTGCCTACCAAGTGCTGGGATTTAAGGCATGCACCACCACTGCCTGGCTAAAAAAGGTTTTGAACCACTTCCTTCAAAGTCTTCTATTTTTGAGGAATGATCTCACTATGGAACCCTGTTTCTCTTGAAATTTAGTATGTAGACCAGGTTGGCTTCAAACTCAGAGAGATCTTGCTGCCTCTGACTCCTGAGTGCCAGGAACAAAAATGTGCATTGCCATGCCCAATTATTTGATGTTGCTTTTAATTATTTTATTTTATTTTATTTTATGTGTATGAGCATTTTGCTTGCCTGTATGCCTGTATGTATGTCAAAATTTAAAAACTGTCTACAGGCTTCCCGACACCAATATTTTATTTTAAAAAAATTGAATGGGGGGGGCTTAGGTGTTGACTCAGCAGTTAAGAGCACTGGCCGCTCATTCAGAAGACCTGGGTTCAGTTCCCAGCACCCACCTGGTAGCTCACAGTCATCTGTAACTGTAATGTCGTCTTCTGACTTCCTCAGGCATAAGGCATGCTCGTGGTGCACAGGCATACATGCAGGCAAAGCACTCATATGCATAAAATAAGTGAATGTTTTAAAAATTATAATATCAAACAAAAGTTGCAAGACTCATGTAGTGAATATCCATATATGTATTTTCCTAATTTTTAAATAGCATCTACAAAATACTCAGGCTCATTTTTAATGTATTATGTATTTGTTTACTTATTTACTTAGTGCAGGGGTGGGGACCCACGTGCCAAGAGCTACATCTGGAGGTCACAGGACAACTTTCGGGCCAGTTCTTCCCTGACACCATTTGGGGCCCAAGGAAGAATCTCAGGCCACGAGGCTTGGGGACAAGCACCCTTGCTTGCTGTGCCAGCATCTTCCACTTTTGTTTCATTTTTAAATCTTACTTTATTTTTAATTGTATGTGTGTGCGTGCACGCGTGCATGCATGTGTGTGTGTGTGTGTACGTGTGTGCAGGTGCCTGAGGAGACCAGAAGAGGGTGTCAGATTCCCTGGAGCTGCAATTATGGAGTTTTGTGAGCCATCATGTAGGTTCTGAGGCTCAAATTGGGGTTCTCTGGAAAAACAGCCAATGCTCTCACATCCTGGGCCATCCCCAAGCCCAGCTTATCGATGTTTTCTGAGCTGGTGGTGGTGCACGCCTTTAATCCCAGCACTCAGGAGGCAGAGGCAGGCAGATCTCAGAGTTTGAGGCCAGCCTGGTCTACAGAGCGAGTTCCAGGACAGCCAGGGCTACACCAAGAAACCCTGTCTTGGGGGGGAAAAAAGATAATGTTCCTGAGCAGGACAGAGTCTCTGATACCACTTAGGGGAATGAAATAAAACCATGTACAGAGCAAAATACCTTTTGCAGACAGCATGCAGCAGTGAGAGCTGGTGCTGGTGTTATTCTTGCACCTTGAAACCCTCTCTGAGGTCACTGCATAGAGGAGAATGTTAGCTATTAAGAGATGTAAGCATTTTGGCCAGGCCGTGGTGGTGCACACCCTTAATCCCAGCACTAGGGAGGCAGAGACAGGTGGATCTTTGGGAGAGGGAGAGGGAGGGAGAGGGAGGACAAGAGGGAGAGGGAAGGAGAGGGAGAAATCCACACAATAACTCAAGTTCTCAGTCTCTAACGCCCCTTTCTTAGCTCAGAATCTGTCTCTCTCTGTGAGTTATAATAGCAGCCTTTTTAGAGTCTCAACATTAAAAGACTTTACCTTTTCCCCAAAATTTGAGGATTTATTGCTGGGCGGTGGTGGCACACACCTTTAATCACAGCACTCAGGAGGCCAAAGCGGGTGGATCTCTGATTCAAGGCTAGCTTGGACTACAGAACAGGTTCCAGGATAGCCAGGGCTAAATGAAGAAACCCTGTCTCAAAAACAACCAAATCATGCTCCATTGTGTGTTAGCCATCCATCTTGGTACTCAGTGACCCCAACCCAGAAATGTACAGCCATGACCATCTTTTTGTTATGCTATGACTGCTTTTTTGGCTTCTGAAACCTGTTTAGGCAGACAGTCAAGGACTGTTTTGAAGTCACCTTCAATCTTGGCAGAGCAGAACAGCTCTTAGCTTGCTTGTATAGATCTTGAGGTATTCTTGTGGGTTTGCCTTTAAAAGATTTTTCCCTCACCCCACTTTGAGTGGCAGTCTCTAGTTTGACTCAGAGATTTTTGTCCTGCTTTTGAGTGTCAAGAAATTTAACTAATTATAATCGAGATTGAGTCTCTGGCCTTTTCCTAGGGCGTCTTGAACTCCAGTAACAGCTACACAGTGAGTTCAAGGCTAGCCAGGACTATGAGACCCCCTATCTCAAAATACAAAATCAAACAGAGCAGATTATATATATCTATATGTATATATATATATATATATATATGAATGTATGAATGTCTCATATATATATGAGAGGTGACATAGAAGTTAAGAACACTGGCTGCACCTAGTGGCACATGCCTTTAATTCCAGTACTCAGAAGGCAGAGAGACAGACATATTTTGTGAGTTCAAGGCCGGAGTGGTCTCCAAAGTGAGTTTTAGGAGAGCCAGTGTTACACAGAGAAATCCTGTATGGGGCGGGGAACACTGGCTGCTCTTTCAGAAGACCTGGTTTTGAGTCCCAGCACTCACAACCATCTTTAACCCCAGTTCTGTGAAATCTGATGCCCTCTTCTAGGCTCCCTGAGCACCAGATATGTAAGCGGTACACAAATACACATGCAGAGAAAACATCCACACACATTACACATTAAAGTCCACTTTAAATATTTTAAACTGTGTTTTTATTCATTTATTTTGTGTGAATTTGTGTGGGTGCACATGTCCTAAGGATGTGTGTGTGTGTGTGTGTGTGTGTGTTGGTCAGAGAATAAAGTTCAGGGGTCAATTCTGGTCCTAGGGGTCAAACTCAGGTCATTGTGTTTGATGGCAATCACCTTTACCCGTTGAACCATCTCCCAGGCCACTTGAAGGATCTCACTGTATAGCCCTGGCTGGCCAGAAATTCACTGTGTAGACCAGGCTATCCTGGAGCTCACAGAGATCCATCTGTCTCTGGTTCCTGAGAGGCGGTGTTTCTCCACCCTACATTGTACTTGCCTGTTTCTCTGTCTTGTGTGTTTTTTCTGTCTGATACAGTTGTGACTGTATTAGACAGCTAATATCAAAGGGGCAGGTATACCCGGACAATGAAATGCCACACACTATTCTTATGGTATGTCTGTGGTTCACTGAGACACTGCAGGAAAAACCCAGGCTTACTCTGGGGGCAGTTATGGTAGCTGTTATCAAGATGAATCCACATAGCCGCTATTAGAAGCAGTTATTCCAGAGCCATAGAGATGGTTAGTGGGCAAGGGTCGTTGCTGCCATGCTTGCTAACTTGAGTTCAATCCCCAGGACCCTCATGGTAGAAGGAGGGAACTGACTTTCCCCAATTGTCCTCTAAGTGCCATGGCACGCAATCTAACCCCTACCCCACAACAAATGTAATTTAAGAACATTTTGTTTTGGTTTTTCAAGACAGGGTTTCTTTGTGTAACAGCCCTAGCTGTCCGGGAACAAGCTCTTGTCGACCAGGCTGGCCTTGAACTCACAGAGATCCTCCTGTTTCTGCCTCCCAGTGCTAGGATTAAAGGCGTGCACCACAACTATTTTAAGAACATTTTTAAGTAGTTATGGGGATGGAGAGATGGCTCAGTGGATAAGAGTGCTTCCTGCTGCTGCAGAGGATCCAGACTCAGTTTCCAGCATCCACACTGAGTAGCTCACAACCACCTGCAGCTCCAGCTCCAGAGAGGGAAATCGGATGTCCTCTGCTAGCGCTCCAGGTACGGCACACACGAGCAACAGCAGCAGCACACATACCCATTTAAAATAAAGCAGAGCATAGCAGTGCATGCCTTTAATTCCATCACAGGAGGCAGAAGCAGGCATAATCTCTTTGAGTTCCAGGCCAGTCAATGTTGCACAGTGAAACCCTGTCTTAAAAAAATAAACAAGAGCCGGGCGGTGGTGGCGCACGCCTTTAATCCCAGCACTCGGGAGGCAGAGGCAGGTGGATCTCTGTGAGTTCGAGACCAGCGTGGTCTACAAGAGCTAGTTCCAGGACAGGCTCCAAAACCATAGAGAAACCCTGTCTCGAAAAACCAAAAAAAAAAAAAAAAAAAAAAAAACACCAAAAAACCAACCAAACAAACAAAAACAAGAGCCAGGCAGTGGTGGTGCATGCCTTTACTCCTACAATGGGGGAGAGGGGAACAGAGGCAGGCAGATCGCTGTGAGTTTGAGGCCAGCCTGGTCTACAAGAGCTAGTTCCAGGACAGGCTCCAAAACTACAGAGAAACCCTGTCTCGAAAAACCAAAAATAAATATAAACAAAACAAACAAAAAAACAAACAAGAGCCTAGGCAACAAAGATGACCCTAAAGAGACAAACATGGATCTAATCTACATGGGAAGTAGAAAAAGTCAAGATCTTCTGAGTAAATTCGGAGTGTGGGGATCATGGGAGAGGGTAGAAGGCGAGTGGAGTGGAGAAAATATATAGCTCAATAAAAAGAATAAAAAATCATCAAGCCCCCCCCCAAAAAAATAAAAAATGAACAAGCAGGGCTGAAGAGATGGCTCAGAGGTTAAGAGCACTGGCTGCTCTTCCAGAGGTACTGAGTTTGATTCCCAGCAACCACATGGTGGCTCACAATCATCTGTAATGAGATCTGGTACCCTCTTCTGGCCTGCAGGTAGACATACAGTACAGAACACTACATAATAAACAAATAAGGTTTAAAAAACTCAGTAGCTGTGTTACACGGTTTGAGCCTAGACTGGGTTCCACAGGAGAAGCTATGTATGTTTCATGAGCGAGAAGCTAGCTTCCTTGTGAGCGGACAGTGCTCTGCACAAGTAAAGAAGGTCCCTTGTGGTTTCACCTTGACACCCATCTAACTCTAACTCTAACTTGACACCCATCTAACTCTCCAGCCTTGGATTAGCCCCGAGAGTCAGGAATTCTCCACCTCCGGTCCTTTTTCACATGCAGGTAACTAACTGTTCACTGAGGAAGCAGTGTCATTTCTAAATGAAGACATTTAAAAAAAATAACATTTGTTTTTGTTTGTATGTGTATGTGTGTGTATGATTTGTGTGTTTGCATGTGCCATGGCATTCTTGTGGAAGTCAGAGGACAACTTGCAGGAGTCAGTTCTCCTTTTCCATCATGTGGGCCTCTGGTGAAACTGAAGCTGGGGCGCAAACAGATTGTCGGGCTTGGTGGCAAGACCGTTTATCCATGAGCTATCTCGCCAGCCCAATCCTTAAGTCTCTGAATCTGCATCTCACAATCTGTGAAAATGGAGGGAACATTTTAAAGTTTTGAGCTTTGTCGCCCCCATAAGGCCTAGGAGAGAGTTCCTTTATGAGGAAGCTACACGACAATCAGCTTGGGGTTGTCCTAGTGTGCTTCCTAGTGCCCTGAGAAAGACTTACAGTCTTACAGTCCGTCATGGAGAGAGTCACAGCAGACTCATGCAGGAACTGAGGCAGGGGCCATGGAGGAGCGCTGCCTACTGACTTGCTTCCCATTGCTTCTTCAGTTTGCTTTTTTATATATCCCAGGGCTTTTTGCTCAGGGCTGACACCACTCACAGTGGCCCGAGGACCCCCCCACATTAGTCATCAATCAAAAAAAAAATTCCCACAAACTTGCCTGTTGTCCAATCTACTGGAGACTTTTTTTTTCTATTGAAGTCCCCTTTCCCAGAATACTCTAGCTTGTGAAGTTGATGAACAAACAGAATAGCTGGGCAGTGGTGGCGCACACCTTTAATATCAGCACTCGGGAGGCAGAAGTTGGCAGATCTCTGAGTTCAAGGCCAGGCTACAAAATGAGCTACAGGATATCCAGGGCTACATAGAGAAACCCTATCTCAAAAAACCAACAATGGCAAACAGTCCCTCACCCCCACGTGGGTGTGTCACACGGTTCAGAAGCACCAGAAAGCTGACTTAGTGGCATGTTCTAGTGCTTCAGGGAAGAGTGAATACGTTGCCATTGGCATGGAGCTGGATTAGCAGTCACGGTTCTGGGAATCCTCCCTAGGTGTCCCATGTCGATCTGGGAGGTAGCAAAGCCGAGGCAGCACTGACCCCAACTGAGGGGTGTGCTGGAAGCCCGCAGGTGTCAGGAAGGAGCGAGGTGGAGGCCTAGCAGAGGGAATTCTAATTAATCCTGCCTCCCCTTTCAATCTCTGAACTCCAAAGTTCTGCCGAGCCTGTCCCCGGCTCTGTGGAGGCCAAGGCCACGTCTTCTTCTGTCCTCCTGTGGTTTCTGTCTCCTCTGCCCTCCTCATCACTGATGGGAGTGGTATCGTCTACGTGGATTTAGTGGAGGATCCTCTTAGTCCTCTGGTCCCTGGGCCCGAGCTGGTGAGGATGTCCTTTGTCCAGGGGCTATGAGGGCCCTCAAGAATTCCCATGCCCGAGACCTACAGAGCAGGACACTGGAGCCCAGGGGCCAACGTGGGTGCTGCCGCCAGTGGAAAGTCCCTCGGGTTCCAGCAGACGAGAAGGGCATGGCTTCATACAGAGCTTCTGACCTCAGCCATAGCTCACACTTGTCTGCGGTCCTGATGATAACGGGAAGCTCTGCAGTTGCCGTCCCGTGCTCAGGTCAACTGGGCCTGATGATGGATGGGAAAACTGAGTTCCTGCTGGGCGACATAAATCCAAGCAACTCAGGCAAGTGAGATGGCATAGCTGGTCAAAGTGCTCACTGCCTGCTGTCCTGTATTTGATCCCTGGGACAAACTATGGGAGGAGAAAACTAACTCCTACAAGTTGTCCTCTGACTTCCACACATGTGCCATGACATGTACATACACCTGTGCACACATGGGCGAATTATAAAAATTCAAAGGCTTTCTTATAGTCGTATTATGTGCATTTGTGTCTGCTTGCATGTATGTTTGTGCCCTGTGTGTGTGCAGTGTCCCTGGAAGCAAGAGGAAGTGTCAGATCTTTTGAACCAGAGTTCTGAGCCACCACATGGATGCTGGGAATTAAGCCCGAGTCCTCTGGAAGAGCAATCAGGGATTTTACAGCTGAACCATCTCTCCAACCCAGACAATAAAATATTTTCTATAAAGAGCCTGGCAGTGGTGGCGCACACCTTTAATTCCAGCACCGGGAAGGTAGAGGCAGGCAGATCTCTGTGAGATGGGGCCAGCAGAGCTAGTTCCAGGACAGCTAGGGCTACACCGAGAAACCCTGTCTCGAAAAACAAGCAAGCAAACAAACAAAAAGCCTATGGTAAAAACAAATCCTATAGAGGTTAGGAAGAGATGGAATGTGTACACAATAGAAGATGTTCACAACAAGCCTGTGAGGCTAACATGCTCAATGTTGAGAAACTGAGCTTCTTCCCTCTAAACTCTGAAAGCAAACGCTGGCACCCAATATACCGCTCTACTCAAAGGCTTGCCTAGAGCAATGCGGCAAGAAAAGGGATACAGGTCTCTTGCTACAGCAACGTGAGTGGGAGCGCCTGGAGCGTGAGCTCCGAAGGAGATGCCAAGCTCTGCTTTAACCCTAGGTAATGCTGGAGGAAAATGGCAGACAAATCGGACATGGGGGACATCGCCGACTTTGATAAGGCCAAGCTGAAAAACCAAGATGCAGAAGAATGCCCTATCAACCAAAGAGACCACTGAACGGGAAGAGAGGAGTGAAATTTCCTCAAAGCCTAGATTGGAGATTTTCCCCACCCCACCCGTTCATCCCCGAGACCCCCTCGGTGGAGGAACAGCCACACCAACCACATGCTGCACTATGAACTCCAGCACTCTACACTGATGCCACCGGCCCACGGGGCTCTGAAGGGGGGCCACACCACTAATTGGACTGCAAGTTTCATTGATTAGCCAATGGGAAATAGGAAATTATTTGTATGACTGATGAAATTACTATACACCTTGTAGCAAAAAGGATAGAAAAAGGATATAAACAGCAAAGAAACCAAATTTCCCCTTCTTACAGGTATCATGATTCTACACGCAAAAGACCCTATGGTCCCCACCAGTAAGACATTAGGAAAAAGTTCCATTCACAATAGCTTAAGAAAGAAACGTATCCAGACTCTTGAGTTAACCTAACCAAGGAGGTGAGAGACCTCTCCAATAAAAACTTTATTAGCCCGGCGGTGGTGGCGCAGGCCTTTAATCCCAGCACTCGGGAGGCAGAGGCAGGCGGATCTCTGTGAATTCGAGACCAGCCTGGTCTACAAGAGCTAGTTCCAGGACAGGCTCCAAAACCACAGAGAAACCCTGTCTCGAAAAACCAAAAAAATATATAAATAAAAAAAAAAGCCAAAACCAAAAACAAACCAAAAAACTTTTATTATATATTATTTTGATTTTTTAAGACAGGGTTTTACTGTTTAGTTCTGGCTGTCCTGGAACTCGCTTTGTAGACCAGGCTGGCCTCAAACTTACAGAGATCTGCCTACCAACACCTTAGAAGTGCTGGAATTAAAGGCATGCACCACCACTGCCCAGTTTACAATGAAAACTTTTAAGACATTGAAAAAACAACAACAACAAAGAAGACAGTAGTGATTAGATGATGGGCAGACAGACATTCTGTGTGCCTGTTCTGAGAGAATCAATACTGTGGGAATGACTGTAATTACCAAAAATCTACAGACCCAATGCAGTCTGCACTCATCCCCACCCGTCTTTGTATTTTATGTGGCTCAAAGCCTACAAGGGATCTGTGAACCTGGGTCCAGAGCACTACCTAGTGTTAAAGCAGATGATCTCGGGCTCAGAAAGCTTAAGGCACAGACTCCAGGAAAGTTGTGTGTCTGTGTATTTAAAATCATCTTGACCCTTATTAGAAAATTTGATGAACTCAGCAAACATGGGGATGACTTGTCTTGCTGTGGTCTGGTACGTAGAACCTAAATGATGGTTTGCTTGAAAATGGCATGACTCTGGCTAGGAGGCAGAGGATCCATCTTGCTATTGCTTTGCATGAGGAGCCAAGCAAATTCAAGGTCTGGCCAGGTGGGCAGGAGATGGTTTGCATAGTTGGAGTACAGGATGTGGGGTGAGATGGAGACGTGGCTGTATCTGTCTTGTGAAGGGTCTCAAATTTCACGCTGAAGAACTTGGACATAGGCCAGTGGTGTCCCTGAAAGGGTTTTGTTTTTAAATTACACACACACACACACACACACACACACACACACACAGAGACACACACACACACACAAACGAATGAGTATATGCCACCTGTGTTCATGTGCCCTTAGAGCCCAGTTCCTTGGAGCTAGAGTTACAGGTGTTAGTGAGTCACTTTATGTGTGTGTTGGGCACCAAACTCAGGACCTCTGGAAGAGCATGGTGTGCTCCTCACTGCTAAGCCATCCTTCCATCCCTGACAAGGTTTTAGATGTGCAAATGTAACATTCAATTTCAGTACAATCGAATACAGTCACTGGAGGCTGGAGTGCTATACTAAGGAGAAGGCTGATATTGGGGTCCAGGTGAGAAGTGGCCAGAATGGAGGCTTTAAAAACAGAGTGGAGGGCTGGACACGCCTTTAATCTCAGCACTCAGGAGGCAGAGGCAGGCATATCTTTGAGAGTTGAGGCCAGCCTGGTCTACATTGTGAGTTCCAAGACAGCCAGACCCTGTCTTAAAAAACCAAACCAGATCCAATGAAATCCACAACCCCCCCCCAAAAAAAAGAACAATGGAACATGTCAAGGCATGGATCTGATGGAAGAAAAAGCCTATTTGTGTGGCTTTTGGGGTGGGGGGAAGGAGGACATTGAAGGGTTTAGATTTATGCTGATTTCTGGTGAGACTGATGTAGGAATTTAGTAGAATCATTGTATCTGGGGTAGACTTAAGAATGAGCAGCTGGGACTGGAGAGATGGCTCAGCGGTTAAGAGCACTGCCTGCTCTTCCAAAGGTCCTGAGTTCAATCCCCAGCAACCACATGGTGGCTCACAACCATCTGTAATGGGGTCTGGTGCCCTTTTCTGGTCTGCAGGCATACAGACAGACAGAACATTGTATAATAAATAAATATTAAAAAAGAATGAAAAACTGTCGTCTAGAAGTACTTTGACCTTGAAGAATCCTCGCTGAAAACAGTCACTGTTTTGCTGAAAGGGGCATTGCAGCAATTTCATGACTTTGGTCAAAAGGCACCTGAGGCATGCACACCCGAGGCTCTTGCATTACTGTGTGTCACAAACAATGTAAGATAAAAGATTGGGGCCACGGAGGCTCATGATGCTCTCCTCTAGGGAGCCATGTAAACCAGACCTGGGACTGGTATGAGGGGACACTTTGTGGAACTTTCAAAAATGCCTTTGTACGTCTGCTCAGGGCTCAGTCCATCAGAGAGGCTGGGCCTTCCTACTACACATAGGCCTTAAAGTTTTATCTTGGAGTGCCTTTTCTTCAACCACCCTGCGCTACATGGTGCACCCCAACAACAACCACCCTAACTCCAGTTCTAGGCGCTCGATGCCCTCTTCTGACCTCCAAGGGCACCAAGTACACACGTGCACATACATATGTGCGGGTAAAACACTCATACACACAAAAAAGAATTCAAGGTTATCTTAGGCTACTTAGTAAATCTGAAGTCAACCTAGGCTACTTGAGGTTCTGTCTCAAAAAGAAAAAGCAGAGTTTATATAGTGGTTCCATAGAGTAAATCTGAGTTAAGGGATGAATAAATTGTATACTCAGGGCCCCAGAAACACTAGCTTCAGTTCAAGTGCTAAGCAGCTTCACATACCCAGTGTCTGTCACACCACCCAGGGATTATAACATTGCCACTACTGGAAAGATGTTGGACAGCTTCGTAAGGGGGCTTGTCCACCCTTCGGGGGGTCCTCTGACCGAGCACTGGAACCTCCTCTTCCTTGGCTATGGCCACTTGTTGCTCCCTCCTCCCCAACTTGCTTCTTGGTTCCAGAGTGCATCTAGAAATATGTAGTGTCCTCACTGGCCACATGAACACTGGAGGCTCAGCCCCTCCACGAAGGGCCTAGAGCACCAGCTACATTGGATAAAGGGCACCAGTGCCCTCACCTGCACTCTCCTCCGTTCTGGCAAACCAGCTTCCTTGATTTCTCTAAATTTCAGCTTCCCCATGTACTCAATGGGAAATATACACCTTCCCATGTCTGTGCCTAAGAGTGTCTGGTGTAGGGATATTTTGTTTGTAATCTAACAAATAAAGCTTGCCTGAAGTTCAGAGTGTAGAGCTAAGCCACTAGTTAGCCACAGAGGCCAGGCAGTGGTGGCACACACATTTCATCCCAGCACTCAAGGGACAGAGGCAGACAGATCTCTCTGAGTTCAAGGCCACATTGGGCTACACAAAATAGATCCAGTTTAAAGGAAAAACCAAGTCGGGTGGTGGTGGCTCATACCTTTAATCCCAGTACTTGGGAGTCACAGCTGTTAAATCCAGCACTAGGGAGGTGGAGACAGGAAGGGATATGATTGGGCAGGCAGGAGGAAACAGGAGTTGGAGGAGTTCAGTCTGAGGATTTGTAGAGACTGGGTCACCCCTCAGTCTGAGGGTTCGGCAGAGGTAAAAGGTATCTCTAATGGCTGCACACCCTGCTTCTCTGATCTCTCAGCCTTCACACCCTAGTATGTGATTCCGGGTTTTTTAATATTAAGACCAATTAGAATTCGATTTACAGTTTGGTATCCTCTGGGCTTTATTTACCCCACTTGATCACTGGCAAGAATCACAGTCTCTCTCCACACCACCCCTCTTGGTTTTGAGACAGGGTTTCATGTAGCCCAGGCTAGCCTCCAACTCGCTAAATTGCTGAGAATGACCTTGAACTTCTGATTCTCCTGTTTCCACTTCCAAAGAGCTGGGATTAAAGTCTTGAGTGACTTACTACACCCAATTTTAGGCTGTGCTGAGGATCGAACCCAGAGTGCACGCTAGGTAAGCACTCTACCCAGTGAGCTATACCTCCAGCCCTGTTCCCACTTTCCATACCCAGCAAGCTCCGGGTTTCACTTTCTCCAAACGCTCAGCAAGAAATATCACATTTTCCTTTTTGTGTCAATATCTGGTGTAAGCGTTGCGGCTCGTATGGAGCGGTATCCCGGCAGTTGGGAGCCAAGGAATATCACAAAGTCATTGTAAGCGTAACACCTTTTAACCCTACATCGGGTCTTCTCCAGCCTCTGTTTTCCCGTATGTTCAGTGGAGCACGAATACCTTACCTAATCTTGCAATGTCTTCTTTGGGCATTGGTTTCCCCCTTTACGAGATGTCAAGATTGCGCCCTACCACACCAAGCACCTGGCCTCTAGACCCCAGTCTCTCCAAATGTTCAACCAACAGAAAGACCCCTTCTCTAACCCTCCTCCTTGAAAGGCTTTCTTTGCCTGAACGGAAAGGGGAGAGGCAGGGTGGAAAGATGACACACCGTACATTCCAGTTCTTTATGGGTGGCTTAGGAGACTTCACGGTACCTAACTTCAGTTTACTGGCCATTCAAAGCAAAGGAACTGCTCTGAGGATGGGGGCACGCAACGGGGAACTGTTCTTTTTGCAGGTCCCTCTCGTTGGCCACGCGCCAACACCCCCCCACCCCCCACCGCGCGATCCCACTAGAGGGGCCGGCCGACTCCGGCGTCGGAACCTTCGTGTGTGGAACGTGCGTTTCTGAACGGCGCTCTTTCCCAGGGACGCCGTCGCCCCTCGCGCCCCTGCGCCCCCCGACCCGCGTCCCCGGCGCCGCCGGCCCGGAGCTACCCGGAAGCTCGCTCCTGCAGCGGCACTCGTCAGGGCAAGCCCGGGTCCGTTCGGGACCTCGGCCCCGTTCTCCCCCGGACCCGAGAGGCTGCTGCACCGGGTACGGGGGCCGGGATGGAGGGAGGAGCCTGGCTTGGGCAGGGCGCGAGGCCGGCAGGGCTCTGGGTGTGGGTCGGGGCCGTGAGGCTAGGAAAGCTACGCGCAGAGCCCGAGAGAGGGCCGTCTGGAAGACAGGGCTCCTTTTGGAAGCCAGTGGAGTAGGAAGCCCTGGGGATATAACGGAACCGGGTGGTTCAGAGGACCACGGTGCAAGAGCGCCCACAGCAAGGGGGGCATGCATCATATGAAGCCGGGAGGTGAAGAGAGACAAGAGATGCCAGCTGCATCTAGAGAGGAAGGACCAAGGTTAGGGAGAGCTGGTGTGGGAACGGGAAACCAGAAGGTCCAGTGTCTGACTGCAAGCGGGAGGAGGCTCCATGGTGGTGGCGGCGGTGGACAGAGAAACGAAGATGTCAGGATACTTTCCGGAGGAGGGGAGGGGACTGGGGATGGTTGTGAATGAAATGCAACAAGATGGGGGCGCATATAAGAGGCAGGCAGTTGAAGATAAAGTAGAGACGATATAGGAAGAGAATGGCGAGACCCTTTAGTGCAGAGTGCGGGGATGACATAAAAGATCCATGAGTGGAAAGTGGGGAACTGGGTTAGTGGGACTCTGGGCAAGAATCTAGGGAGGAAACTCGAGGCCACGACAACTGTGGAGATTTGGGAGGTCCTGAGGAGGATCTAGTCGGGTGGAGATCTCCCACCCCCAAGGTGTTGTGGGACCTGAGGGAGAGGATTAAGCCAGAGCTTGAGTAGAGCTCTGAGAAGGAGGGAAAGGTAGATTGGAGGCCACCAGGGCCTGGAATGGAAAGCTAGAGAGGTCCTAAGCTAAAAGGAGAGAAATGGACTTGGAGATGGATTGTGGCGGGTGGCAGTGGACGCAGGGAATCCGAAGGATGTCCGAGGTCCTGACCTGAGACTGGTGGAGCTGGGTGTTGCCAAGCCCTGGTGGAGGAAATCCAGAGATGGGAACTGGAGTCAGTTTTCACTTTGTAGGAAGGTAGGTCAGTAGCACAGAGTCTGGCAGAGAATGGAAACACCTTTTTAGGAATTTTTTTCCTGAAAGGAAGAGACAGAACTTAACTTATCTTCCCTCCGCCGCTCCCAGCTGCCGCTCCAGATGCTGCTGCTGCCGCCGCGGCCACCTCACCCTCGGTCCTCCTCCCCGGAGGTCATGGACCCACCGCCCCCAAAAACTCCCCCATTTCCCAAGGCGGAAGGCCCCTCCTCCACTTCTTCCTCGGTGGCAGGGCCGCGGCCACCGCGGCTGGGCCGCCACCTACTCATCGACGCCAACGGGGTCCCCTACACGTACACCGTGCAGCTGGAGGAGGAACCTCGGGGCCCGCCGCAGCGCGAGGCGACCCCGGGAGAGCCAAGTCCTCGCAAGGGCTACAGCTGCCCAGAGTGCGCTCGTGTCTTTGCCAGCCCTCTACGGCTGCAGAGCCACCGTGTGTCGCACTCGGACCTCAAGCCCTTTACGTGTGGTGCTTGTGGCAAAGCCTTTAAGCGCTCCAGCCACCTGTCGCGGCACCGCGCCACTCATCGCGCGCGCGCTGGCCCACCGCACAGCTGCCCGCTCTGTCCACGCCGCTTCCAGGACGCCGCGGAGCTGGCGCAGCACGTGCGCCTGCACTGAGCTTGGCCCTGCTATCTCTGGGCCACCACGTCTGACCCACACAGCGTCACTGCCTTACCCTAGGCCTCAGTTTCCCCACCTATCCCCCAAAGAGAAACATTTTTGTCTTTTCTCCCGTCTAGCTGTGTGATGTAGACCAAAGTTGTTGCCTCTCTGGGCCTGGGTGTCAATTGGAACTGGGCTTCAGTCTGGCTGTGCTGTGTAAGCCTTTACAACTGACGCGACCTCTCCTGAGTCTTGGTTTTCTACTTTTCCCAAGTGATGAGGTCCTTGTGGAAGACATGACAAAAGCACCGGCACTGCCTGGATCATCTCTGTACTTCCCCGTATTGCCCATGACCCCTCATTCTTTGCCCAATAAACATTCCGCATTTAATTCTCAAGGCTCTTACTTGCTTGTGGGTTGTGTTGGGAAAAGAGAGATTGAATCCGAACCGTTAGCACCTAGGAACCTTGTGCTCGAAGTGAGTTGCCAACCGGAGCTGTTTTCTGATGCTCAGGCGACCCGCCCTCTTAGACCCTCGTCTCTCCCTGGGTCTATATTTCCCGAACCCGGTACTGCCAGGTGCTGGCTGTAGCCAAGGGACCCCGGTCCTGTGCTGCCCCGACCCGGGAGGCTGATGCACTGGGTACCAGGCAGGAAAGGAGGAATCGAGACTCAAGCAACCGCGGAGGGGTGGGGCCCGTTCGGGCGACATTCCAATGGGCAGCTTTTCGAATACTTGCCTGGGAAATCTCCAAAGGTGGGGGCTGCAGACCTAGAAAGAACTACGGGTGGGGCGTGTAACGGGAGAAACTAGACAGACCCACTTTTAGACCGGGTGGTGGTCAAAATGCGGGAGAGTCCTGGAGGGCCACAAGATGACGTGCTTGATGGCTGGTAGGTGACCCGAGGGCACAGAGTGAAAGCGGCTGCATGAATATAGTGGGTAGTAGGGCCCAGAAGACAGAAAGACAGAAGAAAGATTACAGGGGCCTTAGAGGGACATCGCAGAGGACCTTGGGTGGAGTTACATAGCAAGAACAGAGTCCTTGTTCCCCCCTCCGGTTCGACCTCATACTCTCTAGCATCCATCAGGTCTCATTTGCATCTATGGATGCTGGTGCTGCTACCTTGCTGCCTCCAGACCTCAGCATTTCCCTCTGTAGAGACCATGGAAGGCCCCCCCCCCCCGAACAGATGGGTCTCCAGAACCTGGGCCTTCTTTCTCCACAGGATCTCCCCAGACTTCATCCCCTCCAAGGCTCAACCATTATCTTCTCATGGACACCTAGTGTGTCCCCTACACAGTGCTGGTGGATGAGGAGTCACAGAGGGAGGCTGGGGTCAATGGGACTTGGGTTCAGAAAAAGTGCTTAGTGACTCTGAGTACATGTTACCTTCAGCGACACAGCATTACCCACTTGGAGGTGATGCCCTTCAAATGCGACACCTGGGGGAAGGCATTCAAGCCGGCCAGCCCTCTTGAGCAGACCACTCCATACATGGGGCGGGTGGTGTTTAGCCCTACAGCTGCTTGCTGTGCCCTTGCTGTTTCTGGGCCGAGGGCGAGTTGACCCAGCACATCAATGGACACTAGGGGACCATCCGTTCCAGTGCCCGCCTTGCCTGCTTCACTTTACAGAGCAGAACGCATTACAGAAGCACACTCGGTGGAAGCATCCATGAACCGCTCCTGAGATCCCAGGGGTCGAGGGGCTCCCGAATCTCTCAGACATGGACCTGAGTTGCAGGCTGGCATTCAGGGCCCTAGACACAAACCCAGACCAACCTCTTAGCGAGCCTTGCCTGGAAGAGTCTCTGAGCCGTCAGTACATCACAGTACTTTGGACTTACGATGGGAATGAGACCTCAGAACAGACCTGCACCTTGAACACTGGGAGTCCCGATAGGAGGAATGAAGGACAGTGTTGCTTAGGAAACTTGCCTTGGAGGTTCTGGTGGGCAGTCAGAAGTCTCCTTTATTTTGACACTGGCCCTAGACTGGACACCAAATAAACACCCCACTCTCAATTAGCATTTCAATTTTTTTTTTTTTTTTTGGTTTTTCGAGACAGGGTTTCTCTGTGGTTTTAGAGCCTGTCCTGGAACTAGCTCTGTAGACCAGGCTGGTCTCGAACTCACAGAGATCCGCCTGCCTCTGCCTCCCAAGTGCTGGGATTAAAGGCGTGCGCCACCACCGCCCGGCAGCATTTCAATTTTTGAGATGTCTTAGTTTACACTCATCACCTGGTACCACGACCTTGGCTGGGGGGTTGGGAAAATCTGCCCCCCTCCTCCAGAGTTAGGCCTACTTCAGTTCCTGCAAACCTGCCATCTATTTATTGAGACAAGGTTGTAATGTAGCTCTGGGTACCATTAGACTTATGATCTTGCTTCTACTTCCTGAGTTCTGGAACTCAGGGTTTTTTGCATGCTAGGTACTCTACAGACTGAGACACATTCCCAGCACCTTTGGAAATGTGAGTCTAAGTGTTACCCCTCCCTCCTTAAATTACAATCCACATTAAGAGACTTAAAAAAGGGCAGCCTAGAACAGAAGCACACCAAATGTATGTGAAAGCATTCTAACGGTAGTTGCCTTTAGCGTGCACAGGACACCTTGATATACATTTTTTTTTTTTTTTGGTTTTTCGAGACAGGGTTTCTCTGTGGCTTTGGTGCCTGTCCTGGAACTAGCTCTTGTAGACCAGGCTGGTCTTGAACTCACAGAGATCCACCTGCCTCTGCCTCCCGAGTGCTGGGATTAAAGGCGTGCGCCACCACCGCCCGGCTACCCCTTGATATACATTTTAAATCTAGAGTTCACCTTCCTATATACGATTTCCTGCGGTTTGAAACACTGATCTAGGGCAGGTGGCTCCCACTGGACTTGCTGACCCAGGCTGCAGCTGGTTGGTAAAGTGAAGCACAAGAGGGAGCTGCTTAGTCTCCCTCTGCGAGGTTAAAGCCAAGCCTCCATTAGGGCTTCAGAACCCCAGAGAGGATGTTGCCTGTGAAACGGAGAGGCAGGAGGAACCTTGCTGCAGGCCTAATAAACATGTCTTCTCCGTCCCCTTTCACGCCTGTTTTGTGCCAGATGTAGTTAGCCTCTTTACACGACTTCTTTTGGGGCGGTTTGCGGCGGAGGGGCGAGTGGGAGTGTCTTAAGGCAGTGCTTCTATTCCACCGTCTGACTTCAAATAGCTTGGATCTTAAGTCCCAAGAGTGAGGTCCCGCTCTGGGCTGAGCCTTTGGTGTGTCACACCACTGCATCCCCGCAAAGACCCTAGAGAGGATCTTCCCACTTAACAGGTGAGTAAACTGAGGCTCTGGAAGAATGAGGCGGCAGGGATTGGAGTGTAGCTGTTCCACAGGCAGCTATTGTGTGGGCTATTCCTGACCCACACTTTGCGGAGATGTAGCCACCACACAACCCATTCTCACATCTGGTTCTCTTCTCTAAACCTTTTCTTCGTGGACGGGATTGGGGATTATGGCTGCCTGAGGCGTTTAAGACCAAAGGTGTGCATGCACTAGCCAGTTCAGGGTTCCTTAAAAGGGGACTCAAGTTTCGCTTCAATTTTCCTAGCTGCCTCATACCTTCAGACTTTTCTTGGCCCATTGGGCACATAGCCACTCACCCGGAGGACCCCCGGAGCCGCGTCAGCTGAGCAGGATGAGAATTTCATGAAGATCCCTGCCTGGGCTTTAGGAAGGGCGGGGGTGGGTGGGAGTGGGTTGCAAGGGGCTATCGCGCAAGTGCGGCCCCGAACTCCACGCAAACGGCGGGTCTCACCTGGATTCCAAGAAGAGGCGCGCCTGGCCTGGCAGGCCGGATCCCGCAAATGATTGCGTATCTGCGCGCTCCGCCATCCAGTTCCGAGACTCCCGTCTTCTGCCGCTGTGCTCGCTTACTGGTGGGTGGGCGCTTCTCTCCGCGACACTTTGCAGACGCTCCCCAACGCTGGGCATGGGCGCCGCCACCACCGTCGGTCCCAGGGCTGGAGTCCTTACGCGGGTGGGTGAGAGCCGGGCCCTGACCCCTTGTATCCTGGCACCCAAGGGCGGGGATGGTGTCCACTGTGGCCACTCCCATGTCGGTTGCCCTTTCTGGGACCCTTTGACATAGTCGCCCCCTCCCACTCGTGGGACAAAGGGCGGGGGCGCATCCCCACGCGTGACCCCCCCCGCTGCGCACGCGCCCAGCCCCCACCTCGGGGGAGGGGCTTTGCTAACCTGCACAAGTGCGGGAGGAATGGGCGGCTGGGACAGGGGAATGCTCGCAGGATGGACTCCCCTCCACCTCATGCGTGGAAGTTAGGGGTGGTTTCTCCCTTCCATTTATGGTTTTGGGTCTGGTGATGGCCCATGATGAGGGTCCTTCGTATTCAGGCCTAAGTATCCCTGTGGTGTTGAGCCTGTGAAGAACCAAAGAATCTAAGGGCCGAGCTCCTTCAGGACCAAGAATTCTCTCGCCGTGCCCCCTTGCTCTGGGTACACGATTTGGAAACCTCAGTGTCTCTGTCCAGGAGTATGGGCTCTTTCCTCCCTCAGACCACGGCTCCAGGCCTGTGATCCCTTCTTACTCCAGAGGAACAGGTACTCCACCGCTCCAGGAACTAACTGACTACATTTGGTGACCTGTTTCTGTCCAGTGCCCCTGAGGGCTCAGCTGCTGGGTCTGAAGGAAGCCTCGCTATGAATGACCGAAGCAACCGTAGGCAGACAAGTGAGGCACTTGGGGACCCTTTCCCCATTCTTAGCCCGACACTCTGGTTCCCTCTATCCACGGGACAGTTATGGTTGGGGGTGGTCTGAAAGGGCCAGGCCGCTTCTGGGGTGACCTGCACTGGCCTCTCTCCAGTGAAGGACGAAGAGACCTTTGAGATCTCCATCCCCTTCGAAGAGGCACCCCACTTAGACTCACAGATTTTCTACAGTCTGAGTCCCTCTCGGAGAAATTTTGAGGGTGAGCCGAGAAGGGCGTGGAGGGACTGGAGTCAGGGGGGTACTACCTCATCCTGGGGCATGACCTCCCACTCCCTGCTGTTCCTAGAGCCTCCAGAGGCCACCTCCCCAACCCTGACCCTGATGAACAGCGTTAAGGCCCAGCTGCACATGGCCCTGGAAAGGAACTCATGGCTGCAGAAGCGCATTGAGGACCTGGAGGAGGAGAGGGACTTTTTGCGATGTCAGCTGGACAAGTTCATTTCTTCGGCCCGGATGGATGCAGGTGGGGGTGGGGACACACAGTTCCCCCAGGACCCGCAGAATCCAAAACCCACTGTTGGGTTCACCTGAGGGGACTTGCCCTTTAATTCTTCCACTAAGCACCGTGCTGACTTTAGGGACCTCCCCAGGCATTCATTTTGTTTTGTCAGATTCTCATTTCCTATCCTGTCATAGACTGTCCCATAAGCCCCCAGCCTCAAGCACTTGGAATAAGTGTCTCCCTGAGTCTGGATTTCCAGCCCAGGCTCTCATCTTAGGGGAATGGCCCTCATTTCCTTGTCAGTCTGCTGGATTCCTCAGAGGTGCCCTGTCTGCACCCCAGGGCTTATGGAAGATGCATTTATCCATTCACTAGAGGTGTCCCAGAATAACAACCAGGGGCTTATTTTCCCACCACCCTGTTCTACACAGCTTGGCTAACTAATGTTTTTTATTCCTCAAAGACTATGGGATCTCAGAACTTATTGTCCCCTAAACTCTGCCACAAGGTCATGGGCAGATTCTACCATTTTGCCTTGCTCTGATTATGACTAACAGCATGGTGGTGTCACCTCTTCTGATAGGCAGGATCCTGTCTCCTTATTAATATGTGTTGTCTGCTATTCC
Organism: Chionomys nivalis; assembly: GCF_950005125.1. NCBI lineage: Eukaryota > Metazoa > Chordata > Mammalia > Rodentia > Cricetidae > Chionomys > Chionomys nivalis. The sequence goes on from NC_080087.1 coordinate 70,623,400, forward strand.
AGCCACATTTCTCAGTCCAGGCTCCCCCCGCCTAGATCTTTTTAGCTCAGGTCTCATAGAACTTAATCTTTATTCAGGCCATAACCCCAACCTCTATCCAGCTGAGCTGCTGGCAGGCTTTCTAGCTGGTAATAATGTCAAAAGTCCCAGCAAAGGGCCTAAGGGTATTTTGAGGGTTTCAATTACTGGGGACCCAGCATTGGGATGGGCACCATGTATATCCCTTGTCCCCTCTTCCTACACTGGGAGCGCTATTCTGGATGACTCCACTCTTTCCTTGATCTGGCGGAGCACAGAGTCCTGACTTCAGTTCCCTCAGGAGTCCATCTTTTGGGAGATGCTGAGTCTAAGCCTCAGCTGGCTCCCTGTTCAGGTGAAGGTAGTTAGCTTCCCCAATACCCAAACTGAACTTTGATATCCAAGCCTCTTACTCAGAGGCCTTGCCTGCTTCTTGCATTTTGACTACTCTCTGAAGGCCCCCACGATACATTTCCCCTACAGAAACCCAGACCAGTCACAGATGCTCTCCTGAGTTCTCCGAATCCCAGCTAGCTCAATACCTTCATGCTCGGGGGCTTCACCCTGTCCTCATCCTGAGGATCTGGCCTCCGTGTTCATTTTTCCCCCTTCAGGGCAATGATAGGACATTGTGTCACAGTTCATTTTTGTCTCTCCTTAGAGGACCATTGCCGGATGAAGCCTGGGCCACGGAGGGTTGATGGGGACAGCCGTGCTGGGGTTGGGGGAGAAGCCTCAGACCCTGAGTCGGCAGCCTCCTCCTTCAGTGGGGCGTCTGCCGAGGGCAGTGCCAGCGAAAGGAAGAAGCAGAAGCAGAAGGGAGGTGCTGGCCGGAGGCGATTTGGGAAGCCCAAGGCTCGAGAGAGGCAGCGGGGTGAGTGGGTTCATGTGATGGTGTGTTGAGGGGTACCCACCCCAGTATCGGTGTGAGTTCTGCAGCAATGCCCTAACTTACCCATATATAAAACAATCAGACCCAGCTCCATCTCCCAGCCCTTCTATGTGGTTCTGAGTTCATTTTAAATTTCGGTTTATACCAACTAGCAGAGTCAATTATGTTTCCTCATCAGAAAGGAGGCCTCTGGGCACATGCGCAGCCTCTCCTTTCCTCTGGTGTCCGGCCTGCCTTCTTCAATCCCGCCCCCCCCCCCCCCACGTCCATCTCCAATTCTTGCTCTGATCTCTACTGTTTTCCGTTTTGTACTCCCTTCTCTTCCTGTATGGGGCTCCTCCACTTCCTTGTCTTTCTTTCTTTCTTTCTTTCTTTCTTTCTTTCTTTCTTTCTTTCTTTCTTTCTCTCTCTCTTTCTTTCTTTCTTTCTTTCTTTCTTTCTTTTTTAACATTTTATTTATTTATTATGTATACAGTATTCTGTCTGCTTATGCCTACAGTCAGGAAGAGGGCACCGGATCTCATTACAGATGGTTGTGAGCCACCATGTGGTTGCTGGGAATTGAACTCAGGATGTCTGGAAGAGTAGCCAGTGCTCTTAACCTCTGAGCCATTCTTCCTTGCTTTCATTTGCTTTCTAACGTGTATGCCTTTCACCCCATCTTTCCTCCTCATGCTTGCCCTCCTGTTCCTACCTGGGTTTCCCCATGTCTCTGGCCCCACATGGCTATCTTTCCCTGTTCTCCTTTTTCTGCCCGTTTCGCCCTGCAGTGAAGGACGCTGACGGGGTCCTCTGCCGCTACAAGAAGATCCTGGGCACCTTCCAGAAGATGAAGAGCATGTCTCGAGCCTTTGAGCACCACCGTGTGGACCGGAACACGGTGGCGCTGACCACACCCATCGCGGAGCTGCTCATTGTGGCTCCCGAAAAGCTGGCTGAGGTGGGAGAGTTCGATCCGTCCAAGGAGCGCCTGCTGGAGTACTCCCGCCGCTGCTTCCTGGCGCTGGACGACGAGACTCTCAAGAAGGTGCAGGCTCTAAAAAAGAGCAAGCTGCTCCTGCCCATCACCTATCGCTTCAAGCGGTGATGCCGCCGCCCCGCAGACCGCTCGCTAGACCGGGCTTCCCGGGGTGCCGCCAGGGCCAGATGCTGCCCTTTCCTCAGCACTGGGCCCTGCCCCCTCCCTCGGCCGCCCATGCTGGGCACGCCGTCTCCATTTCACTCCGCAAGGACGGCCACCTCGGCCTCCCTAGCCCGGAGTAGTCCATTTGCATCTCACATGAAGACAGAGCATTATTCAGATAATTTAAATTAAAGAGACATGAACATTTTCAATAAATTGGGCCCCAGGTCTTCCTAGAAAGGGGATGGATGGGTCGGGAGGGGGTGGCCGTCGCCAACGAGACCGAGATGGGAGCGCTCAGGCAAGAGCCTCTTGAGAGGCTGGGGAGGAAAGGGTGTAATTATTCCCAGGAGGCAGAGATGAGAAGGGGAGCAGCAGCCAGCAGCCTCTTCCCAGAGAAAACTAGGAAGGAAGCAGACTCTAAAGCGCAGCGGCTAGGACACTGATTCAATGACTTTTAGCTGAGCCTGCCTGGTAGAGGTACCCGGGGGCGCTGTGTGGATTCATTTCTGTCGCCCGCCAGGGGTCAGGAGATTGCAGTCCCAGAGGTGGCACGTCCTACGCTTGCGCGGTAGGAGCGGGTGGGGGGGCTAGTTAACGCGATTGCCAAGGCAACCGGGAGATCGCAGTCTAGTTTAACGGTCCCGGAGTTGGTGCCTACAGTGGGGAGGTGGGGGTAGAGGAGGGGAAGTCCCCGCGCACGCGCAATGTGCATTTAGACTGGCGGATCTTCCCGAGCCCTGAGAAAATGTGCCTCAGACTGACCGCTACGCAGGCGCACAAACCCCTCTCACCGCCTCCTAAATCACCATGCGCAGGCGCCCCAAGCCGCGCAAAAAACCCCCGCAGGGGCCTCGAGCAGCTTTTGCCCACTGACTGCTATTGTTCTGCACACCTTGTCTGGCCTTCCACGAGGTCGGCCATTCTTCCATCCCCCCCCCACCAAGAGTCAGGTGCCAAGAGTGAGACCCGCCCCCTCTTCTGTAGCTCTCCGACCCACCTCTTATCTGTACTCCCTCCCTTTTTTTTTTTTTTTGCTCTTGAAGCCGAAAGAAGCCGAAGCAACGGCGGAAAAAGCCGAAGTTTTCCCTAGCGCGTGAGGCCTTCCCGAAGCAGTGGCGGAAGGGAACGAAATTCTCCGGAAGGGGCGGAGTGACCCAGTGGAACCTCCGGAAAGAGCCGAAGATTAGATTCGGGCTTAATCTCTTGAGGGATCGTGAGCGAGCGCTGGAAACCTTCGGAAAGAGCCGAAGGTCTGGACGGTTAGGATTGTTGGAAGTGACCGACTGCTTGGACAGTGCCAGCGAGGGGTGGGACGAGTCTCGAGGAAGCCAGAGACCGAGACGGTTTGAGTTGTAGGAAAAACCCGGACCTTTACAGGGTGCTGGCGTAGGGGAACGCGAGGACCCACGGAATCCTCCGAACGCTGAGACGCTTGTCTCCGAAAAGTTACCGAAACTTGGGCAGCCTGCAAAATTCTCGCATTGGGTGGTTTCGAGGGTAGCCGTCGCCTCCTGCAGACTTCTCCGTTTACAGTCCGAGAATAGCCGACTGGCTTCGGAGCCGGGCTCGGGGCTGTTCGCGGGGGGGGGGTGAGGGGGGGAGGGTGGGGCGGGCGGGACGAGGGGGTGGAGTCAGGGTGGGCGGGGCTTGGGGGCTTAATTAGGTAGACGACTGAGTGCCGGCGGGGGCCGGAAGTAGCCGAAGCCAGCGGCGGAAGTAGCCGGAGCGGGCGGGCGGCAAGGCGAGAGCTGCACAGGGCCCTACGCGGCCGCGTAAGCATGTCGGACTTCGACGAGTTCGAGCGGCAGCTCAACGAGAATAAACAAGGTGAGGGTCCCGGGGCTGTGGGGTGGCGTCTTGCTTCGTTCCGTGCCCCTCGCCATTTACCCCTCTTGTTCCCTCCCTGGGGCCGCATGATTCTCCAACACCCCCCCCCGTCCGTGCCGCGCGCGCCGCGCTCACGTGACCTCCCCTTCTCCGAGCCGAGGGAAGGGGCCGCGGGCGCGGCTTAGGGCGCGTGCGCGCAGCAATATCCGCGCCCACGTGGTCCCGGCTGAGAAGGCGCGTTGCGTCGCGTTGGCGCGTTGAGAGCGCGCCGGAGTTTTCTACGTGAGGTTTTTTTAATCTTTAAATTTTTCTCTTTTATTTGAGAAAGAGATAAAATTAGGTCTCCTAATCCAGTCTTTTTCCTCTTGCTACCTTTGCACTTCCGCTTCCGGTCGGGCGTACTTTTCCTTTCTCCACGCCCCCTTTGTTTCCAAAATGGCGGTGGTGAACCCCCCTCTTTCCTTCACGTGGACTGGCGCTGCAATCTCCCAGTGCTTGCAGGTTACTTGCCTGTTCATATTTTTTCGATGTCTCCTGAACCCTTCCCCCAGAGTATTTCTGCCCCAGCCGCTACACGGCCCTTTAGGTATAAATGTGTCCTACACCTGTTTGCCCGCCAAAGGGGGAAGCCTCTGCATTCTTTGTGCCCCTTATACACATAAATCATGTATACCTTGGGGTTTTTGGCGGCCGACAATTTCTGTGTCTTCCATATCCTTGATTTTAGACAAACCCAAAGTCCTGTATGATTCTAGACTCGTGCACTTAGACCCAGTCTCACTGTGGGGATAAAATAGTTAACACAAAGGGAAAAAGAGAGCTGGCTCAATGACCTTAATGTGTTAGTGGAGGCAGATACTCAAAGGTAGGGTCCTATACTAGGAATTAGGACCAGAAAGAAAGGCAGGCGATGTCGATGCTGATGAGATTAGGGATTCCGAGGAAAGAGTTAAGTTGGAAGACATCCCTACAACCTTTTCCCATTTTGGTTTGAGACTGAAGAAGGGCTTGAGTTTCTTGAGGATCGGGGCTTAAGCTGTCTCGTGTTCCTGGTTGGAGTTCGCAGGACAGGATGAGACAGTCAGAAGTCTTTTAATTGTGCTAGAATTGAGAGGAGAGTACCTGAAACAGTGCATGTGGAGGAAGTAATTTTCCTGAGCGCCGTGGTGTGTTTTCTTTGAGTAAGTGTACTGCTTAGGAGTGTGCCTGAGTTCAAATACCTGCATTGCTGTTGGTAGGGATGATGTTCTAATACCTTTGTATCTCACCTGTTCGCGATCACTGATTACTGGTTTTTAGATTAGTAATGGTGGTACACGTTGGTTACAGTTGTAATTAAACTCAGAACTTACCAAGTGTAAAGGCAGGGCAATTTGCTAAGAACAAATCCCTCCCCCCCCCCAGGCAAGGCTTCTCTGGGTAGCCCTGGCTGTCCTTGAACTCTCTCAGTAGGCGAGGCTGACCCCGAACTCAGATCCAGTCGCTATGCACTACTGCGGCCTAGCTCTCAATAGTTTCCTAAGTGAGTCATTTGTAACAGACTTCTGAGGACAAAATAATTTCTTGTTGATTGGGCAGGAAATTGAGGCTTATAAAGTTTTTATTTTTCTCTTAAAAAAGAAAGCTCTAGGCATTATTTATCCGAAAGCTGGAGCTGAGATGAAGTGAGCAATGTGTATATGTAGTATGTGGCTTGGATTACGTGTACACTGTTTAATTAGCTGTCTTTGCTATTGTGAAGAAAGGTAGGCTGGTGTAGGAGGGAGGGAATGGTGGGGAAGGTGGATGCCCATTGTTGCTCCTGTAATACCTCTTGAATGCTGTAGATGGATGTTAAAGATAGTTCCTACTTTAGAGCTCTGATTGCAAAGCCAGTTCCACTGTGCTCCAAGTGGAGTTGCTATAGCTGGCCTTAGAGGCTGTGGTTGGATGGGTTGTAGTTCCAGAATGTCCTTGTTGGTTGGAAACAGGGCCTGAGAACAGGCACTTAAGGGTTGGTTGGTGGAGCTGTGTACATAAGACAACTGTAGTATATATAGCATTTTGAGCAAATGAAGTTCCATTTTCTTAGCTGTCCAGCTTAATTATGTGGAAGGTTCTTGCCTTTCTGGAATGCTGGAAGAAAGTTCTACCACCTTGTCACCCTGCTTGTGTGTATTTGTCTCTTACCCAGCCTTCCTATATTTCTCAGCCTCAGCCCCTTTCCAGTTTCCTAAGTCCAGTTTCCCTGTCCCAGGTACCCAATGTTGTCACTACTTCCTCTCTGGAGTTCTTGTGTTTGAGGCTTCGCAGCAGGAAAGATAGTTGGAATTTATTGGGTTTTTGAGACAGTTTCTCTGTAGCTTTGGGGCCAGTCCTGGAACTAGCTCTTGTAGACCACGCTGGTCTACAGAGATTCGCCTGCCTCTGCCTCCCATGTACTGGGATTAAAGGCATATGCCACCACTGCCCGAGACCTCTAATTCTTGATTGTTGTTTTAGTCTTTGCATGTGTGAATGCAAATGATAAAATCTTTTGACATTGGTAGTTGTACCCAGATTCTGGAGAACTCTCGGTTCTGCCTGGTCCTCAAGAATACTGCCTGGTGCCTAATATACTGGCATTACAATTGAGTTTGGGCTTTACAGTTTCCTAGCTGTTGGGCTTTGAGCAAGTCGTCAAGTTCTTATGCCTCAGTTTCATTCTGACATAGTTTTTCCAAAGCAATAGTGATAATTAAATGCAAATAAAGGTATTCTTCTGTCTGTAGATTCTGTTAGAAGCATCTCAAGATTGGTTATGTTTTCTTTTCTGGGTGCTTTCCTCAGTATTAGTAGCTATGGAGTTAAAATAGATTTCAAATTTTCCTGCTTATTGCATCAGAAAAATACATAATGCAACTGTGTGGTGAGTTAAAAATATACTTTGATGTCCTTTTCGTTGCTTTTTCCTACTGCTAGAAGTCAGTACTTTAAGGATACACCTGTTACAGTTTTCAAGTATGTTTGGTTTTGAGACAGGGTTTCCCTTAACTTACTAGCCTCCAATTCTTTTTCTCTTTCTATTTCAGCCTTCCACATGCTGGAAATACAAATGTGCCTCCTTTCTCTTGGCTCTCTGTGTGTTTGTGTGAGTGGGTGTGTAGGCTTGATGGTTGAAGTCAGTGGTACCTTGAAATTTAGGAAATACATTGAGGTGATTGGTCTAGCTTCTACCTTGAGGGGCCAGTCTCTAGAATTGGGGCTATATAGTAGTGTTTTTGTAGGTCTAATAGGCGTGGAACTCTTTCTCAGGCTGACCTTGAAGTTGCAGAGATCCATCTGTCTGCCTTTGCCCTCTAAGATTCTGTAGTTTTTCTTGCAGCACTGTGTTCTGTTAATATCCAAGGTCTCTGAGGCAAAGAGGCTAAGGAAGCAGAATAGATATTAGGGAAGACACAAGTCCTTATTCTATCTAGCCCATCCTTCCTTTGGCTTAGAGGGAGTGAAGCAGGGAGGGTCTGGTGGTTTGGGCTTCAAGTTTGGATGAGGCTGCTGCAGACCACCAGTTGAAGTACTGGAGGGGCATCTTTTCCTTACTTTCTGTACACTCAGAAAGAAGGTCCTTTTCAGAGGGTGCTTACTCTTGCATTATTCATCTGGTTGGGAAGGGATGGAGTTGAGTTTCCTCACTTCTTAGGGTTACTAGATCCTGCCTGGCACCTGACCCTTGGGCCTGATGGTGGGACTGTGGGTGCCAGCTGGTTGCAGAGGATTTTCCTGAGGGGTTGCTGAGTTTCTTCAGGAAAACATCATTGGGTCTCTTGATTCCCCAGCCTCTAGCCCTGCCCCTCTCAGGGACGACCCTGGGGTCAGGCCCCTCAGCCCTCGAGGGGGACCAGGAGCCAGCCTCCTCTGTCTTCTCTGGCTCCTCAGCTCCTCTTGAGCATCTTCAGGTATCTTACACCCCGGGGGCATTTCCAGGCTCTGTCCCCTTGGTCCCTTCAGAGTCCTTTGGGACTCAGGTGTGGACCCAGGAAACCTGTTGTCTCCCTCCATTAAATCCCTTCCCTGGGGGCGGGGGCTCCCGGGTCCTGGCATAGTCACCAGCACGCAGGGTGGGCTGGGCCTGCACATTCTCCCCATTCATCCCATCTCTTCTCACACGTGTCCAGAACGGGACAAGGAGAACCGCCATCGGAAGCGTAGCCACAGCCGCTCTAGAAGCCGGGACCGGAAGCGCAGGAGCCGGAGCCGAGATCGGCGTAACCGGGACCAGCGCAGTGCCTCCCGAGACAGACGAAGGCGAAGGTACTAGAACTTGGGATCTCTGGCTGGGCTCCTGTCAGAACCTGGGTTTACATGACTGTTCTCTGTATGGGTGCTGTTTGGTCTGCCTTGAACTTGGTTTTTCCTATTTCTGTTTTTTCCCCCAGTTTCTCTTTTGTCAGTACCAGTGGGTTGCTGGGGCCAATAGTTCCTGGGGACAGGGAACAGTTTTGGGTCTCTCTCTCTCTCTCTCTCTCTCTCTCTCTCCCTCTCCCTCTCCCTCTCCCTCTCCCTCTCCCTCTCCCTCTCTCCCTCTCTCCCCCCCCTCTCTCCCTCTCCCTCCCTCTCCCTCCCTCCCTTCCTCCCCTCTCTCCCTGTCTCTCTCTCTCTCTCTCTCTCTCTCTCTCCCTCCCCCCCTCCCCAATACTGTCCTTGTCTTGTCTTTGAGGGCACAATTGTATTTTCTTGCTCTGGTTCTATTTGGGGCTGTCTTGGAGAGCACTTGTCCTCTTTCCTCCACTTCCTAGGAGTTCTGGAGTAGGACAGTATCTGAGGCCTGGGCTTTAATTTCCAGCTCAGGGTTGTTGGTCTAGTTATTCAGTCTCATCTTGCCTTCCTGGGTTCCCCTCATTCTCTCTGTTCCTCTTAGGTAAGGAAGTGTGGGATATCTAAGGAGTCTCCTTCCTCATCTTAGTTTCTCCATAGAATGGCCTAGTTTCTTCTTGCTACTTCTCCTTACTTCCTCTTTCCTGGGAGTAGTAGGATTGGGGGGTGGTTGGCAGGGCCGAGGGGGCCTGCATGCTACTTGCTCTCCTCGGTCCTGCCTCAGTCCTGGGGTTCAGTGATATTGGGCGGGGTGTATTTTGTGGGGAAGACAAAGGTCCCCGGTCACTCCTCCCCATACCTTTCCCTCCCACCCCCCAGCAAACCTTTGACCAGAGGCGCTAAAGAGGAGCACGGTGGATTGATGTGAGCTTCTCTTCCTGCCCCTTCTACCCCATGTCCACTCCCTTCTTCCTCACCTGTGCATCTTGCCTGCCTTGTATCCCCACCCTGGCCCGAGCACTGGGGAAGTGTCCCTCCCCAGGCCCAGCTCTCCCTCTTGGAGAGAATGGAGCTTGTGTGGGAGGGTGTGGAGGGCTGGGGGGTGTTCCTGGCAGGGTCTTGCAGACCCGGTGTTGGTCAGACTGAGGTTATCCTGCCCCACTTTCCCTTCCCCCTTCCCCAGTCGTTCCCCTCGCCATGAGAAGAAGAAGAAGGTGCGTAAATACTGGGACGTGCCACCACCTGGCTTTGAGCACATCACCCCAATGCAGTACAAGGCCATGCAAGGTAGGTTCCTCCCCTCCTCCATGGGCTCTTGTAGAGGTTAAAATTGGGACATCTCTTCCACAGGTTCTATGTGTGCATTGGTGAGACTGAAGGAGCTTACCCAAGGGCTTCTGGCACCTGCTCAGGGTAGCCATGATGGAAGAGGGAATTAAGTCTTCTTTACCAACCAGGCCCTTAGGAAACCAGACTTCTTATCTTGGGCCTTGCCGCTGACTTGGGTTGACTGATTGAAGAGCTTCTAAATGAAGTGGGTTAGAGAGTGGGTGGGTGGGGTCAGTGTATGCTGAGTGATCCTGGTTTTAGGGCTGCTCTAATGGGGTTTTACTGTTTACACCCATCCTGAAGCTGCGGGTCAGATTCCAGCCACAGCCCTTCTCCCCACTATGACTCCTGATGGTCTGGCTGTGACCCCAACGCCCGTGCCTGTTGTTGGGAGCCAGATGACCAGACAGGCCAGACGCCTCTACGTGGGCAACATCCCATTTGGCATCACTGAGGTACTGCCCTCCTCCTGCCCCTGCCCTCTCCCCTGTTCCCCTACCCTGTTCCACCCTCCCTCCATTCCCTTTCCCCAACCTGCACGGGTCAGACTCTGTTCCTGCAAGACCCCCCGGCCCCCTCCCAGACGGACGGATGGAGTTGAGCCAGCCAGGGGCCGGGCTGGGGGTGGCCCCTCCCTCCCTCCTCTTCCCTCTCTCCCGTCTCCCTTTCCCCAACCTCCTCCCACAACCCAGGGATCAAACACACACATAATGTACCTACCTACATATTATACCTACGTGTTGGAGAGAGACAGAGAGGGAGACTCGACACACATACACACAGACGCACGTCCCTGCAGTTTTTCTGACATGCTCTCCTTTTCTGCCGTCTATCCACATCCTTTCCCCCAACATCCCTCCCATGGTCGCTGTTCTTTTATTTTTGATAGCCCTGACCTCCCCCACCTTCCCCACCGCTCCTCTCCCCCATCCCTCTCCCCCACCCCTTCCCGTGGCACCCCTGAGAATCCCGAGATCAAAGAGTTGTTTCCATTTCTCTTTAAAGTGAAATATTGTGGGGCTGAGATCCCTCGTAGCAACAAAAAGTTTGCTACCATCGTCGAAGGCAAGTAAGGTCCATTCTGACTTTCTCAACCTGCACTTTGCTACATTTGATAAACCAGCCCCCGGACTCCAGGGCCAGATCCCTCCACATCACTCTTTTCTCCTCCCCTCCCGCCCCACCCCTTCCTCCCCTGCTCCTTCATTCCTCCCCACCCCTGCACTCTACTCCTTGCTCTGCCTTTCTCTGGGCTCCCATCCTGTCCACGTGCTTGTCTATCCTTCTCTTCTTGCCTGTTGACTCTCTTGCCTTCCCCCGCCTTGTCTGCACCCGATGTTTCTTCCTTGTGTCATCCTCGTGTATTTCTTTCTCTTGCTGTCATGTGTTCTTTCCATCTTTTCTTGAATAACTTTCCTCCTAATTTTTTGGACTCCATGGCTCACCCACTCATGCCTGTCCTGTCTGGCCCGTTTGCTTCTGTCTCCTGTCCTTTGGTATTGCTTCCTCTCTGTTTTCTCATTTTCCTCCTGCATTTGTTCCTACTATTGACCTCTATACCCCTGACCCATATTCTACTGTCCCTTTCCCTCCCCCTTCTCCCTCCCCTCAATCCTCTCCCCTTACCCCCAAACCCTCTGTGTCTCCCTCTCTCACCCTTCCCCTCCTCTCTCCACCTCCCTCCCCGCCCTCCCCTGTCTCCTATTCCCTCTGCAGGAAGCTATGATGGACTTCTTCAACGCCCAGATGCGCTTGGGGGGATTGACTCAGGCCCCTGGTAACCCAGTCTTGGCTGTGCAGATTAATCAAGACAAGAATTTTGCCTTTTTGGAGGTGAGCTTTCCAGTGATGGAGTAAGGGATAGTGGGGCTTGTCTGTACCGCCCACTCTGATTGCTTTCTTCTCTGCATCCCAGTTTGCATTTGGTTGCTGTAGAAGCTCTGCAGTCCCCATCCTGCCGCATACCTTCTATCTTCTCTCTTGCCTTGGGAGGCCTTTTTGGGTTCTGCTTGCTTTGTTGGTTTCTGTAGACTGTTTTGGCCCAGTCCACTCTGCTTAGGCTACACTGACACTGCAGAGCACGCAATTTGTCTTTTTCTGTTTTGGACTTAGGTTGAAGCAGTTTACGCCAGATGTTTATAAGTCTCATTTCAAAGTAGTTACTCTCTTATTGTCTCTAAAGACCTAGCTTTCAACTCTTGGGCCATACCCAAGAAACAGTGGATGTGCTGAAGTGATCTAGTCTGCTGAGGTGTTTGAGTGCTCCTTCTCAGTCTGCACTTGCCCATCAGAATCTGCTTTATTTGAACTGTTGGAGACTTCAGCTTAAATGTCATTTCATCAGAAAGCCTGGTCTGTCATTGCTACTAACTCAGTTGACCGAATGTCCTAATGCTGACTTCTTTCAGCAGTTGGTATCTTTTCTAACGTTGTCTGTCAGAGCTTATGATTGTGTGCTTGTTTTCATATCTGGTGGATGCCAAGATATTTGCTTTCTAGAGTATGAGCTTCTAGGGACAATCTTGTGGCTGTTCTTCCATTGGCCAGTTCAGGATTTGGTACATGATACTTGTTTATACAAGTGGGAGGAAAGTTACAGTATTGGGGGTGGGGAGTGGTTTAATCTAGTCCCTGCCTACCCCTTAATTCTACCGTTCTTTTTCCTTCAGTTCCGCTCAGTGGATGAAACGACCCAGGCCATGGCCTTTGATGGCATCATCTTCCAGGGCCAGTCATTGAAGATTCGAAGGCCTCATGACTATCAGCCACTGCCTGGCATGTCAGAGAACCCCTCTGTTTATGTGCCTGGTGAGTGGGAATTTGTTGATGGTGGTGGGGTGGGCTCACTATTTCCTGAACTCAGATTCCTCTCTTTAACCTATAGCTAGAGTTGCTTAGGAGATTGTCGTGTGTGCTTTGGACCCTATGGGTAGTCTTCCAGCTTAGCAGGTGTCCTGGGCCTCTGAGGTGATGAGCTGTGATCTGAGAATGCACAGTTTATAAATATCAGCCAGGTACAGACCAGAGGTGTTGGAATGTGTGGTGCTTGCAGTCTGTTCCTGCCTTTGTCCCTTGGTCCTGGAATTTCAGGGCTTGGTGTGTAAGTCTGTATCTACAGGTACATATTAACAGACCTCTGCACAGTCCTGGTGTTTGGACCTAGCATGTCAGTGCTTACTGACTCCATGTCTCTGTCTGGCATGTGCTCTGGGCTGTTTCCTGTAGTTGTATTTACTATCACCTCTTATAGTAGTAGGTCACAATAGATTTTCGGTTTGAAACCTACAGATAGGGTCATAGAAAAGTAAGTCATTGAAAAAATAGGTTTTGAACATTCTGCATTAATCTTTCAAAGTTTAAAAGGCTCTGCGTGTATGTCATCCTGCAGGCTGTAGTTTGCTGAGCTAGCATTTGGCAGACTAGATGGGATATAAGAAGAGAGATGTAGGCCGTTTGCTCTGCTAAACTGCAGGAATCAGTTATAGTGTTGGGGTTCTAGCTAAGTAAGTGATGCCCAGGATTGAGACTGATTGGAACTTTTAGAATGTGGGGTCTTGCTGTTTGATGCTCAGAATTGGAGGATGCCCATCGAGGCCAAGTCTCCCCTTCACTTTAGGGCAGGGAAGTGTTCCTGTCAGTGGAGGACTTGCCCCTCTTTCTATACCTAGGTCTAAAACTAACTAACATGCTCCTCAGTGTACCGCTTGAAGATTCACTGTGGTCCTGGGGATTGAACCCAAGGTCTTGTGCTTGATTGGGAAGCATTCTCTCTCTGACCTGAATCCTGTACCCCCTTCAAGTTTTTTCCTTGAGATAGGGTCTCACTAAGTTTGCCTAGACAGGCCTGGAGTTTGGGACCTTCCTACCCCTAACTGCCTGAGTAATTGGTCTGTGTGACTAGGTTCAACGACTGTGGGCATATCTCTCAGATGAAGCTATACAACATCTTGTTTCTACCTCTTGCCACCAAATTCACTCTTTGGATTAGCCTTTAATTACATAGGCATCCACTTGCTGGTTTTACTGTGTAGTATGCAGGTGCTGCCTGTCTCTGGATCTTCTGTTAGCCTTCTGTCAGCATATGTTAAGTAAGTAGTCTGCCAACTGGACGAGATATCCTCAACCTTTTCCTAGTATTTTGAGGCAGGGTCTTTGAGTTGCCCAGGAAGGGCTTGAACTATTGGCCCTTCTGCATCAGCCTCTTGTGTAGTTGGGATTATAGTCTTGTACCAGGAGGCCTGGCTGTAGAGTTTTCTGTATATATGGTCTAACTGGGTATCCCAGACTTGTTTCCCAAATTGACTCCTTGCCTCCAGTGTTGGGATCACAAGCATGTGCCATACAATACCTTCCCTGTTGAGTGTTAATCATAGTTTGACATGGCATCGTCTGTAGAAGGTGGAGGAGGAAAGCCAGGAATTATGCTTATCTTTTTTGTTGTTGTTCATGGTTGTAAAATTCATAGGTATCCTGGGCTGCACAGGTTGGCCCTGGAGTCTCTGCTCAGCTTTTCTCTGTATTCTCCATATTAACCTTTCTGCTGAAACATGTAGATGCAGGCACAGTTGCTTTGGGTCATACTGCTAAGTGGCAAGCCTCTTTCACAGTGATTAAGCAATAGGAAGATGAGTCTTTCTCTTTGGGATGTGCCTACCTGAAGAGGCTTTCCAGCTAGCTGTGCCTGTGATTTGGCGCATCATTACCACACTGGAGAAGGCAGCAGCAAGTGGAATTCTGCCTTTACGTCCTCTATCTTCTTTACGTCCTCCTTCTGAACTTCAAAGGAGAACAAATGTTACTACATAGACTCAAGAGGAAAATATTTGATGAAATCTAATAAACATCTTGATCATTGGTTAAAAAACAGTTTGTAAATTGGAAGGCTGACTTCCCACCTAGTGAGAGTGTGTGCGCTGGTAACTAGATTGCTATAACCTGGAGTGGAAGCCTGAGCTGCATTTCCACAGAAGTGAAGGTCTTCTTGGTCACCAGTGTTGGCACCTTGTGTCCTTTCGATTAGGGGTTAAGTGGCTTAGAATGCTGTCTATGTGTGCTGTGTAGTGTGGTGTTCTTCCTATTTCTGTAGGTGTAGAATTGAACACAGGGTACCTTGTTTGGGTCCTACCTTGGGCTGCTTCTGAGATACGGTACAGTGATTACCAGATTGGACTTAGTCCAGCTGCTGCTGTAACCTGCCTTACTGCTCACTTGTGTGTGTGTGGGGGGGAACCAAGCCTGCCGAGCTGCCTTTGAAAGGCACTGTTGAGTTGGGCTCTAGAAGTCACCTTTTCCTACTTCTAGGACTTCTCTCTTTTTGTATTATAGCTGGAAATATTTACACTACTGAGGTAGATTTTTTTTTTCTAATTTCATTTTATGTGTATGAGTGTTTTTGCCTGCATATGTGTCTGTGTACCATATGTATGCCTGGTGTCCAAGGATGTCAGAAGAGATAGTTGGATCCCTGGAACTGGAGTTATGGATGGTTGTGAGCCATAACGTGGGTACTGGGGAGCCGAACCTGGGTCCATTGCAAAGGCAACAAGCATTCTTAACTGTTGACCCATCTCTCCAGTCCCAGATGGTAGATTTTTAAAGTAGTTGTTCCTGGCCTATGGCAGCACTGAATATGACCTGGCTCTCAATGCTTCTGCTTGTCACGGTGCCCTTGAACTAGGTCTTTTGTGGTCTATATGACTCTACTACTGGGGTTCGGCTCTGGTGGTTAGAAGTATTTGGATTGATGTCTGCAGTTTTCTGGGACTAAAGAGTTATAGTAGAGCCAGTGATAGCCTGGAAGATGGGTAGGACACAGTGGCTGAGGCTCTAGGGTAGCTTTTAGTATCTTACCTGATGCTCTTGTAGATTAGGAGGGACCGCCACACTTAGTATGGGGGCGAGCTGGAAAGGGAGACTATGTAGCAAGACTTTTGAGCTCTGAGGAGTCAGGCTGGATTGGTGGAGGGCCGGATGATGTCTCTGAGACTTAAGTGATAATATTGGTGAAGCTTGCTTGCATGGTAAACTGTCTGGCCAACACTTATCCACATGGGTCCAGAGTTGAGTAGAGAAAGCAAGCAAAATTCCCTCTAGTCATCACTGATGTGGCAGCCAACACTGAGATTTTCAGCAGCCTTACAGCTCCTTGTCACACTACCTCAGTAACAGGCCACCCCTGCAGTGAATGAGATGTCTCTGGGTGTTTGTCAGATCTTAGGGGATCTTTCATGTTCAGGTGTTGCTGTTCTATGCTCATGTATTTGTCAGAATATAGGGGTGTGTGTAGGAAGTGTGTATACTGTGGCTTCCTCCCACCTTTATTAGGTATCTCAGGTAGGATGGGACTTGGAAAGGGACTCAGATTTTTTTTTGAGATGGCTTCCTTCTTGCCTTAGCCTTCCAAGTGCTGATAGACAAGCATGTATGTCACCACTTCCAGCTTTCTCCTTGCATGTTGGGAAATGACTATACTGGAATTGAAGTCTTTATACGTTTTGTTTTTAGGCGTTGTGTCCACTGTAGTTCCAGACTCTGCCCACAAACTGTTCATCGGGGGCTTGCCCAACTACCTGAATGATGACCAGGTAAATCCTCTGCCCCCTTGCTAGCCACCCATCTCAGCCTGACCAAACCTTGATGGATTGTTGGCCTCTTGCAGGTGAAAGAATTGCTGACATCCTTTGGGCCTCTGAAGGCCTTCAATTTGGTCAAGGATAGTGCCACAGGGCTCTCCAAGGGCTATGCCTTCTGTGAGTACGTGGACATCAACGTCACAGATCAGGTGAGCTCTGGGTGCCTAGCTGCTTGCTCCATTTGCCCTTCTTAACCTTGCTGTTTCCAAGCCTAGGTCTCCTCCTTAGGCTAGGGTGGGAGGTGGTTAGCCTTAAGCAAGGCCTTGTGGGGGCTCATTCCTTTTCCCTTGGTTTTGCCTCTTTTCAAACTAAATGCCCTTTGCCTTCCATTCTTTCCCCACCAATGCCTGGTTCTTTGGGGGAAGTGCTGGGTCCCCTGGTTCCTGACCTGTGCCTCTCCCGCACCCCTTCCACCCTTCGTCCTCTGATCATAGGCCATTGCGGGGCTGAATGGGATGCAGCTAGGGGACAAGAAGCTGCTTGTCCAGAGGGCGAGTGTGGGAGCCAAGAATGCCACGCTGGTGAGCCTCCCGGCACGTCATCTTCCATTGGCTAGAGGGACCCTGGGGGTGGGAAGGGTTGGATGGGAAGGTTTTCTTAAGTTCTGCCCCAGTTTTCATGGGAGGGGATTTGGGCAGTTGGGCAATGGGTTCATAAGTGTCTAAGTAGAGGAATGGTTCCCCTTAGTTGGATGTGAGAGGCACAGGCTTGAATGGAGGGAGGCTAGTCTGAGCCATTTTGTGACATCTCTGTTCTCCCTGACCCACAGAGTACCATCAATCAGACACCTGTAACCCTTCAAGTGCCCGGCCTGATGAGCTCTCAGGTGCAGATGGGCGGTCACCCGACTGAGGTCCTCTGCCTCATGAACATGGTGCTGCCTGAAGAGCTGTTGGACGATGAGGAGTACGAGGAGATTGTGGAGGACGTGCGAGACGAGTGCAGCAAGTACGGGCTGGTCAAGTCCATCGAGATTCCCCGGCCTGTGGATGGCGTCGAGGTGCCTGGCTGTGGAAAGGTCAGGGTGCTCTCTTTGTTTTGTGTACCACCCTTATCACCCTCTTCATCCCTCAGCATCCGTCTACCTCTGGCCAGGGGTGACGCAGGAGAGTGAGTGCAAGGCCTTCTGGGAGCTCGGGACCTATTGGCGAGAATTTGGTGTCTATATTAATGTAACTTAGTTCAAAATCTATTTTTACTGTTCCTTGTGGGATACTTTTTTTTTCCCTTTTGGTTTTTCTTTTTTCTTTTTTTTTTTTTTTAAAGATTTTTATTTATTAATTATGTATACAGCATTTTCCCTACATATATGCTGCAGACCAGAAGAGGGCACCAGATCTCATTACAGATGGTTGTGAGCCACCATATGGTTGCTGGGAATTGAACTCAGGACCTCTGGAAAGCAGTCAGTGCTCTTAACCTCTGAGCCATCTCTCCAGCCCCCTTGTGGGATACTTTTGCAAGTAGCTGAAGAGAAAGGGACCACCACATACAGTCATGTGTCTCATGTACCAGGTACTCCTTGAAGCTGCGTCTGTTATTCTCATTGGCTCCTGAACTTCTTCATAGGATGTGGCACAGAAGTGACAAGCCACACAGCTAGGCATCACATGCCTGTAATCTTGATTTCAGAGGCCTTATCCCCTGTGCACTGTGTTATGTTTTATGTAAGCTCTACATGTCCACTTTGGAAGGTGCTGCTGAGGGTTGACGGCATTCTTACTCTACTATGTTTTTCCACAAACAGCTGGGGACACTGTTTTGCCAGGCAGTTACAGGAAGGGTGGGAACCAAAGTTGCCTGATTTCCTTTATTATTTTCTTTCTGGTGTTGGAGATGGGGTCCAGGACCACTCACATACTAGCTAGGCAAATAAATGCTTTACTACTGAGTCACATCCACACACCTAGGTTCTGGTTTTAGATAGGTAGACAGTAGTGTAAGTTTCAGTGAGATGGAGTTATCTTGCCAGGCAGTCTGTCCTAGGTTGAGGGACAGAAAGCAGAGACCTCAGGTATGATTGCTGTACATGTGTGTGGTTGGTAGGGTATATTCAAAGTAGGAGAGCTCCCACCCTAGACAGGGTTTCTATGTACCCATAACTGTCCTGGAACTCGCTCTAGACCGCTGCTGGCCTTGAACTCAAAAGTCCACTTGACTCTGCCTCCCAAGTGCTGGGATTAAAGGCACACATCAGCACTGCCAGACTAAAGTAGGGATTTGCTGTGTCCCTGTGGAGCTGAGTGGTGTATGGCAGATGTGTGAATGAGTGAGAGGACAGGGTGTTCAGCCTTGGTATAGGCAAAAGGAGCATGAGTAGCGTTTTACGAGAGAAAAGACCAACTTTGCAGGAGGGCCTTACGAACTTGCTGAAGAAGCCTCAGGCTCTAACCTGGAAGAGTAGGGCTTTTAAAGAGAGAGAAAGCTAATGGGAAGGATGCTGAGTAACTTGATAAATGTATGGGAGGCCTGAGTCAGGTGATTGGATTTATTGTATTAACCTGAGAGAAAGATAGTGGTCTGCTTTAAAGGTATGGTCCTGTGTGATGTGTTTTAGTAAAGGACATACTGAGTATCATCCTGTAAGGTGGTATCATCTAGTGATACTTAGTTGTTTGTATCTTCCATAAACTTGAAGTGGTGAAATTGCCCAGTGACATTCTGAAACCATTGGTGTCCATAAGTGGTGTGTTGTTGGCTGTAATAGGTGATGAGAGAAATGGATGAGTTGGGGAGGTTTGATCCTTTAACTGCCCCTATCTTGATGATTGGTATGGGTTTATGGAGATGGAGAGAGAGAAAGCCAGGAAACTGAGTGTCAGGTGAGGTGGAGGGCAACAGCTAGCTTTGGGCCAGCTACCTTTGAGTTTGCTTAGATGATACCCTGATAGAGACTGCTAGGAATCAGTTAGCTGGATAGAAGGAAACTCCAAGAGGGTGAGGACAGATAGAAACGCTTGTGTGGGAATTCATAAGGGGAGGCTGAGCAGGTTTCCAGTGCACCTTGGGAATGCAACAGAGATGTGTGGGGTTGAGGTGGGGGTACAGGAGTCAAAAAGAAGACTGTATCTAAAAGCCTCCTTCCTGCTTCAGTGCCATTGCCATTATTTGATGTAATGCCACTTTTGGTCCGATTTAGTCTGGCACCTGATGGGGAAGCCTGGTTTAAGTGGGGATTGAGTAAAATACAGGAGAAAGAGTGAATGAAGAGACTGGCTTCTTGAGCAGCTGTCTTTTTTTTTTTTCTTCCTTCATTTGATACAGGGTTTTGCCATGTTACCTAAGCTGACTGACTTTGAACTCCTCTCAGGCTTTGGCACTAGAAGCATACGTTACCATATCCATTGTTCTATTTATGGGTCTTTTCGGTGGTGGCGCATGCCTTTAATCCCAACACTCAGTAGGCAGAGGCAGGCGGATCTCTTGAGTTCGAGGCCAGCCTGGGCTACAGTGCAAGTTCCAGAACATTTAGGACTATTACACAGAGAAACCCGGTCTCAAAAAACCAGTAAAATAAAATAAAAGAAAAAAATCTAAGACTGATGTGGATGTTTATAGTATTTATCACCTAACTGTTGGGAGTGGTTTTGTTTCCTGTTTGAGATGGGGTCTTGTATAGCCCAGGCTGGCCTTGGGCCTTAGCTTCCCTGGTGCTGGGATTGCAGGTGGATATCCTTACACCTGACTTATACAGTACTTAAAGCATGTCTCAGAGTTCATCTTAGAATTATAACTGTATTTTTCAATTATTGACATTGTGGAATAGATAAGTATTCTGGGGTTTGGCCATCTACCAGTAGATGCCACACTCTTCGTGACAACAGACATTACTTTTTATCTTGTGGGGACATGTCCTGTCCCTGATTGAGAACCAGTGTTGTAACTAGATAACTTTAAAACAAATAAACAAGCCAGGTGGTAGTGGTGTGTGCCTTTAATCCCAGCACTCATGAGGCAGAGGCAGGTGGATCTCTTGAGTTTGAGGCCAGCCTGGTCTACAAGAGCTAGTTCCAGGATAGGATCCAAAGCTACAGAGGAACCCTGTCTAAAAAAGGCCAAAGAATGCTATTACTACTGCAAAACAATCTTCATTCATTTCTTAGTATCTACCCAGGTTTTATTTTGTCTCCAGAATGTCTTCTTTCAATAAGGTCCAAACCCTAAATTTGGTTACTGTTTGTTTCTTCTTTTAAACAGATTTTTAAAAAAGATTTATTTATTATATATACACTGTTCTGTCTGCATGTTTGCCTATACGTCAGAAAAGGACATCAGCTCTCATAGATGGTTGGTGAGCCACCATGTGGTTGCTGGGAATTGAACTCAGGACCTCTTGAAGAACCATCTCTCCAGCCTTAAACAGCAGATTTTTAACTCACTTATTTTTGTATTTGTGCAAACATGGGACAGCTTTCATGAGAGGAGTTAGGCCCTTCCAGAATTGGTTGAGTTGTATATATAGCAAGCTTTTGGCCCCAGAGTTTGTCCTAGCAGTTTTATCTCGTCTCCCCACCCCACTTCCTTTTAAAGTCAAGCTGATTGTTGAAGTAGGGCGTTAGAGTACTTCACTGTATTCATTTTCTGTAAACAGGTAGTACCAGATCAGTGGCTTGAGTAGATGAAGGTTCAAGTGCTTTAATTCATGGACTTGAATCCTAATTTTTGACCTTTCCTTATTCACTGTCTTTGGGGAGAGCATGGCTGTGGAATGTCTGCTAGAGAAGTGTCCACTCTTCTCTGGGATCTTGCCTCTGGCCACCTGCCCATTGTACTCAGGTGACTCAGGTCTGCCTGTTCTCCATTCCTGTGATGTCTTGGGTTTTGGAGAATGTTTGGATGAACATCCTTAAACTGAATTGAAAATCTCTTCACAGTCTGTGGTGAGCACGGTCTCATTTCCTGTGCTCATTCTGGATTTAAATATGCTGACTAGTTGCTGGGAGCCAGCCTTGTTCACAGATCTACCTCTTGTTCCTACAGATCTTTGTGGAGTTCACCTCTGTGTTTGACTGCCAGAAAGCCATGCAGGGCCTAACCGGCCGCAAGTTCGCCAACAGAGTGGTGGTCACAAAATACTGTGACCCTGACTCTTACCACCGCCGGGACTTCTGGTAGAGGTGGCTGGGGGAGGGTGGGGGCAGGGCTGGCTGGGGACTTTACCCCCACCTGTCCCCCCCTCCTTTCTCCCCTCTGAAGATGATGGGCAGAGGAGTGACAGCCGAATGACAGCCGGCAGCAACTGGAATGGCAGCAATTGTGGGGGGTGGGGGGTGGGGGGGCTAAGGCAGGAAGGGGACTGGGCAAGTGCACACAGGCCCACATAGACACATGCACCCACACAGACACAGAGGGAAGGGGCAGGGATGGGGACTGTGTGCACAGCAGGGCGGGTAGGACCCCCACAGCCCCGTCCCAAACAGCCTCTTCTTATCCCTTACACTCTTTTCCTCGGCCCTTTCCCCATGGTAGGAACATAGCGTGTTTATATTTTATGGCCAAACTATTTTGAATTTTGTTGTCTGGCCCTCAGTGCCCTGCCCTCTCCCTTTGCAGGACCACAGCTCCCGTCCTCTGGCTTTTGGTCCTTCCAGTTCTCCACCCTGGTTTCTTAAGTAGTTGATTCTTTAGCCTTTTCCTGACCCCCAACCCGTTATCTCTGTCCCGCTCCTCCTCTCTGTGGCAGTTTCATATTTGCTAATAAGAATTTGCTCATTAAACATTTTGTTGTATTTTACTTTATGGAGCCCCTTCTGTGTCCAGTGTGTCCGCTCTTCTCTTTGGTCGTGGGTGTGGAGGGTGGCTCCCAGGGAGGGAGGCAGGCCTAAGGGTCCCTTGTGAGTGCCCATCGTGTAGGGCTCAGGTTTTCGCGACTCCACAGCTGAATGTGTTGATGCGGAAGTGACGTAAGGACACCGACGCAGTTCGGTGCGCCGGAAATGATGCCAGAGCGGGTTCGGTCGCGGAAGTAGAGGCCGCCGGGTGAGGTGCAGAGGGCGGGGCGCTTGGGGTCATTTCCGCTTCCGGTCCGTCGCCACCTTCGGTTGCTTCCCGTCCGCTCGGCGGCTCCCCTCCCCCCCCGCCCGGCTCTCAGCGCCCCTCCCGGGCGCCGGGGCGGCGGGGCCGTCGCCGTGCGGCCCTCCGTGCGTCCTTGCGTCTGTGCGTGCGCCCGTGTGCACCTCTGCCTCCCGCAGCCCGGCGCGCGCCCCGTGACACCGAGGCCGAGCGGGGGCAGGGGGCTGACCGTCATGACCCCCGGGAGCCCGGTGTGAGCGGGCCGAGGTGAGAGAGGGGCGCAATGCTGGCCTACGTCGCGGCGAGTCCGGTTTCCCGGCCTGGGCCGTGGCACGCGCGGGTCCAGCCAGCCTCGGAGCCGGTGTTCCAGCCGCTGATGGCTTGTGGCTGCTTTTTTACTGCTGTGCCCGGGTCGGGTTTGCCTGCCGGTGTGTGTCTTTTCTGTGGTTGTCAGTGTTCCTTATTCGCGCGGCCCTGTTGCTTGTGTTGCCCTGCCTCTGTGTTTCGGTGTTTATACAAAAGGTTTTGGCGATCCGAGTGCCGTGTGTTTGTGTTCTGGATCGCTCCGTGTTCCTGTCAGGTTACCCTTCCTGTCTTTTCTGGGTTTCTGTGTCTTCATTTCCTTCCCCACACCTGTCTCCCTCTGGTGCATATTTCTCTTCATGTTTCATTTTTGTCTCTGTTGCTACCGTCCCCAGGCCCTGAGTTCCTTTCCAGGAACCTTTTGCTTTGGTTGAGGATGCGCCCCCTTCTCCAGGTCTTTGAGTCTCTGGTGGTGTGGTAGGAGCTCTGACTGTGGAATCCAGACCTCCTCCTGCTTTTCGCGGTCTACAGACCTCAGTTTCCTAATCTTGTCAATGGAAGCGTTCAGAGTTCTTGCACCCCAGGGTCTCTGCGCATTCATTGAGGTGGTGCTGGTAAGGTGACTAACAGTGTCTGGCCAGGAGTTAAGTGTTTGATTACTAGGTGCTCTGGTTATTATTATAGATCTTGTTTTGCTTAGTGTTATTTGAATTCCCTTTGGGAGAATTTCGTTGTATTGTTTGCACAGTTTAATAAACATTTCTAAATTAATTAAATGTGGAAAACTGCCTCATTCTCGGCAGCTTCTGTGAGATCTAATATGCACCCCCCCCAACATGCTTAAGTAGGTTGGTGTTAGGATAGTGCACCTTCAGATGCCACCCTTTTGGAAATGTTTTTTTTTTTTTTCCTGATAATAACAGGCAGGGGTACCAAGCACTGACTATTTGTGAGGCACAGAACAAGGCCCTTTATAAACCCATCTTAATCTGTAAGCCTGCCAGGTAGCATCCCTCCATTTGTTAACACAGTTGAGTGAACTGAGTCACAAGGCTTGTTTTGCTAGTTGCTGATGTGGCTGGGTTTTGTAAATTTTGTGTTATTTTTAATTATATCTTGGGCACATATTATTATTTATTTTGTCTTAGTCTCGAACCCTGTGTCTTGTGTGTGTGTTTTGTGTCTTGTGTGTGTGTTTTGTTTCAGGATCCTTGTCTTTCTGCTCTCCTGCCTTGATGTTGCTTTCTTTTTGCCTGAGTTTCTGTGTGCCTCCTTGCTTGTTACTCTCTCTTCCGAGTTTGTCTCATGTTTTATTGTTGTCTGCGTGGGCCTGTCTAGGGACCCAGCCATCTCCTCCCTTTTCTCCCCTCCCCCTTTTCTTTTTTGCCTAGTTAGGCCTGTTTGCAGGTGCTCTGCTCTCTGGCCTGAGTTCAAGGTAGAGAGCAGCCTCTCCCATTCACCCGTGTCTTCCTTCAGGTCGGATCATGGTAGGGCTCAGTAAATCTCCCTCCATGGCTTGTTGGAGAGGCATAGACTGATCGGAGCCTACTCTGGACCCAGGCTGCTCCAGTTGTGAGGTGTGTGTCCCTGGGCAAGGCCTTAATGCGCCCATGTTCCTGCCTGTGTAACGTGGCTGTGAGTCATGGATTTGTAATAATTAAGTTGATGGTGTAAAGCACTTAATGGGTGCCTAGAAGGATGTAGGGGTTGTGGAGGTGCTTGTTAGCATTGCCCTCATTTGCTCGGTTCCTGTCCTCCATCCTTCTCAGCAGCTGGGCACGAAACAACATAGGACACACAATCTTTTAATGGCACACACCTTTAATGCCAGTGCTTGGGAGGGAGGGGCAGGTGGATCAGACTGATCTCTGTGAGTTCTAGGACAGCCAGGGCTGTGTAAAGAGATACTGTGTCGATGCCCCCCCCCCAAAGTATGAATTTATAGAGGTAAAATGGATTGATTCATAGTTGAGTATTCTTTGGCATTTATTATCTAGCCTTGTCCAAGTTATTTAACTTTCCTGAGGCCACTGTCTACATTCAGTGTTAAATGAGATAATGTGCCCCTCCTGGCACACTCAGTACCCGTTACTGGGGCCTCCTGCATTCCTTATCTCTCCTCCCTCGAGCCTTGCGCTTCCCTCCCTGCCCTTGGGACATCTAGTCCCTGGGCTTTCTCATGCCTCCCACTGCCCTGGGACGCCTCCCCTAGTTCCCTACCATTTCTTTAATTCCATCACTGACCTCTTCGGTTGGTCATGACTCCTGTCCTAGAGGGCTTTGCTTCCCTCTTTCTCCATTTCCTTCCTGTACTGTTTATTGAATGTTTTTTCCTTGGCCAGCTTCTTTGTAGGGAAAAACCATATACAAACACATTAGCATTACTACCACCAAGGGTCTTACTTAGGTCACCATAGTTTCAGAAGCAGACCGAGAGGTTTAAAATCACAGGAATCCACTCATAAGAATGCAGTTGGGAACAGTGATGATGATACTTGAGTTCCGTCTGGGGAGTTTCAGCAGAGCCCTGGGGCTGTGAGGAAGGGGAGAATTTGTGAGCAGGACAGGGGCCCCTGAGAGCTGGCCAGCCTTTACTGAAACCTGTTAGTAGGACCTTTGTCACCCAGAACATCATTTTGTATAGGAGAAAACTGCGGTACACAGTTTGAGACCTGCCCTGTTCAGCTAAACTGGGGGCATGGGCTCAGGGTGTCTGACCTCCCCCTGCTGTTCTGCCTCAGCTGATTTGGGGCCCCAGGCAGGAAGAAGCTAGGCTTGTTTGAGGAACCGAAAGAAGGATGGGCTAACTATAAGATAGAGGTTAACAGGGAGTCTGCTCAGCCGCTTAGCCTCTCGCCTTCCTCTCTAGAGTGGGAGGCTCAGGGACAGCTTGGGTGCTGGTTAGCCCAGGTCTCCTTTGTGTTTCCAAAGATTCTCTCCCCCCTCAGATGTGGTGATCTACCAGCATCCATTGTGGTCTCCCTCTGTGAGTCGCCTCATCTCTCCATGCCCCAGGGGCCTGGTGCCCCTTGACACCACCACCACTGGGCAAAATGTCGACCTCATCGCTTCGGCGTCAGATGAAGAATATCGTCCACAACTACTCAGAGGCTGAGATCAAGGTCCGGGAAGCCACAAGCAATGATCCCTGGGGCCCATCCAGCTCCCTCATGTCAGAAATTGCTGACCTCACCTACAATGTTGTGGCCTTCTCCGAGATCATGAGCATGATCTGGAAGCGGCTCAATGACCACGGCAAGAACTGGAGGCACGTCTACAAGGTCAGCACCTGGGTGTGGTTACCTTGGGGCACACAGCCGCACAGCAGGGTGTGGCTTGCCTAGTGCCCCCTCCCCACCCCCACTTCTAGGGGGTAAGCTGTTAAAGACTGTTCTTTATGTTAAATCTCTTGGCAGCAGAGTCCTCCTCAGTATCCCTGGGGCCTTGGTTCCTAGCTTCCCACTTGACCAGAGTCTGATAATGGCCAAGTAAGTGTCTTCTGTAAAATGGTGCGTTATTTGTGAGCAACCAGGCAACATCTTTCAGGTGTCCAGTTTGCTTGCGGCACCTAGTACAATGCAAATGGTGTGTAATATACTGTTAGCTGTGTCAGCAAGGGACTAATGAAAGAACATACAGTCTGGACAGGCAGAGTTTTCTCTACACTTTCTTTTGACCTTTCTGTGTAGCTCAGGCTGGCCTAGGATTTGCCATGATCCTTCTGCCTTCTGATAAGTTCTGGGATTGCAGGCATGTGTTACTACACAGACATAAGTATTTATTCATTTATTTAGTTATTTTGAGATAGGGTCTTACAGAACTCAGGCTGAGTGTGAACTCTTGATCCGTTTTTGTTTTGTTTGTTTTTGAGCTGGTTCCCAGCTTCTGAAAGCCATCTTTGTCCACACTTTGAGGTGTGTGCTTCTACTCAGATGGCTGTGGGCTGTGGGCACGTTGGCACAGCACCTGGGCTTTCAGGTGCCTTCCTTGTAAGGTTATGTGACCGTCAGGCTCGCTGGTATTTATTAACCTGCTGTGACAGTCAGAGCTTCAGGAGCACTTGATGGGCTTGTCAAGCCTTGTATGTAGTAGGGTGATAAAGTAGAGCACAGGGGGAGCTTTGGGGTGATGGAGACTGGTGTGTGTTTTTGTTGTTTGTGATACTGGGTTTTAAATCTAGGGCTTCATGTACGTTATTCAAATCCTTTATCATTTATTTACATATTCAACTAGTTTTTACTTGTTATTCTAAGATAAAGTTTTGCTGAATTGCCTTGGCTGGCCTTTGACTTACTCTGTAGTCCAAGTAGGCCTTGAACTTGTGAACTTCCTCAGTCTCTCAGATAGCTGGAATTATAGGCTTATGCTTCCAGGTTGTGGTGATGTTTTGCTTTTTTAAGCAAAACTGCTGTTAATATCCTGATGTGCTTGCTTTTCTCTGGTGCTGGAGTTGCTGGGTCAGAGGGCACATGGGTATGTAGGTTTGGTAAATTTGATCTGTTTTGTGCATGTGGAATCCGATACCCAGATTTCAGGCTTTCTTTAGAAGGAAATGCATCCAGGGAAATACTGAGCAAGTGGGTTTTAGGGAGTGGGGGAGCTTGCTACTGCCTCCCACACCTTGATTTTTCTTTAGGAGCTAAGGAAATGGTCTGGGACCAGCTGCCTGAATTACAGTGTTAATCATGGGGCCTCAGGGCAATTGTTGGCTTGCCCTCCATGGCAAGGAGTCACTGCTCTTCTGAGTTGGCCCCCAAGATGGTGAGCATTAGTACCTGAGTCTCGTTGCTTTGGAGGACCCACTCCATGACCCCAGTTTAAAGTCTACATGTCTTAGACTATCTGAGAGGCTTCCTGGCAAGGTAGGATGGTTTTCTCGGCTTTAGGATGAGGAGACATAGTACCATCTACTTATTGAAGCAGAGACTTGAGATGTTTCATGCCCATCACGACACACCGAGATTGGCCGTTGCTTGATTTAATCATTGATACAGTTCCTTACTGGGCTTAGAGTGAAAAACTAGGTGATATGTACTCTGCTGGGAACTGGGAAAGCCCAGTGTCACAAGCAAGCCTTTGCTGGGGTGAGAAGGAGAGCTTTAATGGGGATGGAGTGACCCTGGAGTGCAGATCCTTCCTGCTCAGTGGCTGAGACTGTACTGCTACGGCCCAGAACAGTGAGGTACCTTAGATAGACCAGGGAGTTCTAGAGTGTGCTGTTGCGGTGTCCCGAGGTGGGATATGCAGGTGAGTGCAGGGACTTCTGCAGTCAAGTGAGCCAAGTCTGCTTCCTGAAGTAGTGAGAGTCCAGGAGTGCTTGAGTCTTGGGTCCCATGTTCATTTCTGCTTCTGGCCTTACTGTGACTGCAGCCCTTAGGCAAGTAGAGGGTGACCTGTTGTAGTTGGAGGGACTAGCAGAGGACACTGCTGCCTCCAGCAGTCAGAAAAGACTTCTGGAAGAGGCTGCCAGGCTGCTCATAGGGACTGATGATGAACCAACCTACTTTCCTTCCCTTCCCTTCCTTCCTTCCTTCCTTCCTTCCTTCCTTCCTTCCTTCCTTCCTTCCTTCCTTCCTTCCTTCCTTCCTTCCTTCCTTCCTTCCTTCCTTCCTTCCTTCTTTCCGAGTGTTGGCATTAAAGGGTTCTTTAAAGGTAGATTTACCAAAATATGATTTCGTGCACAGAAAAATCTCCCCTTTCTAGGCACAGTCCTCTGGGTTTTGACAATGTGGTTTTTATAGCTTATTCTATGGTCCAGACAACAGTTAATTCTGATTGTGTGGTCCCCTTGGCAGTGCTCCTGGGGTGCTGGGCATGGCTTTGAGTATTTGCAAGTGGCTATCCCATATGGCTATGTTGGTGTCCTGCTTGTCTTGGATTTCTGGTTTCTTATGCTGTACTGAGGATCCTACTTGTACAGACCTTCCTGGTGACACTGTATGGGTCTAGTCACCCTTGTGCTTTAGGGGCCTGGGAGCTTGGGAGTGGAGAACTAATCCACCCCTTTGTCCTATGTTCTCAGACTTACTTTCCCTAGTCTTTATCTTATCCTAACTAGAAGTCAACAGAGTGCAGGCTGTGTGTCAATCCTGTACACTACCAGCTTTGTAAATAAAGTTTTATTGGAACACAGCCAGGCCCCTGCAGCCACCACTGTGGAATAGTTGGACAGAGACTGTGTGATGTGATAATGGAAGCATTTATCTCCAGTACTTTTATAGAGAAAGGTGCTGACCCTTCTTTAAATGTGCATTGTAATATAGGAGTACTTCCCTGGTGGAACTAACTGAAAACTTAAAAGCTCCATGGGTTATCTGTTTGGGATCATCCAGTTGCCCAGATTAAAAAAATTCCAGGCTCTTCACTTGAGGTGTTGCAGATCTGCTAAATTATGAGTATGTAACCCAATGAGCTTGGGCGAATGTGCACAGCTCTGGAGGACCTGCTCAGTTCCCTAGGAGGCTCCTCGTGATATCCCTCCCAGGGGCACTGTGAATGTCTGTGAAGTCTCTCCTGGAACTTGCTAGGTATGGGACCACTGGTGTGTGCTCTTTGGGGTCTTTTCCTTTGCTCCTGGGCTGAAGTGGTAATCTCTGCTTCTCTGTGTTGCTGTGTGTAGACACTGTGTCGCCGATACTCTGCCTTGTTGGGAGCCCCTGTGCATTTGCTGCAGTTTTTGTGTGTGTGGCACACGTGTGTGCCTGGGGATTCGGGAGGTTTCCTGCTTTATAGTCTTTAGCTGCCGTTCCAAAGTCCAGAGAGCTACAAGTTTGAAGGTTTCTCAGGACCATATGGCCTAGAGGGCGATGTGCACTGAAGTTAAGTCGTTCATATACTATGTTCCTCTCCCAAGCTCCTGTCCCATCGTGTGGCTGTTGGCAGAACTCCCCTCTGACAAAATTCGTAGGTGTGCCCTGGTGCAGTGACTTTCTGGTCCTAAGCAGGAAGATTCTGGATTCCAAACCACAAGGGCCCCAGGACTGCTGTCTCTCTGGCTTTCCCCTTGGGGTGTAACCATGCATAGAAATCTTTCTCCTCTGAGAGTAAACACTACCACCAGGGCCAGTCAGGGACTAATCAGATGTAAATACTCTCCAGAGAGCTTTTCCACAGCTGAGTGGTGGCATATACCTGTAATCCCAGTTCTCAGGGGGTTGAGGCCAGTGAGGTCTACATAGCAGATCACTATGTCTGTCTGCCTGTCCCCCCCATTACAGAACTTTAAGTTGAATTAAGAACTTTGAGTTACAGCATTGTTTGTTAGGTAGTGCTTAGCTCCTGTGGCTGCCTCCTCTGTTACATTTCTTCCCATTCTATTCTACACCTGAATTTTGGAGGCTCCATGAAGTCTCTGGAGTCACCTGCAAAGCTAAGGTGTGCTTTTCTCCTCCTTTTTCAGAGTCTTATAAGGACCAAGCTCATGACATTGCTCTGGAAACAGGCCTTGAGTCAGATCTTTCCTTGGGTTGGATTTGCTTCGGTGATTTAAGATTTTTTAAATTTTACTTTATGTGTATCTGTGTATGTGTGGACCACTTATGTGTCTAGTACCTGCAGAGGTCAGAAGAGACTGGAATGTATATGGTTGTGAGTCACCTCATGAGTGCTGGGAATGGGGAATGGAACTGGGGTCCTTTGTAAGAACAAGTGCTCTTAACCACTAGGGCCATCTCTCCAGCCCCTGGGTTATTACTACTATTTTTTTCTAAAGTACTTAATTTCATTTTGCTGAAAAGGGAATTTGTTTGCATATCACAAAGTAGGAAAGATATCCAAGGGTGCAACTGCGCAGTGCTTTGCTTCGGTCTGTATTCCTGGTGTTGTGTCTGGCTGGGGCGTTTATCCTTCCTGAGCGAACCTAGGACTAGAAGGCTCCTGTGACCTCTCATTCCTTTAGGAGCAGCCCATCTCTTCATCCTTAAGACTTCCTGCACTTTAGTTTGGTTTGGCTCTGTTGCTTCAGATTTTGTCTTCAGTACGCAGGGCACGTTTTGTGGTCCTTGGTGATGCCCAGGTTGACTGCATTGGTGGCTGCCATCCTATCTTCTCTGTTGTGTTTACTGCATAGAGCTCATGCACAGCAGTCAGCTTTTTGGAGTGATCAGTTCAGTGGCATCTGGTGTACTCAGTGCTGGCAGCCACATCTCGAGCTGGTAGAGCAACGTTTTCTTTGACCCCATTGAGTATGCCCCACCTGTGCTCATCTCCTGGCACCCATGATCGCATCTGTCTGAATTAGTCTCTTCTGGACACTTCATACCCATGCGACCACACATTGTGTGACCTTTGTGCCTGGCCTTTCACGGAGCACAATGCGTTGTTGCTCATGGTAGCCTCTTTCCCCACTTTTCTTCTTTTTAGGTCTATTCCACACTCGACTGTGTGGACAGATAGTGGGTTGTGAGACCTGAATGTGGGCAGTTGCCCCAGGGCCCCAATGCTTCCTGAGTCTTGAGTCCCTTTTCCAGTGCAGTTCAGTGTCAGTGACTGGTGTACCTGCACTTTGCAGGCCATGACGTTGATGGAGTACCTCATCAAGACTGGCTCTGAGCGTGTATCACAACAGTGCAAAGAGAACATGTATGCTGTGCAGACGCTGAAGGACTTCCAGTATGTGGACCGTGATGGCAAGGACCAGGGTGTGAATGTGCGGGAGAAGGCCAAGCAGCTGGTGGCTTTGCTGCGTGATGAGGATCGGCTTCGGGAAGAGCGCGCCCATGCGCTCAAGACCAAGGAGAAACTGGCACAGACTGCCACGGGTGAGGTTTCTCTCCCACTCCTGAAAGTCCCTGACAGCTCGGATCTTTCCTCTGTCCCTGTGGGCCCATTTCAACAGATCCACCCTTTTCCTCCCTTGTGGGATGGTCTAGAAATTTCATTCAGCTTGCCTGCAATTTTGCTGAATGTCTCCTTTGGACCCAGGTGTGTCCAGACAGTGAGGGCAGCCAACAGAGTCCCTGACCTTTGCCTTGGTCTTTGGAGTGTTCAGGCAGGTACATCCACATCTTGTCAGGTTGCTTGGGACTCAGGGCTCCCCAGGTACAGGGTGAGGTCAGCCCCTAATGGGGATACTCGTGCTCAGGCCTGATTGAGCCGCCAGTCAGGTCTTGTGTAGATTGTCCTTGTAGCTAAAGGGCAATGCAAAGACCCTGAATGGCACAGAGAAGTCAGCATCACAGGTGAGGGGGATGGCAAGGTCGTGGCGAGGCCTGGGAGTTGACTTTTTGAGATCTTAGAATGCTGTTTGTAGGTGGTGAGTTCAAGTTTAGTGGATGATGACAAATATTTAAAAAGAAATGAAAGTGGCATAAGGAGATAGTGTGTCCCCATGTCATAAGGCTGTGGTCTGTCTAGGGACATGGTCAGTGACAGGTGGGGGTTTCATTTTCTCATGCTAAGGGGCCAAGGTAGGGAAAATGGGATGAGCATTAGGGAGACTGTAGAAGGCTGTTGTAAAACTGATTTGCATGTGGTTGTGGGATGGGGAGACAGTGCTACCCTGGAGGTGAGGGCAGATGGAGTCACGAGCCTGTGACCTTGGCTCTAGCTGGAGGACTTCTGTCTGGTACACGATGTTGGGGTCAGTGTTACCTCCCACTCAGATGTGGGGACACCGACGCTGGGGTGTGCTCACATAGAGAGTACAGGCACTGCACTATTCCCTAATACAGCAGAGGGAAAGAGCCTGTGCCCCTGGGGTAGAGAGTGGAGGGCTGGGCTGGGAGACTTGTTTGTAGCAAGCCTGGTTGGCTTCATGGAAGGTGTGCGGTATGCGTACATATGTGTGTGTTGGGGGTTGTACTTACCTTCACGTGTGTGTGGAGGCCCTGGCATTCATCCCTCTGTTCCTTGTTCTTTTTGATGCATGGTCTCAGTCAAACCCAGAGCTCGCTAATATGCTAGTTCGTCTTGCTGTGACGAGCCCCTGTCTGTCTTCCTAGGCTGGGATTACTAGTGAACCATTAAGTCTACCTAGCGTTTTGGTACATCCTGGGGATCTGAACTCTGGTCCTCATACTTGTTCGGCAAGTACTTTTAACTGAGCTGTCTTCCTAATCTCTACGAGGAGGGTTTCTTAGCTGCTAGACATGGCCAAGCTCCTGAGGAGCCAGATGCTTGAGCACTTTGTGCTTTGCTGACAAAGGAGCCTGAGGTATACATTTCAGCTGGTCCACACACAGAGGAGGAGCCAGTCACACTCCCTACATTCCCATCATAGACTCTGAAATTGGGATTGGCTTTTTTTGTTTTTTGTTTTGTTTTTGTTTTTGAGAGTTTCCTGTGTATCCCTGGCTGTCCTAGAACTTGCTCTGTAGACTAGGCTAGACTCAAACTCAGAAATCTGCCTGCCTCTGCCTCCCAAGTGCTGGGATTAAAGGTGTGTGCTGTCACCCCAGTTTAAGTTGGAATTTCTTAACAACTTTTGTATGTCTTAACATGTTGTTCCATTTTCTTTCTCAACCATTTAAAGAGCTGACTTTGGCCATGGGCCATTGTCTGCTGACCCATGTCCCAGAGCTTGGAGAGGAAGGAGGGCTGTATGGGAGTTGGGAAGGGTTGTAGCCTAGAGCTGGGTAGTTGGTATGGGAAGCTCTTGTGTTGTTAGTTGGTGCCCATTTCCTTGAAGTGGGGCCTTGAGGGGCAGTACATTCAATTCCAGGCAGGCGGGAGGGAGCCTTAAGGTATTTGCACAGCAAAGGTTTGGCAGTGGGGTATGGCTTGCCAGCACCTCACCTCCTGAGTGGCATGCAGTGTCTGTCCTAGGGTGAAAGTGCTTTGGGGACAGGAGCAGACAGCTTTCTGTGGTATGTGGATTTGCTCTGAACCACTGCTGGAGCAGGGTTAGTGAGCCTGCCCTCTTATCAGAGAATCAGGAGCCGCCATTGAGCCTCCAGTCAGTACCGGTGCACGGTGGTGGAACAGAAGGAGTGATGAAAGATGCTGATTGTAGGGACTGGGGTCTCGGTTGTCTTCTTGGGAGCACAGCATTGACCTTTCCCACCTTCTGCTGGCCCTGGAGCCACTCTTGACTTTAATGTGGCCTGTCCCTACTGTTTCCTCCTCTTCCTGACACCAGGGGTTCTTGTTCCCTTCATTGGGCTCTATAGTCTAGACAGATGTTGCCTTCCCTCTGAAGTTCCAGCTGTTCCTGCCAGGGCTGCAGTTCTGCCTAGAAAGGAAGCCCTTGTCTGCTCTCTTGGGAGTTCTAGCCTGGGAAACTAGGAAGGATCCCCCTGGAGGCCTGGGCCCTGATGTTTGATCAAACCCGGCTGTCCTTCAACACCCTGATCTTTCTTATCTGCCACTTGCTGTTCTGAGGGTGGGGCTACCCTCTGTCCTTCCCCAGACTCTGGTTCCACTCGTTTCCCTCCCAGTTTGGGCCTCAAAGACCTGGGAAGGGGGCACTGTTCTGGTTTCTGGGCTGCAGCTCCATGTTTGTGGGTTCCCAACTCTTGGTCTCTCGTCCATCTGTGTCTTAATGTCTTTCTCTCTCTAGCGTCCTCAGCAACTGTGGGCTCTGGGCCACCCCCTGAGGCAGAGCAGGCCTGGCCACAAAGCAGTGGGGAAGAGGAGCTGCAGCTCCAGCTGGCCCTGGCCATGAGCAAGGAGGAAGCTGACCAGGTACGGGGCGCAGCAGAGGGAGAGGGGCCGACTTCTGTTCTGCCATCTTGTCCTCATGCCTCGCCCGCCTCACTTTCCACCTGCTCTCCCTCTCCCTGTCCCTGCTCTGTCTCTTTTCTGATGCTTCCTGTTCCTCCATCTCTAGCTCCTTGCTCCCACAATGCTGTCCTGTGCTTTGGCAATCAGGTGCACAGCTGCTTTCTCTGCCCATTGTCAACAATTTGGGAGAATCACTGTCCTTTTCTTTCTTGATCTTGCTCAGCCCTGGCCTGCTGTCCCTTTACTGGCCTGCCTCTCTGCCTGGTCCTCTGGCTCTGGCTTCCCCTGCCCTGCCCCTTATACTTTCTCTCCGCCAGCCCCCGTCCTGCGGTCCCGAGGATGACGTCCAGCTCCAGCTGGCCCTTAGTTTGAGCCGAGAGGAGCACGATAAGGTCAGAGTGGCCTCCCTACCCCCCAGGACTTTCCCTCCACCTCGCTCAGCTCCGTGGTCCTTACCCCGTGTCCCTGAAGTGCCTCCCTGAATACAGTGTTCACTTCCAGCCCTATCTCAGCAACTTTAGCTGTGCAAACCTTGCTCCAAACAAACCAGGGTGGGCACCCTGGCTATCTCGAGGTGCATCTGCTGCAGCTACCTTGGGGTGCAAGCATCACTAAGTCCTGCACCTCAGCAGGAAGCCAGGATGAGAGAGTCACCTGCTTTTCCTGGGTCCCAGTGTGTCCCTAAGCTGCTTTCCTAACCAGGTTTGGCTACCCCTTTGGTAGTGCCATACACAAGCCCCTTCCCTCTCTAGATCACATCAGCTCTTCTGCCTCCTGCCCCACCTTTGACCCAGTTGTCCCATTCCCATCCGCATTCCATACATTGTCCACATCCCATTTTATTTTTTCCATTTTTGTTTTCAGAGTGGAGGAGAGGGTGGTTGGGATGGGGATTTCCAGGCTGGGCCAGCTGCCCTCCCATGGCTCACGTTCTGAACCCTACCTTGTGCAGCTGCTTCTGTCTCCCATAGGAAGAACGGATCCGCCGTGGGGATGACCTGAGGCTGCAGATGGCAATAGAAGAGAGCAAGAGGGAGACTGGGGGCAAAGAGGAGGTGAGTGCTTGTGTGCTGTGCCCTTTGGGTTCACTACCTCCTGCCCTGCTGCCTGTGGTCAGAGGGGATTGTCTTATAAAGTAAGTGCTTAGTCAGAGACACTCTCTGCCTGCCTCCCTTGTGGCCAAAACATCTGAAGGAAAGAGGGCCTAAAGCCATAACAACAGCCTGACCAGCTGAGGCAGGACACGGGGCCCAGACTGTTTTGCTATATGCCATTCAAACACTCTGTCTCTATTAGACACTAGGGGTTGACAGTCCCTGCCTGAGCCTCCCCTGACCACGGTCGACCCCTCCTGTGATCACTTATAGCTGTGGTAGACTTCCTAGATCATGCTTACTTCTGGTCATGCGCAGGTGTTTCCTCATGATTCTGCATGTA
The DNA here is from genome assembly GCF_950005125.1 of Chionomys nivalis. Taxonomy (NCBI): domain Eukaryota; kingdom Metazoa; phylum Chordata; class Mammalia; order Rodentia; family Cricetidae; genus Chionomys; species Chionomys nivalis. Next base: position 70,658,909 of record NC_080087.1, read on the forward strand.
GACAGGGTTAGTGTGATCTGTCTGTCAGGACTGGCTGCACTCGGAGCTGAGCCTGTGGTAGCAGCAGCGGCAACAGTCGTGTTAGCATTATAGCTACGCCTTAGGCAGGGTTCTGTCCTGAGTAGCTTTAACTCTGATACCGTGAGCCTAACCTGCTTCCAGATTGTTTCCATGTGATTAGCCAATGAGACTTTTTTCTTTTTTTAGGGTTTTTTCTTTTATTTTTTGAGTCAGTGGCTCACATGGCCGAGGCTGACCTTGGATTTTTGATCCTTCCTCTCCCTGAGTGCTGGGATTTATATGCATGTGCTACCATGCATGATTTTATGCATGGCTGGGGATTGAACCCAGGACTTTGCATCCTAGACAAGTACTCTGCCAGCTCCAGCCCCAGGTCCAGTGTGGCTTTCTTGATAGGCAGCAGTGTCTGCTCAGGCTGACCTTAGACCTAGGAGGTCCTGCATCTGACTAGGGGAGACTCACTTGTTTTTGCCTCTGCCCTTTGTACTCTTTGAGTGTAATTGTGGCCACTTGGGGAAGACCTGGCTGTCCTCTCTCTGAGGCTGTTTGCCTCATGGGTATCTATGGCAGTGTGTGTGTGCGCGCATATGTAGGATATCTCCACTGTCAGGTGAGGGATTTGGTTGGCAGCTTTTCCATGCCTGCACAGGCAGGCAGTCCTGCTGGGAGTCACTGCAGGACAGTGATGTGGTATCAGAAGTATGATCAGGGTGACTTGGTGGGAGCTCAAGGAAGGAGTGCATGGCGGGGGAGAGGGGTGGCTAGAGCAGTTTAAAAATTCAAACAAGGCACACAGTGAGTGAGGAAAGGCTTGTAGTTCTGCTGGTTGCAGGGAGGAAGGTGACCTCTGTCTTCGCTTAGAAGACCCCGTGGTTGTCATGCAGGGTAGGGTCTCCAGGTTGGGGAATTGGGAGGATAGATGGAAGGCAGACCTGGGGTTGAGGAGAGGAGATGCAGCCACCTGTAGCCACCTCCTGACTATCTGTGGTTCTCTCCTCTTCCCACAGTCATCTCTCATGGATCTTGCTGACGTCTTCACAACCCCAGCCCCTCCACAGGCCTCAGACCCCTGGGGGGGCCCAACATCTGTGGCTACTGCCATCCCTCCGGCTGCTTCTGCCTCAGACCCTTGGGGGGGACCTGCTGTCCCTCCAGCTGCTGATCCTTGGGGTGGTCCAGCCCCCACGCCAGCCTCTGGGGATCCCTGGAGGCCTGCAGCCCCTACAGGGCCCTCTGTTGACCCTTGGGGTGGGACTCCAGCTCCTGCAGCTGGAGAGGGGCCCACACCTGACCCATGGGGAAGCTCTGATGGTGAGCACCACCATCTGCTGTTTTGCAACCCCTTGGGCCAGCTACCCCTTTAGGAAGGGATGCCCTGGGCACAGTGTGGGTCAAGAGGTGGCCAGGGCAGAGAGAGCAGGCTTGGGCATCTGGCTGTATGAAGTTGAGTAAGGAAGACTGTAAAGGGACAAGGGGATGGAGGGGTTGAGGGTGCTTTTGAGAGCAGGTATGGGAGGGCCTGACCCTGACTGGAAAGCAAATGTGTGTATAGGCAGAAGGGCCTGAAGGTGGGGCTAGTCATTTGGGTCATTTTAGGCCATCACAGACTGAGAAGCAGCAGCTTCCCAAGCAGGAGGGGTTGGCTACTCATTGATATGCCTCCTTCCTCATCTAGGTGGGGCCCCCGTCAGTGGACCCCCATCTTCTGACCCCTGGGCACCTGCCCCGGCTTTCTCAGACCCCTGGGGAGGTTCACCTGCCAAGCCCAGCAGCAATGGCACTGCAGGTACTGGCTGCCCTGTGCTGGGTTAGGGCGGTAGTCCGGGTGTGAGTGCTGAATCTGTCTGGGCTCTGAGGGTGGAGGAGGCTGAACTAGAGATTCCGGGAAGATGCTGAGCAGGAACATCTTGGCCCCCACAGCAGTCGGGGGCTTTGACACAGAGCCTGATGAGTTCTCAGACTTTGACCGACTCCGCACTACCCTGCCAACTTCTGGGAGCAGCACAGGTGAGTCACCCTCCTCCTGACTCCCCAAGAACCCCCAGACCTTTGTCTTTCTTGTTTCTGTCTTGCTCCGGGTGGTGCCTGCTGTACTGGAGGGTGTAGGATGCACAAGACAGATTGAGTCAGATCCAGCCACCCCCTTCCCACAGAGATGTGTGACTATGGAAATCCCGTCCGTACACTCCTGTCTGACCTGTTTCTGCCTCTGGGTCATTCATTGAGGCAGGGGGTGGGGGTAGGGGTGGTGAGACAGGAATTGGAGAAGTGGTATCAGCATGTTGACCCCTGCCTTGTGTTCCTCACTGCTTTCCCCTGGCTGTCTTCTGCTGTTTAACCATGTGTCTCTGAGACCTTGGCGCAGACTGGCACAGCCGTCTTTCCTGGCAGCTGTGGGTTGACCTAAGTGTGGGCCTGGGCCTCCTCTCTCAGGGGTTGGTTATTTCTGGTCACTTTCTTTTGAGATGATCCATTGCTAGGTGACCCAGGTTATCCTTCAACTTGTGATCCTTCTGCCTCAGCCCCGGTACCTACAATTCTAGGTATTTCCCATATACCTCTTTTTCTTTTCTTATGACACTGGTATTGAACCCCTGTTGTTCATGCTAAGCAAGTAAGTGCCTTGCCACTGAGCTACATCCCCAACTCTGCAGTTTTTTGCGGGGGTGGGGTGGGGTGGGGGCAGAATCTTACTGTATTTTCTTTCTTTTTTTTTTTTTGGTTTTTTGAGACAGGGTTTCTCTGTGGTTTTGGAGCCTGTCCTGGAACTAGCTCTTGTAGACCAGGCTGGTCTCGAACTCACAGAGATCCGCCTGCCTCTGCCTCCCGAGTGCTGGGATTAAAGGCGTGCGCCACCACCGCCCGGCTTCTTACTGTATTTTCTATAGCTCAGGTTGGCCTTAAATGTGTGATCTTTCTACCTAAGCCTTCCAAGTGCTAGGATTAAAGGTTTACACCCCAGGCTTGACTGTATTTCCTTTATTTAAACCAGCTTCCATTGAAATGCAGGTTGTAGTATAGAAATGGGTTTCCATTTGTTAATTCCCAGAGGGACAAAGTCTGCCCTGCATCCTGTAACTAACTGTCTTGAACTGTCCCAGGGTCATGGATATCTCCAGGTTTCTGCACTGTAACATTTTATAGGGGCTTTGTAACTGGAGTATTCCCTTGGGGGAGGTACTCCTTTGAGATTGGTGGTGTCCCCTAGGCAACCATTAGAGACCGTACTTCCTGAAACTGTCACTGTGAATCATCATGACATCTTGATTCTGTCATTCCCTCTACCTGTTTGCGACAGTAAGATCATCATAGTTTTCAGTCCAGGCTCAGCTCAGCCTGCCACTGTGAAACTTTGTCCCTTCCTGAGACCTCAAATCACCCCATCCCCCGCAACTTAGGGTAGATCTGCCGGTCCCTTTGAGCACTGTTTTGGCTTCTTCCAGGGGAACTGGAGTTGCTCGCAGGAGAGGTGCCCGCCCGCAGCCCTGGTGCATTCGACATGAGTGGGGTTGGGGGGTCTCTGGCTGAGGCTGTGGGGAGTCCTCCACCTGCTGCGACCCCGACTCCCACCCCTCCCACACGGAAGACTCCGGAGTCATTCCTAGGCCCCAACGCAGCCCTCGTGGACCTGGACTCGCTGGTGAGCCGGCCAGGCCCCACACCTCCAGGATCCAAGGCTTCCAACCCATTCCTGCCAAGCGGTGAGTGTGGAATGTGGGACTCTGCATCCTTGAGCCTCCCTTCAGTCCTTCCAGAGCAGAAGTCTCATGGAGCAGGCATGTTTCTCTTCTCTTGGGCTGTATCCCAGGACACAAGATCTGGGCAGACAAGCACTTGTTACCTGCTTCCTTTGTCTATTATTTCTTCTCTTTGCAGGAGCTCCGGCCACTGGCCCCTCCGTCACCAATCCTTTCCAGCCAGCACCCCCTGCAACGCTTACCCTGAACCAGCTCCGTCTCAGTCCTGTGCCCCCAGTTCCTGGAGCGCCACCCACCTACATTTCTCCTCTTGGTGGAGGCCCTGGCCTGCCTCCTATGATGCCCCCGGGTCCCCCAGCCCCCAACACTAATCCCTTCCTCCTATAATCCAGGGTAGGAGGAAGGCCTGGTTCAGCTGGCTTCCCTAACTTCTGTTCCCTGGGAGATCAGTGTTGTGAGTGCATGTGAAATGGGGGACCCTCCCCCCAGTGCCCTTCCCCCTCCTGGGGCCCACTCACACTACACCCTCTTCCCAAGTCCCCAACCCACCTCCTCCTGAGAAAAACTGGACATGGGGGATGGGGAGGGGAGCCGGCCAGAGGAGGATCTTTTCTGTGGCATTAGATGGGGGAGGAACAGCCTGGGTTCCCCCACCCATTCCACCTTCCTCCAAACTCCTGACAACCCCCAATCAGTGTTTGAGCCTCCTTGTTCCCTTGGCACCCCTTGGTGAATCCTTGGTGATGATTTTGGCAACTTCGGGAATAAATGGCAATTCTCATGGGTACGACTCTCCCACATTCCCATCCACTACTCGTGTATCCCTAAGAAGCTCTTCCAGGGCAGACCCGGGGTTGGGACTGAGTCCCATCCCTTGTCTCCCTCTGGGAGCTAACCTTGCTGAAGTATTGGATCCCCTGAATCAGTTCCTGGAGTTGGGGTGAACTGGTGACGGTGGCCAGGCTTGGCCCTTGTAGGAGCAGTCCACCTCTGATGAAGTGTCATAGACCACTCAGGGCTCAGTTCTGAAGGCCCCACTTGGGAGCTAAGAGACTCCTTAAATGCCAGACTTCAGAGAGATGCTGTGGCTGGGGTTAGTCAGTTGCTGAGGATGGTGATTATTAAGAATTTTTGCCAAGAAATAGTAAAACTGAACCCCCATCGTTGGCATCACCTGCACAGGGAGCACTAATTCATCCCAGCACTCTTTGGAAGCCTTGTTAGCCTCTTCTGGCTAAACCCAGTGGACCACCAGATGGCATCCCTTGGCCATCGCTACGTGTTCTTGTCATGTGCTGGACCACATTTGATAACTATGTCAGTAGGTGGGTGCTGGGGTCAGATTGGTTTGGTAGATGTCTGCCTGCCGAGCAGTCCGCTTGAATGCTCTGGAGGTGGTGGGAGGTGTGCTCAGCTGCCCTCCTCTGTTCTAGGCCCTACTTGAGGGGGAGGTATTCCTAGGGCAGTTCAGTTCTGCTGTGAGGCAGGAGGGTCCTTTGTCTTGTGGGTTGAGTGAATGATTTTATGGTTGGGTGGCCACTCGGTCAAACCCTGTGCCCCAAAGGAAGTATATTTGGTGATTTTGTGCCTTTGAGCTTTACACCAGTTTCAGTTAATGAAGCACAGGAGGAAGATGGTTCCAGTTCATTCAGTGCACAGCCTGGTGGAGGAGGGTAAGGTTTGATGCCCTGTCCACCATCTCTTAAAAACAAGAAGAAAAGAGCAGCATGGCCTGTAAGCCATGACTCAGCCTCTGCATGTCCTCTTTGTGTCTTCTTTCAACCCGTACAGTCTGAAGTGCAAAGCAACACCAAAGAGGTTGATTGTGTCTCATGTATGCCCCTTTCCAGAATATTCCAGCCACCAGAGTTTTAGCGGGTGCTGCCATTAAGAGAAGCCTCTGAGGCTCCGCACCTGGGTGTAGAGTGATCCCCATGACTAGATGTGGAATGAGTCAGCTCACACATCAGCTCCTAGCAGTGAGAGGGCTCTTCAGTTAATCTCTTTTCCAGGCAGCTGGAGAGTGGGCTCAGCACTGTGCAAGCATGAGTTCAGGCCTCCACCACCTACTGTAAACAAGGTGCAGCCTTTAATTCCATCTGGCTAGTGAGGGGAAGCAGATGGGTGGGGCACAGATAGTATATCCTGGAGACTCTTGGCTAACCACCATTCAGTAAGCTCCAGCTTCAGTGAGAGAACCTTTCTTGAGATTGATGGTGGAGACAGGGGAGGCAACTCAGTAGGTAAGGCACTGACCGTGCAAGTGTGGAGACCTGTGTTCCGTCAGATGCCTAGAACTCAAAGGGAGGTACCGGAAGTGTGTATCTGTACTGCCAGTGCTACTAAAGAGATGGGGACCAGGCAGGAGAATCCCTAGAACCTTTTAAGCTTAGGCTAGCTCATCTCTCTCAACAAGGTAGAAGGTGAGGACCAGCATCTAAAGTTGTGTTCTGAGCTCCATGTGTGCCCTTACGCACCCCAATGGAGACATGCATTAACTGATTTAAAGAAGCAGAGAGGGGATGCCTGATGTTTACTGTCAGCCCCTACATGCCCAGGCATGTGGACACCTGTGTCTGTGTGTATTATCTATGCACACAAGATTAGTAAGATTGAGCTGTCGCACATTCAGGGGTCTGTGACTGGGCCTTTCTTACACTGGGACTGAGAGATTTGGCTCAAGTCCTAGAGACAAGCAGGAGAATGACTAAAGAGTTAACAGTTTGATTTTTTTAATTTGCATTTATGTATATTGGTGTTTTGCCTGCATGTATGTCTGTTTGAGGGTGTTGGATCCCCTGGAACAGGAGCTAACAGACAGTTGTGAACTGCCATGTAGGTGCTGGGAGTTAAGCCCTCTGGAAGAGCAGCCAGTACTGTTAACTGCTGAGCCCTCTCTCTGGCCCTATGGGGCTGATTCTTGTTGAATGAGGACTAGACATCACTTGTGGCATTGTGGTTAGCATAAACAGCCCAGTCATAAAGGGTGAGAGGTTTTTGCTGAACTGAAACTCATGCTTAGTGTTGACCTACATGTTGGGAAGGGCTGTGGGTATCTCTCTGACCTGGGTATCAATGCAGTGGGGCTAGAGTGGACAGATCCCATGGCAGTACTCTCTGGCCTGGGTGGCAGCAGCCAGGGTTCTTTCCTTGAATCTACAGGTCTTTGCCTAACAGGATCTTCCCTGGCACTCTGCCATGGGAGATTGATGGGCTTGGTTGCTGTGTCAGCTACCTCACGTCTAAACTCTAGGTGGCTCCCAGGGACTCTGCCACCACCTAGCTCCCTGCCATCTTGCAGTGTACCACCATGGATGGGGCGTGTGGGTTCTCTCCTGCTCTGCTGAAGCAGCTTCTCACTTGGGAACTCCATTTCTGAGACACACACCCTCCCTTGGCCCCCTGTGTCTCACCGTGCACAAAACAGGAACCCACATTTCCTGCTAATGGGGTGCTGTTGCTTTTTTTGACCACAGGGTTTTTGTAGCCAGATTGCTGGTACAAGCCTCTGGTGGCATTGCACCGCAGTGAAAGATCTGGCAGGCTAGCTGGCTGCAGAGTTCACCACCTGGCTCTAACAAAGTTTGGAGATTCCTATAGCTCCCTGTATTTTGCTGAGGTTCTAGGCAGCCACCCTGTCCCTGCAGGTGCCTCCACCCCTTTGGGAATCCTCATTTCCTATAGGTTTCTGACATATTTTTCCACTTAGAAATGGTTATATTTTCTTTTGGTTCTGCTTGGGGATGTCAGATTTCTGTTTTTATTTTAGGTAGATCAATGTTTTAGCCCCAGTATTTTAATTGGCAAATTGTAAAGAGCACTTTTGGTATTTTTTCTTTAGTTTTTGTTTTTTCCTTTCCCCCCCTTGTACTGAGGGCTGACTTTAGTAGATTGCAGTGAGGGAGCTGCTGTGCTACCTGTACCACCCCGACCCAGAAGCAGGGTCTGTGAATGGTTTAGCACCAGGTTCTACTCCAAGTGACATTCAACATGACAGGTGAGAGGGCGGCCCCCTTTCCGGCTGCACCCCATTTCCCCGGTAAAGAGCACTTTAAAATTGCTTCTTAAATTCAAACTTTTAATATGTGTCTTGTGGCCCATGCTTTTAGTCCCAGTGCTTGGGAGGCAGAGGCAGGTGGATCTATGAGGGTTTGAGGCCAGGCTGGGCTATAGAGTGAGTTCCAGGACAGCCAGGACTACACAGAGAAACCATATCTTGAAAAACAAAGCATACACACAAAATGTGTCTTGATCAATCTACCCCTTCTCATCCACACAATAGGTACTTGCCAACATGTGCCTCTTCCACCTCTATCTCCTACTTTTGTTTTTGGTAACCGACTAAGTCCACTTAGTCACGTTAAGTGCCTGCTGGGATGCTGACTGCTTACTGCTTGATTTGTGCGCAGGTGACCCTGCTGCAGCTAGTGCATAGCGCAGTGTCCAGAAGACAACCTTACACAGCACTCCTCCCCAGTCACCCTTCTGCCCTGCGCTTTGTTCCCTGTGTCCGGTTGGTGGGGTGGGGTAGCCCCTTTAGGGCTGAGCCATCAGTGGTCATCTATTATCCAGTCTGCAGAAAGAAGCCTTTCTAGCTAAGGTTGAAATACACCTAAGTACGCAAGTAGTTTAACATGTTCATTTAGCGAACAACAAACAGTGGTATATTCCTCTTTAGGTCCTGTGATCTTCAGAGCCATAGGCTGTAGCAGGCTTTCTTTTAGGCCACCAGCCAGCACCCAAATCCTGTCATGGAACCTTACTAGTTATGAATGATTAGTTATAAATGGCCTTATGCTTGTCCTGCTAGCTCTTTCAGCTTATTTTAACCTGTTTGTCTTTATCTACGTTTTTGCCTCTGGGCTTTTTATCTTTTCTTTCATTCTGTATGTTCTACTCCATGTCTGTCTGACAGTTTGGCTTGCTGGCTGGCCCTGGGGTCTTCTTCTCTTTCTCCTGTGTTTTCCTTCTCTCCTCTCTTCCTCTCAAGCCTAGATTTCTCTTACTACTTATTCTTTCTGCCTGCCAGCCCCTCTTATCCTTCTACTCCTCGCTATTGACTGTTGAGCTCTTTATTAGACCAATCAGGTGCCTTAGGCAGACAAGGTGAAACAGCAACACATCTTTACATTTACATTTAATTAAACAAATGCAACATAAAAGCAGCACACCTTAACGTAGTAAAAGTACTATTCTACAACATAAACAAATGTAATAGCTTTACATAGTTAAAGTAGTATTCCACAACAGTGGGCTTTTGACCAGATTTCTTTCTTTTTTTTAAAGATTTATTTTTTTATCTATAGTGTTCTGGCACGTAGGGCACCAAATCTCATAGATGGCTATGAGCCTCCCACGTGGTTGCTGGGAATTGACCTCAGGACCTCTGGAAGAGCAGTCAGTGCTCTTAACTGCTGTCGGGTTTGAGAGAGGGCTCAGTTATGAAGAGCACTTGCTGCTCTTCCAGAGGACTGGGGTTTGAGTTAGCATCTGTAGTTCCAATTTCAGGCCCTCTGCCTGCCTTCTGTGTACCAGCATGCAGGAGTTACATAGATACACATGCAGACAAAACACCATGCATGTACAGCTTTTAGAAAAAGGAGCTGTAATAACTGTTCATGAGCTAACTACAGCTAGGCCAGTGTTGCCAGGCTAGATGGCACACTACTATAATCTGGGCAGCCCAGGGAATTTAGTGAGACTTCTAAGATGAAAGAGCAAAAAAGATGGGCTCATAGTTCAGCAATAGAGTCTAGCATGCCTGGAGCTCTAGATTTAATCTCTAGTTCTGACAAAAGAATTTCAAAGGAGGTCAGTAGGTAGGAAACTGGTGGAGTGACTTGCAGAATGCCTCTGTGCTGTGGAATGTTCTGACCAGCCCAGACAGTTATCTAGTACTAGCCTCACCATAACCCCAATAAAGAACTGAACTCCAAACTGGGCACACCTTTAGTCCCAGGACTGAGGAGGCAGAGGCAGGCAGATCTCTAAGTTAGAGGCGAACATGGTCTACAGAGTGAGTTCCAGGACAGCCAGGACTGTTACACAGAGAAACCCTGTCTCAAAAAAGAATTGAACTCTTACCTATGTCTAGGGGAGGTGGGCTAATGATCATAGGTGGGCCTGGCCTACTTGATGGCCACTGTATAGGCTTACAGTGTGTGATACTAGGCCCCCAGGGACATCTACATCTGAGTGGTCTTATTCAGAGTGTGAAGTTTTTTGTTTTCCCCTTAGAGACATTTGTGTCTTAGGCTCTCGTGTCTTCACTGGCATAACCATTTTATTCTTTTAATGAAAAATTGGTTTAACTTTACTTTTTGTATATGTATATGAGTATCAGTGTGTGTGTACTCTGATGTATGTGTGGAGACCAGAGGATGATTTCTGGAGCTGCTTCCAGCCGTCTACCTTGTTGAGGCAGTACTGTGTACTCCATACTAGCTGGCCCACAGACTTCTGAGTGATTCTTTAGTCTGCTTCTCAGTAGGATTGCTGGAATGACGTATGTGCCCCACCAAATCAAGCCTTTGACATGGGTCCTGGCTATCAAACTCAGGTTGTCAAGCCATCTCCCTGGTCCCAAACTTTTCCCCTCATATGTCTCTGACTTTATTCCATTTCCTTTAGAAGAAACAGAAGAAGGTAATAAATGTCCAAGTCTCCTGAATCTAGTTAAGTCAGAGGCTGCCATATTTGCAAAAAGAACAATAATAGCTGCATCAAAAAGAGCTAGGAATGTTATATGTTCTGCATTTAACTCTTTTCTCTCCGTTCTTTTTTCTTATCTAAGAAAAACTTTTTTTGGGGGGGTTGTTTTTTCATTTTTTCAAGATAGAGTTTCCCTGTGTTAACAGCCCTGGCTGTCCTGGAGCTCACTCTGTAGACCAGGCTGGCCTGGAACTCATAGAAATCTGCCTCCTATAAAGAACTGGTGAGTACAGAAGTCTCTGGAAAAATAAACACAGGGTCCTTTAAAGGTATTTCTGAGCTGGGTGGTGATAATGCACACCTTTAACCTCAGCACTCGGGAGGCAGAGACAGGTGGATCTCTGAGTTCCAGGCCAACCAGGGGCTACGTATATAGAGAGACCCTGTCACCATAACTAAAACCAAAGTGACCACAAAAACAAACTCTTTACAGGAGCCAAACTTTGGGAGGCAGCCAAGGGCAAGAGCAATAGCTATATTGTTTTGGGAGACACTGTCTGTCTTTGCTGTCCTGGAACTCATTAGGTAAACATCACCTGTGTCTGCCCTCGGTAGAGCTCTGCTCTCCCATGCTCCCCTTCTCTTTGCCAGTTTCTGCAGTTGCTTCGTGTTATATACTTACAGCTAAAGCTTCAAACCTAGGATCCACAGCAGAGAAAGTGGCATTATTTGTCCTGGGTATTAGTCCCTCAGAGTACTGGGCTTTCATGCCTGGTGTGGCGAAGCATGCCTCTGATCCCAACACTATCGAGATTCATTCCTACTGAATCTCAAGAAATTGAAACCTCAGTACCTCCAGAGTAAGTAGTTACTGCATTTGATTGAGTTTTGGCTTTCTTGTGAGGCTGGGGCGCCAGAGATCATGGTGGTGCGGGGCCGTCTTTCATTTGCTTCTTACTGTCACAGAAGTTACTGTCCTATGGTCTTATTCTATGGTCTTATCTACTCTTCTCCCAGCCAGACACATGCACACTGTCCTTATGCTACTGTCTCACATGTCCTTCTCTCTCCAGGGCCCTCTGTCTCATCCTGATAAACACATGAGGTAGAACATCCTCTCAATACATATATGAGCACTCACAGTAATGGACTGAATCATGTCTTCACCCAAAATCAGTTTTGTTACTGTTGTTTGTTTGTTTTTCAAGACAGGATTTATCTGTGTAGCCCTGGCTGTCCTAGAACTTGATTTGTAGACCAGGCTGTCCTCAAACTCACTGAAATCCGCCTGCCTCTGCCTCCCAAGTGCTGGGATTAAAGGCAAGCACAAAAATCAAGTATTGAAGTCTGAATCCTCGGTGCCTCAGGACGTGGATGTATTTGGAGACAGGATGATTAAGGCAACAGCAGGCTGTTCCAGTGTGTTCTAATCCTTTAGGTCGTATATATCTATTAAAAAACATCAGGAGGGGCTGGAGAGATGGCTCAGTGGTTAAGAGCATTGCTTGCTCTTCCAAAGGTCCTGAGTTCAATTCCCGGCAACCACATGGTGGCTCACAACCATCTGTAATGATGTCTGGCGCCCTCTTCTGGCCTGCAGACATACACACAGACAGAATATTGTATACATAATAAATAAATATTTAAAAAAAAAATCAGGACACTATTGGGGTAGGAAAGGGAACTAATAGGAGCCGGATCCATGATACAGCAGGTTAAAGTACTTGATAGAAGCCTGGTGATCTGAGCTTGATCCTCAGAACCCACATGGTAGAAGGAGAAGGCTTCCTCCCACAAGCTGTCTGCAGACCTCCAAATGTTCATTGTAGCAAAATGTGTGCAGTGTGTAGGCACACACACTAAAAAAATAAGTTAAAAAATGTGGGGCAGGGTTGGCACAGCAGTTTAGGGACATTTGTAGAAGACTGGAATTCAATCCACAGCACGCTTATGAGGTGGCTCACAATCACTTGTAACTCTACTAATTGTTCCTGAGGCAGGCTTTATCTGGGTAGCCCTGAGTCCTAGAACTTGCTCTGTAGACTAGGCTGGCCACGAATTCACAGAGATGCCCCTGCCTCTGCCTCCTGAGTGCTGGGACTAAATAAAGATGTGCACCACCACCACCCAGCTCATTTGTAACTCTTAATTCCAGGGGTTCTGATGTCCCATTCTGGCCTCTGTAGGCTCCTGCACACACACAAATAAAAATGAAAAGCTATTTAAAACAAAGTCATAATGAAATTCATTACTCTGTATGCTAATTATATATATGTATATAATATACATTTATAGAGAGGAGGAGGATGAAGAAGAGGTGGGAAGAGATGAGATCAGGATGCAGACAAACAGGGAAGATCACAGGACACGAGATGCTAGCATACGCAAACTAAAGAAAGGTCTCAGGAGAAACCAGCCTTGACATGTGACAACTTTCGGCCTCCACAACCATGAGAAAAAAAAACTCTGCTGTTTAAGCCACTTGATCTGTGGAACTTTGTTACAGGAAATAAATACTGTCACCTTCATTGTTCATAGGTTTGTTTACACACATCCACATAGCTCTGTTACCCAGCTCAGACTTGCCCCTCTGAAGATTTTGGAGTATCATCCACCTTATCCCGCTTTTTGGTGCCCATCAGTGTGTAAAGAAAGGCACTTGCTGCCAAGCCTGACAACCTGAGTTCAACTTGGGATCTCATGGTGGAAGGAGAGAAATGACTCCCAAAGGTTGTTCTCTGACCTCCATGTGTGCACTGTGACAGGTTCCCCTTCCCATCGAAAAATAACAAATGTGAAATCAGGTGGAAATCATGGGGCTAGAAATTAGATGTTAGGAGCTGGGTAGTGGTGGTGGTGCACACCTTTAATCCCAGCACTCAGAAGGCAGAGGCAGGCGGATCTCTGTGATTCGAGGCCAACCTTGTCTACAAAAGCTAATTCCAGGACAGGCTCCAAAGCTATAGATAGAGAAACCCTGTCTTGAAAAAACCAAAAAATAAATAAAAACTAGATGTCATAAAATGAGAAATTCAATCATATTTAATTTTATTTTGTGGTGTGTGTGTGTAATTTAGAAGGCATCTTGAGGGAATTGTTCTTTTTAATTTAATTTTATTATTAAAAAAATTCCAATCCAAATTACCACTTCCTCCCCTCCTCCCACTCCCCTCCCACTCCCTCTACACACCCTCCCTGCAACCCCCTCCAATCTTAAGAGAGGACAAGGTACCCTGCCCTGTGGAAAGTCCAAGGCCCTCCCCACTGCATCAGGTTGAGCAAGGTATACATTGAAAGAGAATAGGATCCCAAAAATCCAGTACATGCAGTAGAGACAACATCCAGTGCCTTTGTCATTGGCCCCCCAGTCTGCCCCAATTGTCAACCACATTCAGAGGGACTAGTTTGATCCCATGCTCGTTCATTCCCAATCCAGTTGGAGTTGGTGAACTACCATTAGCTCAGGCACATTGTCTCAGTGGGTGTACCCTTCATGGTTTTGACTTCCTTGCTCATACTCTCCTGAAAAAAAATTAGATGTCATGAAATGAGAAATTCAGTCACATTTGATTTTATTTTGGGTATGTGTGAGAAATTCAATCATATTTGATTTTGTGTGTGTGTGTGTGTGTGTGTGTAATCCAGAAGGCATCTTGAGGGAATTGGTTTTCTTCTACCATGTGGAACCCAAGGATCAAACTCAGGTATCTCAGAGCAGAAACAAGCACTTTTACCTGCTGAGTCATCTCATTGGTCCTCTTTTAACTTTGGTTGAGACAGGGTTTCTCTGTGTAGTCCTGCTGTCCAGGAACTCACTCCGTAGACCAGGCTGACCTCAAACCCACAGATATCCACCTGTCTCTGAATGCTGGGATAAAAGGCATGTTCTTCAAATTCGGCCCCTTTAGCTTTTTGAAACAGTGTTTCACATAGCCTAGGCTGGTCTCTCTATGTTGCCAAAGATGACTGAGATTCTGATTGTCTCACCTCTACCTCTCAAGTTCTGTGATTATAGGTGTGCACCACTATGCTTGGCTTTATCTATCTATCTATCTATCTATCTATCTATCTATCTATCTATCTATCTATCTATCTATCTATCTATCATCTGTTATAGTGCTGGGATTTGAACTGAGGACCTCACAAATGCTAAGGAAATGCTCTGCCACAGAACTGTGTACTTGGCCCTGTCCTCACCTTTGTTTTATACTTTGTTTGGGACTGAAGACTGAACATAGGGGCTCGTGCTTACTAGGTGGTTTAGTTAGGGTTTCTATTGCTGTGAAGAGACACCATGACCACAGCAATTTTTTTATTTTTTAATTAAAAAAAAGTTTCTCATTTTACATACCAATCCCAGTTTCTACTCCCTCCCTCCCTCTCCCCTTCCCCTACTCCCCATCCACTTAGAGTGGGTAAGATTTCCCATGGGGAGCCAACAAAATCTAGTACATTGCTATTGAGGCAGGACCAAGGCCCTCCCCACTATATCTAGGCTGAGCAAGGTATTCATCCAAAGAGAATGGGCTTCAAAATGTCAACACAGCAATTCTTTTTTTTTCTCATTTTTTTTATTCTTTTTTAATTAAAATTTCCAACTGCTCCCCGTTTCCCATTTCCCTCCCCCTCCTCCCACATATTGCCCCCTCCCCCTGCTCCCCTCCCCCATCCCCACTCCTCTTCTCCTCCCCCCAGTCCATTCCCCCTCCCTCTCCATACTGAAGAGCAGTCCAAATTCCCTGCCCTACAGGATTGATTGGGGCTGGCTTACAGTTTCAGAGGTTCAGTCCATTATTGTCATGGAGGGTCATGGTGGTCCGCAGGCAGACATGATTCTGGAGGAGAAGTTGAGAGTTCTACATCTTGATCCCCAGATAACAGAAGGAGGAGGTGTGTTGGGTGTATCTTGAACATATATGACCCCAGAGCCTGCTTCCACAGTGAGACACTTCCTCCAATAAGGCCACACCTTCTAATAGTGCCACTCCCTATGGTCCAAGCATTCAAACACTTGAGTCTATGGGGGCCATATCTGTTCAACCACTACATTCCCTGGCTCCTGTGGACTTGTATACATAACATATTGAAAAGTGCATTTAGTCCAGCACACTCCTTTAATCCCAGCACTTGGGAGGTAGAGGCAGGCGTATATCTGAGTTCAAGGCCAATCTGGTCTACAAGAACTAGTTCCAGGACAAGCTCCAAAGCGACAGAGAAATGCTGTCTTGAAAAAACAAAAAACAAAAAAAAAAAAAGGAAAAAAATTACATTTAGTCCAATTTCAAAAGTCCCCATAATCTATCACAGTCTCAACAATGTTTAGAAGTTCAGTCTCTTTTAGATTCATGCACTCTTTTAACTGTAATCTCCTATAAGGTCAAGATCAAAAAGATCACATACTTTCAACATATAATGGCAAAGGATATACCTTACCACTCCAAAATTGAGGAAAGGGAACATAGTGAGGAAATACTGGACCAAAGTAAGACCAAAAACCAGCTGGGCAAGCTCCAAACTCTACATCTCCATGTCTGATGTCAAAACACTCTTCAGATTTCCAGTTCCCATTGACTTGTTGACTGCAACACACTTCTTTTTCTTGGACTGATTCCACTCCCTGTTAACAGCTCTCAGTTGTTATCCCAAGATTCTGGCATCTCTAACGTCTTGGGTTCCAAAGCAATCCAGGCTTCACCTTTATACAGTGGCAACCCCTGCCACATGCCAGGCCTCAGTGGTTTTCTTTATTATCAGAGGGAGAGTCTATAACCCTTTTCTTGTATCCTTGACTCAACAGTCAAAACCATGTGGCTGAAACAGCCAAGTTCTGCTGCTTGCTAGAGCTGGAACATGCCCCCCTCATCAATGGTTACTTTCAATGCCTAGCTTGGTTGTCCTAGAATTTGCTCTATAGACCAGACTGGTTTTGAATATATAGATTACGCCAGCCTTTGCCTCTAGAGAGCTGGGATTAAAAGCATGTACCACCACACTGGGCTCTGAACTTCTTAATCCCTTTTCAAAACTTGGAAACTTAGCTTGGTGGGATCTTGCTCCAAGGTTATCACCTTTTCTTTTTTTATTCCATTTCTTTTTTTATTAAATTTTACTCATTCAGTCATTATGTATACAGTGTTCTGCCTGCATATACGCCTGCACTACAGACCATAAGAAGGCACCAGATCATTATCGATGGTTATGAGCCACTGTGGGGTTGCTGGGGATTGAACTCAGTACCTCTGGAAAAGTAGCCAGTGCTCTTAACCTCTGAGGCATCTCTCCAGCTCCTCTATTTCTTAATTTGTTTATTTTCTTGAACACAGGACTTAGTTCCATCCCACTTTCTGCTACCTTTTTTTCTCCTCAAATTGTACTTTTTGTATTTTTTCTTGCTTGGCTTATTCCTTTTCCTTATAGATCTGTATAAGAGTGAACATTGATAACCACACAACAGTGTCAATACTACATTGTTTTGAGATTTCCTCTGCCCATGGAATTAATTCAGATCCCTTCACTTTAGCCTTGACAGACTCTTCGGACAAGGGCAGCCATATTCTTCACCAAAATAACCATCTCTAGGCAACATATTAAATTGTTCTTCTATGAAACCTCTTGATCCAGGCCCCCACAGTTTATATCACCCTCAGCACCACTGTTTTCCATGCCTGTATTAGGATGGCCCATTAAGCCCCACTTAAAGTGTTATATGGTTACAAGTACACAGCCATCTCCCATAGAAGCTTTCATATTCAAGGATCATTTTCTTGTTCGGAGTTAACTGGAAGCCTAAAAATGTCTGGATTCATCATAGGACAGAGAGTGAGGACTTCTTGATCATCTGGATATGAATTTGCTGGAGCAAAGAATGGGCAAAATGGATCTGTGTCCGAAATGTTAAAGAATGTAAAGATGGGGGAGCCATAGCTAAGGTCCCAAAAGGAAATGTTCTTCATTAGGAGGTCCAGGAAGAACCCCATTCTGTGGCCCTTCTTCTATATCACTTTTATTTAATTTCACTCTTTTTTTTTAAAAAAAAGATTTATTATGTATCCAACATTCTGCCTCCATGTATGCCTGCATGCCAGAAGAGGGCGCCAGATCTCACTAATTTCACTTTTAAAATGACATTTTGTGGAACCTTCCCAGTTAAGTGATGTTTTATATGTAGGATGAAAGCAGTAGCCACAAAAGGTTTCTCTAAATCACAGTAGGAAATTTCTACACTGTTGAATGTTTGACATATTAATTTGTTTAATTAATATTTGAAGGGTAGAAGATGCAATACTTGTTTTATGCACAAAAGCACACCCATTGTGTTCACACTTTCCACAGCCACTAGGAATAAAGAGAATGAGAAAGGACTGGTACATTCCAATGAGTACACTAGTTCAGGAATCTAGTAACTCTAGACTGGCCTCTTGACTTTGGCCCATTATACACACCACTGTGATTTGATAATCTACTTTCATTGCATCCCTTGCTCTAAGACATACCATAACAGCAATGCAGAATAAATATGATACAGGAGATGGTGAGATGGCTCTGAGTAAAGGCCCTTGCTTTGAAAGCCTGGAGACCTGGGTTCAATTCCTGGAGCATGCATACACACGTAAAGATGGGAGGAGAGAAAGGCTGTACAGAGTTAGAGTCCTCTGAGCTACATACCTACATGCACACGCATGCACACATGCACACGGAGGAGTGAATAAAATATTTAAGCATGATATGAAACTGAATATACTAATAATGCAACACTAACTTGTGTTGTGGAACCGCTGGAGATCATGTGTTGTAGTTATGAGCTTTGGTGTCCCTGTGTAGTGACTAGCCTTAATTTACCTGAACAAGCATCAGAGGGCTTCGCCACTTACCTGGGACCCTGAGCACCAGGATGATTTAGTCCATCACAATGGCTGCCTACGCTGTCTGTACATGTAATCACTGTGATCTGGGGATTTTTTTGTTTGTTTTTGAGACAAGGTTTCTCTGCAGCTTTGGAGCCTGTCCTGGAACTTGCCCTGTAGACCAGGCTGGCCTTGAACTCACAGGGATTAAAGGCATGTGCCACCACCGCCCGGCCCGTGGGGACTTTTGAACCCTTCAGTTCCTGTCTCCCTGTGAGACAGGGGCCATGCTTGCTGCCGCAGGCTTCTGCTAATCAGCGTGTGGAGTGAGTCAGCCATCCCAGCACCACCTGGCACCTGTCGGAATTGACAGTCTCAGGAAAACCTAGTGCTGCAGAATCAAAGTCTGCCTCAAACCAGATTGTCAGGTCACTTAAAACACTATCAGATTTGAAAAGTTATCTTCAGCGGGGCCGTGGTGGCGCAGGCCTTTAATCCCAGTACTAGGGAGGCAAAGGCAGGCGGATCTCTGTGAATTCGAGGCCAGCCTGGTCTACAGAGGGAGTTCAAGGACAGGCTCCAAAGATACACCGAGAAACCCTGTTTCAAAAAAACAAAACAAAACAAAACAAAACAAAAACCAGATAAAAAGGCTATCTTCTGGGCTACTGTTGTTAAAATAAACTCAAGGTGGACACAGATTTTTAGATTTTCTTATAAATACATCAAAAGTAATATGAGGACTGGCTTAGTAAGCAAAAGCTGGTTCTTTCAGCTGGATATTCTGAGTTCAAGCTCGGGGCACTCATGGTGGAAGGAAAGACTTGCCACTCTCAAGCTGTTCTCTAACCTCCACATGCACAAGCTGTGGCACGTGTGCACCCACACACATGCAAAACAAGTGTAATTGAAAATAAACTAAAAAGCAACGTGAAAATTAGTATTGTGACAATATATTTTGCTTAATAAGATTATTCAAAGTATCATTATTATACAGGCCTTGTTTCAAGTGTTCAGTAACTACCAGTAGCTACCATACTGGATAGTAGAGGCATGACCTAAATATTGTATGTAGTTAAAAATTTCCAGGAGGGGCTGGGAAGCCCTTTAAAGCATTCCTTTAACCCCAGCACCCTGGAGGCAGAGGCAGGCCAACCTGGTCTACAGAATGAGTTCTAAGACAGATCCAGAACTGCTACACAGAGAAACTGTATATATATATATCTCCAGAAAACAAAAAAAAAAAAAACAAAACAAAACAAAAAAGGGTTGGAGAGATGGCTCAGAGGTTAAGAGCACAAGAGCACTGGCTGCTCTTCCAGAGGTCTTGAGGTCAATTCCCAGTAACCACCTGGTGGCTCACAATCATCTCTAATGAGATCTGGTGCCCTCTTCTAGTGTGTGGGTGTATATGTAGGTAGAACACAATACTTAAATAAATCTTAATAATCAACAAACAAATTCCAGAAGGATGGGCTGGGGAGATGGCTCAGTGGTAAAGAGCAGTTGTTGGTCTTTTGAAGAACCTAGATTCAGTTTTGAGCACTCAGATGGCAGCTCACAACCACCTGTAACTCCAGTTTCAGGGGATTCAATGTCTCCTGGCCTCCATGAACACTGCATGCATATGGTGAACAGACATATACATGCAGACAAACACTCATATTATATATATATATATATACACTATAATATTGTCATGCTGTACTATGTATTATAATATTGTTATACATTTTATGATATACAGTCTGTATTGTATGTTGTATACACACACATATACTCAGGTGCACGGTATTTAGTCTCAGCACTCAGGAGTTAGAGGCAAGCAATTTTCTCACTTAGTTCTGATTTATACTCAGAAAAGGGAGAGCTGTTGTGTTTTGGGAAGAATGAAATTTGAGGTTCTTGGCTTTAAGTGAATGTTCAAAATCTAATAGGGAGATGTTAGAAAGTTGGATTTCCCCAGAGTGCTTTATGGGTCTGGAGTTGTTGGTAAGACTTCTTACCTTGAAATATCTTCATCCTTGGATCCATTTTAAGAATATGATTCAGTCGCGGCACTAGTCTTTTGACCTTGGTAACCAGGTGGTTTAACAGGGTAGCCAGTAGGATGCCTTCCTTCAAAGAGACAACAGAGCAATGGGGGCACAGTATATCCTCCTCCTTGGGACTTTTCTCTAGTGAGTCAGTGCATCAGAGGCAGCAGATATATCAGCATTTCAAGTACACAGTACTTTCCAAATATCACATGCAGAAATAACAGGTACTTCTTTCCTTAAAGAAAGGAGCCATGGCCAGCTCCTGAAGGGAAAAACATACACAATACTGGAGTTTTTATGAATTGAACGACTGCTAGATTTTGAGACTGTCATCTTTGCAGGGCTGTCAAGTCATTGTTAATATGTTATAAAAACAAAAACAAAACCACACAGATATAACTGACTCACAACTTTGAACTTCTGATAATTGAAATGGTAGCTGGAAAGAAAGAGGATTCTTCCCCGAGCTTTTGTTGAAAGGGTGAAAGGATCTGTACCTAGACTGTCCAGTGTGGCAGCCACTAGCTCTCATGTGGCTGTGGAGTACCTGGAAAGTGTAGATCTGTCTTTATTTGATATTTTAATGTTTATTTTTGTGTGCATGTGTGTGCCCTGGTTTTATGTGGTTTGGGGGGCTAGAACTGGGGGCTCACACTATGCAAGGACTCTTATCAACTGGGCTACATCCTCAGTTTGTGGATAAGAATTGATTTTTTTCTGAGTCATTTGTCAAATCTGTTTGAAGATAGGGCCATATTCATTTTACATTTGTGTGTCTTTTGCCTTGCAGTAGGGATGATCTGTAACTAGGGCCGCAAGCTGTAACTAGGGCCACAGGCTCATTGCTTGTTAGAGCAGGTGGAAATTTTAATTAAAAAAAGAAAAAAAAAGCTGAAAGACTCTCAGGAAAACACAGTAGTGAAGTCCCAGGATTTCTAGCCTTAACTGGACCATTTACTCCCTCCCACCAGTGGCCCTGGTTGGAGGAAATAGCTCAGTCAGTAAAAGCACACACCACATACGCACAAAGACATGAGGTCTAGACCACATGGAAAACGTTGGGTGTGCTGGCACAGGCTTGCAATCTCAGTGTTGGGAAGGCAGAGAGGCAGAGCTCTGGGGCTCCCTGGTCTGCTAGTCCTGCCTTCTTGGCATTTGGGGGACAGAGGTAAGTGAATCTCTTGTGAGTTCAAGACCAGCCTAATCCACATAGTGAGTTCCACGCTAGCCAGGGCAGCATAGTGAGACACTTCCCTCTTTGCTTTTTTTTTTTTTTTCAAAGACATAGATGTAGGAAGATATTTGAGGAGATGGAATGGTCAAGAGAAAGTGAGGGGTTAAATATGGTCATACTACAGTGTATACATATATGAAAATATGACCTAACAGAGACCCTATAAAGTAGTGCATGCCCATGGTGAAAAGTAAAAAGTAAGAATAATCACGTCCTTTTCAGGGACCATGTTGAACTATACTCTTTCCTGACATAATTTGTGAGTCATCACAAAGATATGCTTTAAAACTGCTTATTTAGGGAAGTGAGGGACTAGAGTGATGGCTCAGTGGTTAACAGCACTGACTGTAAAAGCAGAGGACCTGGATTTGATTCCAGCATCCACATGGTGGCTCATAACCACCCATCTGATGTCCTCTTCTGATCTCTCAGGGTAATAGGAATGCACATGGTACACAGATACATATGCTGGCAAAAAACACAATAAAATAAAGTGTGAAGAAGAAAAAAATCTCTCATCTATCTATCTATCTATCTATCTATCTATCTATCTATCTATCTATAATCTGTTTATCTATCTATCCAGAATCTATCTATTCATTATCTATCTACCCATAATCAATCAATCAATCAATCAATCAATCAATCAATCTTTCTATCTATGATGCAGAACATTTACATGCTACACTATGTATGTGGAGGTCCGAGGACAGCTTGCAGGATGAAATCAATTCTTTCCGCCCACTATGAGGGTCCTAGGGATTGAAGTCAGGTTTTCAGACTTGGTGGCAGGCTTTCTTACCCACTGATCCACTGAACCATCTCTCTGCCCTGAATATATACTTCTTTTTTTTTTTTTAAAATAATTTACTTTATTTTATGTGCATTGGTGTAAAGGTGTCAGATCTCCTGAAACTGGGGTTGCAGACAGTTGTGAGCTGCCATGTGGGTGCTGGGAATTGAACTTGGGTCCTCTGGAAGAGCAGCCAGTGCTCTTGACCACCGAGCCATCTCTCCAGTCCCTGAATATATACTTTTTGAGAATCTTCCCTTCTCTCTCTGTCAGGGATGTATGCACACGCGTGTGTGTATGTGTGTGTGTGTGTGTGTGTGTGTGTGGTGAGTGTGTATAGATGTGTGTGTCATAGCACACATGTGGAAGTCAGGGGACAACCTTGGTGTTTTCCCTTACCTTTAACTTTTTTTAAATTGAAAATTGATTCTTCTCTCATACAATACATCCTGACCACAGTTCCTCCTACCTCCAATCCTTCCAGCTCCACCAATCTCTCCTCTCTCCCAGGCCCTTGGTTTCCTCTTCAGAAAAGAACAGGCCTCCAAGAGCCAAAAAGGAAAAAAAAACAAGATATAACAAGACAAGGCAAAAGCCCTCACATCAAGGCTGGGCAAGTCAACCCATAGGAGAAAAAGAGTCTTAAGAGCAGGCAAAAGAGCCAAAGACACATTCGCTCCCACCGTTAGGAGTCCCGTGAACACACTTAAGCTAACAGCCATACAACATACGTAGAGGGCCTGGTCCAGATCTGTACAGGCCCTGGGCTTGCTGTTTCAGTCTCTGTGAGCCCATATGAGCCCTGCTTAGTTGATTTGGTCTATCATGTTCTTCTGGTGTCCTCCATCCCCTCTGACTTCTACAATCTTTCCTCCCTATCTTCTGTGAGGCTCCCAAATCTCAGAGAGGAGGGACCCATTGGAGACCTCCAATTTAGCCTTTATCCCCACATAATGTCTGGCTGTGGGTCTCTGTACCCACTCCCATTTTATGCCAGAGGAAGCCTCTCTGATGACTACTGAACAAGGCACTGTAGCAGAATATCATTAGGGATCATTTCATTGTTTTATTTTGCTAGTTGGGTATGGTTTTACCTTAAGTCTTTGAGCTATCCAGTGTCTGTTCCCTGGCCATTCAGGTAATGAAGGGCACGGGGCGAAGGTTAAACCAGTCATTGGTGGGCCACTCCCACAAGTTCTGCACAACCATTGCCCCAGCACGTATTGCAGACAGGACAGATCATAGGTCAAGGATTTTGTGGCTGGTGTCCAGGTTTCTCTTTCCATAGCCTGCAGAGTACCTCCTCACATCAATGAGAGCAGAACGTGGGGGTGAAGGTCCTTGTAGGCACCAGCTTGACCTCTATGTTTAAATGAGCTGTGTGGATGTTGTCCTTGGCAATGGGACTCTGTTGACAGTTTTCAGAGATGAACATTCTGTCCTAGCATCAGCCTGGGTTGTTTAGGGATCACCACAGGTTCAACAGCTCAACCAAATACAATACAGTCCCACCACTGGAAGCCTTGACTGGCTACAAAAGGTTTTCCAATCAAATGGACCTAAGAAACAAGTGGGTGTAACTATCCTTATATCTAACAAAATAGATTTCAAACTAAAATCAATCAGAAGAGATGGAGAAGGACACTCTATCCTTATAGCAGGAACAATCCATCAAGATGTACTTTCAACCCTGAACATCTATGCCCCTAATACAAGAGCACCCACATATGTAAAAGAAACATTATTTAAACTTAAATCGCACATCACCCCCCGCCCCACTATAGTAGGAGACTTCAACACTCCACTCTCACCAATGGAGAGGTCAACCAGACAGAAACTTAACAGATGATGGAGGTGGTTCTTGTATTTTATCTGTTGCTTTCATTGGTTAACTAATAAAGAAAACTGCCTTAGCCCATTTGATAGGCCAAACCTTAGGTGGGTGGAGTAAACAGAAGAGAATGCTGGGAGAAAGAAGCCGAGTGAGGAGTCGCCATGATTCGCCCACCAGACACAGACGCAGGTTAAGATCTTTCCTGGTAAGCCAGCTCATGGTACTACACAGAATATTAGAAATGGGTTAGATCAATATGTAAGAGCTAGTCAATAAGAGGCTGGAACTAATGGGCCAGGCAGTGATTAAAAGAATACAGTTTCCGTGTAATTATTTCGGGTAAAGCTAGCCGGGTGGTGGAACGCAGCCCTGCCACTCTTATTACTACAGAGTGGCACCCAACGTGCTAATGAACACCACGTAAAACCTGAGAGGGCTTAAAAAGGACACAGAGAGAATTTAAGACAGCTTTTTGCTGTTTCTGGGTTGCGTGCCGCAAAGAAATCGTCCTGACTCAGCAGCAGGAAAAAACTGGCTGTTTTAAAATGCCGGCTTTCTGGGCTGTGCCGCCATCGCGATCTCTGTCTGGCTCTTGCGGGAGACAGAGTCTTTGAACGGGGCATTTGGAGTAAAGTGCTACAGCTTGCTTGATGGCAATGTGGACTGCTTTGTGCCTGGAACTGTGTGTGGCTCAGGGACACCAAATGGCTCTGAGGCAGGAGCGGCTCAACTCCGCCATGCTAAACTCTGCTGGTCTCAGGCAGGAACTACCGTAATTACCATAATAACAGCGCAGTTAAGGTTTAAACTGAGCTGGACACAGGTGGTACCGTATTACCCCTACATGGTGCAACTTAAGTTTTTAAGAACTGCTTAACATTTTAAGAAATGCTCCTGGGAAAAAAAAAATTACAGATTCACAATAAAACAGATTCAGACATAAAAGACCTCTATGGGTCACAGTGTAGGATGAATGTACGTAGGCTTGAGAGAGAAAAAATACATATATAGAGAGAATAAAGTTAATGCCCTTAAAAAAGGGGGATAAAGTCTTTAAAGAGACAGAGTACAGATAGTTATAGATTAAAAGAAATAAAGAAAAATAAGCCACGTAAAAATGGAAAATTCACAGAGAGTCTGGATTCTTTGTATTATTGTGTTTTCTTTAAAATTTTTGACTGTAAAGGAGCTAAGTGCAGAGAGACATTTCATTATATGGGCTGCCAAGCTAAACCAGAATGGATATAAGGGTATTATGATTTCAGAATATGGGTCTAAGGATATGATGCTTTGGAGAGGGTCTTCTTTTGTTTTCACAGAGGATAAGACTCTGTGGATTGCGTCTATCCCGATATGGTATGATAGACCACGCCCTCCTGAAAGGTTGCTGTGAACACCTTCAAAAAATTACTTCATTCAACTGCCGACTGAGATGACCCTGACACACAGGTTACACCATGAAAGATCTGAATACAGCGCCCCCATTCAGCAGGAAGCAGTTTGGAGAGAAAAAAACTGCGCCCATATTCCCAAATATTGTTTATGAATATTCTTTTACATTTAAAGGGGGATATGATATAGATATGAATAGTTTGCATTGGTATAGATTTTAAGGTCAATTTTGTTATATGTATATGTATTTCTGATCTTGATTAAGGTATTGTGATTGTGTAGTTCATTTAAAAATGTAATGTATAATTAGGAAATATAGGTTGCTAATGGATAATCATAAATAATAGTAAAGCTTGTAGTCATGTTAGTTAGATTTTCTAGATATATAGAGATATATTTCAATTAGGCATTCTTCATATCTTTCAAAGACTACAGAACATGGCATTTAATGTTTTAATAACTTAGGGCTTTTCATGACAATGAGACACGTCTGCTCCTGGCAGCACCAATCTACTTCAAGAGGATGATGGGCATCGAAGAGGCTCCTTATGGAGTTTGATAGCCATTTGGGCAAGAAACTGCTCTTGCCTGGACTGTTGCATAAACTGGACACAGAGAACCCACAGAAAGAGGACTGCTGAACTTGCCTAAAGGTGAGATGGTCTTTCGGGGTTCCTGACTCATGAGTCTGCGAGACATTCTGCAAGACACAGCAAAAAGTGACTGAACTGTCTTTGGAATTTCCTGCTTGATGAAAATGTCTGCTGGATACTATGGGCCTGTAGGCCGAAGATGGATGACACAACGGTACAGAGGAACTTTGAGTGACTGTCCAGGCAGCGAAATGTCTCTGTCATTTCTAGAGTTTTGGATCTCTTGTTTACTTAGGTAATATTATATCCTTCTGGAGTCTTTGATGGAGTTGAAGAATGGATAGATAGTTATAGTTTTCCTTAGTTATGATAAGAGATAAAATAGATATAAATATTGTAACTGTAATTCTTGCTTGATAACTGTTTTGCTATATGTAATCTTACTATGTTAAAGTGAAAGCCTTTCTTTTTTGTTTAAACAGAAAAAGGGGAAATGATGGAGGTGGTTCTTGTATTTTATCTGTTGCTTTCATTGGTTAACTAATAAAGAAAACTGCCTTAGCCCATTTGATAGGCCAAACCTTAGGTGGGTGGAGTAAACAGAAGAGAATGCTGGGAGAAAGAAGCCGAGTGAGGAGTCGCCATGATTCGCCCACCAGACACAGACGCAGGTTAAGATCTTTCCTGGTAAGCCAGCTCATGGTACTACACAGAATATTAGAAATGGGTTAGATCAATATGTAAGAGCTAGTCAATAAGAGGCTGGAACTAATGGGCCAGGCAGTGATTAAAAGAATACAGTTTCCGTGTAATTATTTCGGGGCATAAGCTAGCCATGCGGGCGGCTGGGTGCCGGGGACGCAGCCCCGCCGCTCTTATTACAACAAACAGAGAAATAAGAGAACTAACAGATGTCATGAATCAAATGGACTTAACAGACATCTATAGACAATTCCATCCAAACACAAAAGAATATACTTTCTTCTCGGCACCTCATGGAACCTTCTCTAAAATTGATCACATACTCAATAACAAAGAAAACCTCCACAGATATAAAAAAAATTGGAGTAAGCCCCTGTGTCTTATCAGATCACCAGGGATTAAAGTTAGAATTTAACAACAACTACTTTCAGAAAGCCTACAAACTCATGAAAATTGAACAGTGAACTACTGAACCACCCCTGGGTCAAGGAAGAAATAAAGAAAGAAATTAAAGACTTCCTAGAATTCAACAAAAATTAAGGCACAACGTATCCAAACCTAAGAGACACTATGAAAGTAGTGCTAAGAGGAAAGTTCATAGCACTAAGTGCACACATAAAGAAAATGAGGAAACTCACAGTGACTTAACAGCACACCTTGAAAGCTCTATGACAAAAAGAAGCAGACTCACCCAGGAGGAGTAGAAGAAAGGAAATAATCAAATTGAGGGCTGAAATCAACAAAATAGAAACAAAGAAAACAGTACAAAGAATTTTTTTTTTTTCGAGACAGGGTTTCTCTGTGGTTTTGGAGCCTGTCCTGGAACTAGCTCTTGTAGACCAGGCTGGTCTCGAACTCACAGAGATCCGCCTGCCTCTGCCTCCCGAGTGTTGGGATTAAAGGCGTGTGCCACCACCGCCCGGCTCAGTACAAAGAATTAATGAAACAAAGAGCTGATTCTTTGAGAAGATCAACAAAATAGACAAACTCTGATCCAAACTAATCAAAAGGCAGAGAGAGAGAGAGAGAGAGAGAGAGAGAGAGAGAGAGAGAGAACATCCAAATTAACAAAATCAGAAATGAAAAGGGGGACATAACAACAGACACTGAGGAAATTCAGAGAATCATTAGGTCGTACTACAAAAACCTGTACTCTACAAAATTGGAAAATGTAGATAAATACCATATACCAAAATTAAATCAAGACCAGGCGAGCAATTTAAATAGACCTATAAACTGCAAGAAAATAGAAGCTGTCTTCAAAAACCTCCCAACCAAAAAAATCCCAGGACCACATGGTTTTAGTGCAGAATTCTACCGGAACTTCCAAGAAGAGCTAATATTTATACTCTTCAAAGTGTTCCACATAATAGAAACAGAAGAGTCATTGCCAAACTCTTTTTTATGAAGCTACAGTTATCCTGATCCCAAGACCACAAAAAGACCCAACCAGGCCGGGTGGTAGTGGCGCACGTCTTTAATCCCAACACTTGGGAGGCAGAGGCAGGCGGATCTCTGTGAGTTCGAGACCAGCCTGGTCTACAAGAGCTAGTTCGAGGACAGGCTCCAAAACCACAGAGAAACCCTGTCTCGAAAAAACCAAAAAAAACCAAAAAAAAAAAAAAAAAGACCCAACCAACCCAACACCCCTTCATGGTAAAGGTCTTGGAGAGATCAGGGATACAAGGAACACACCTAAATATAATAAAAGCAATATTCAGTAAGCCAACAGCCAACATCAAATTAAATGGAAAGAAAATGAAAGCAATTCCACTAAAATGAGGAACAAGACAAGGCAGTCCACTATCTCCATATCTCTTCAACACAATTCTTGAAGTTTTCGCTATAGCAATAAGACAGCAAAAGGAGATCAAGGGGATTCAAATTGGAAAGGAAGAAGTCAAACTTTCATTATTTGCAGATGATATGATAGTATGTATAGGTGACCCCAAAAACTCTACCAGAGAACTTCTACAGCTGATAAATACCTTCAGTGATGTGGCACGATATAAGATCAATTAAAAAATATCAGTAGCCCTCCTATATAAAAATAATAAAGAAGTTGAGAGAGATACAGAGAAACACCACCTTTTACAATAGCCACAAATAAAATATCTTGGGGTAACATTAACCAAACAAGTTAAAGACCTATTCGACAAAAACGTTGTCTTTAAAGAAAAAAATTGAAGAAGACACCAGAAAATGGAAAGATCTCCCATGCTCTTGGATAGGTAGGATCAACATAGTAAAAATGGCAATCCTACCAAAAACAATGTATAGATTCAATGCAATCCCCATCGGGGGCTAGTCATCCAGCTCCACAGCAACCCATGGATGAAGAGGAAGATGTAAAGAAGAAAATGGGAGAAGTCCAGAAGCCAAAGGGTAGACGGGATGATATAAGTTAAGGAAAGCTGGCAAGGAGCAAGTCAAGTTAAGGCCAGACATTTATAATTGAGAATAAGAGGATGGGAAAAGGGCAGGTGAGGGAGGAGAATTTGAGGGAACGGAATAGTTGAGATGGAGGAAGGACAGAGATGAGAGCAAGCAAAGAAATATTTGATTGAGGGAGCCATTAAAGGGCTAGAAACCTGGCACTAGAGAAATTCCTAGGAATCTGGTCTGGAGAGGTGGCTCAGAGGTTAAGAGCACTAGCTAGCTGCTCTTCCAGAGGTCCTGAATTCCCAGCACCCATGGTGACTCACAACCATCTGTAATGAGATCTGACTTCTGGCCTGCAGACATACATGCAGGCAGAACATTGTATATGTAATAAATATATAAATCTTTTTTTAAAAAAGAAATTCCTAGGTATCCACAAGGATGACCCCAGCTAAGACCCTAAGCAATAGAGGAGAGGGGGCCTGAATTGGCCTTGCCCTGTAGTCAGATTGATGAATATCCTAAATGTCACCATAGAAACTTCATCCAGCAACTGATGGAAACAAAGGCAGAGACTCACATCAGAGCACTGGACTGAGCTCCCAAAGTCCAGCTGAAGAGTGGAAGGAATGAGAATATTAGCAAAGAGATCAACACAATGATGGGTGCACCCACTGAAACAGCTTACCTGAGCTAATGGGAGCTTACCATCTCCAGCCGGACAGGGAAGGAACCAGCATAGATTCAAACTAGTTCCTCTGAATGTGGGTGACAGTTGTCATGGCTGGTGCAGACTTTGGGGCCACTGGCAGTGGCACCAAGATTTATCCTTACTGTGTGTACTGGCTTTTAGGGAATCTGTTCTCTTTGGATGGATACCTTGTTCAACCTAGACAGGGAGGGCCTTGGACCTTCCCCAAAGCAATGTGCCTTCCCCTCTCTGAGGAGTGGGTGGGGGTGGGAGAGAATAGGTGGAGGGAATGGGAGAGGCAACTGGGATTGGTATGTAAAATGAAAAAAGATAGTTTGTTTTCTTTTTTAAAAATAAATTAAATAAATAAAAAAGAATTAATCTCTGTGTGATTCATTTGGGAGCTGGGTGGCAGGCCCTCCCTAAAGAGTCAAAAAGAGTAAAAAACCTCCTCCTCCTCCTCCCACTACACATTTTGGTGTACCAGCATGGTGCTCAGATTTCCATAGGATCTGAGAGGGGGGACTGAAAAAAGGGATATGGCTCCTTTACGAGTTCCAGACAGTTTGTGCCAGTCAGCCGGTTTGTTAAGTAGGAACAACAACAACAACAGCAATAAAAAAATCAAAATAAAGTAAAAATGCCTGCCACAGCACAAACATTGGCATTCTTGAGCTCTAGGAAGGTTGGATGCAGTTTCTGAGGAGATGAACCTCCAACTGGGATGCAAGCTTTAGGCTTGGCTCTCGTGAACCCAGAAGTGGGTAGTTCCAGCCAAGAGCCATGTGGAGTATCCAGGTGCAGCTTAACAGTCTAAAGTTTGTTCGTGTGGTTATAATAGGCTAAAAGAT